>NW_017534741.1:2711628-2722420 GCF_001853355.1 Bactrocera latifrons | reverse complement strand
TAATATTTAATTTTTTTATTTTGTAATCCATTTTTCTTTTTTTTTCAATTATAGTTTTTGTTATTTTTTTAATTTTGTTATATGTATGTGTTACCTTTTTTTATTTTTTTATGTTTAAAAATTCCGAAAATCAAACCAAACAACAAATAAATAACTGTGATGCTCTTGAATAAGCAAATTGTTTGCAGAAGAGAGAAAATGTCACATAAAACACCTGAGTAGTGCCGAATCTAAAATAGCCGGTCTTATTGTAGATTCAATAGTTCTCCTTTTGCTTCCTTAAAATGTTAAGTGTTAACTTGTTAAGTGCCAAACGTCTGTCATACGGAAATCGCATTAAAAAAAATTCAAGCGCATTCAAATATACAATAATTGTATTTTATCAAGCCTTCAGAAATCGCCACATAACGGCCAGTCGGCTTTCATCGAACGCAGTCACTCACTCGAAATAGCCGAAGTGGCTTTGAACATTCACAAAGTGCGGTCATGTTAAAGGAGTGCCGCACATGGCCAGCAAGAAGGCACGGAAATTGGCAGAGCAGCTGCTAAAACAATACAAATACAAGAAATGAAAAGTCAATAATGCGAAAAACAACAATGAAAAGCGGGACGCGCCTAGATGTGGCTAATGGCTAAGGCGCAATCTATTATTATTATTGTTTTTTGCATATTACAGCTACACTTGCCGCAGCTTGAACGATGGCTCAAAGTTTGAAAAAATAAAACAAAATTATGAAAGCTAAAATGAAAGAAAATAATAAAATTATCTAAGAAATCAAAACAAAATATTATGGCAGCCACCTATCAGGCATTGAAATCGCATCAAGGTTTTGTAAATAAATAAACTTCATTCTTTTGTATCGAAAGCGCTTTTCTGTTTATTGTTAGTTTTTGTTTGGCTTGTTATTGTTTCGGCTTACGCTCGCTTGAACTTCGTGTTCAATTGGCAATACAATTGCCAAAATGCCACACTGATCTTTATATATTTTATTTTTTTTCTTTGCTGTTAGATAATTTAGAGATTGCACTGTCAGTGCTAGCAGTGGGAAATTGAATAAGAAAGGATATTTGTTTGCTAACTATAATAAAATGGCAATAATAAGTCGAGTTCGAATGAATTAAAAAATAATAATATTAGTTTACATAATTTGCTTACCAAGTGTATTCTACTAGTTTTAACCAAAATGTGCTTTTGTATAGTGTTGCCACCTAATGAAATAATAAAATTAAAAAAATTAAATTTACAAAATTTTTGGCGAATGTATGCCATCTAAGAAAAGACATGAATTATTATTTTTAAATATGTTTTGGAACCAGAGTTGCCACCTGTCGACAAACAAAAACTTAGCCATGAAATTCGTCATTTCAAGAAAATATGTTAAAAAATACGAAATAAAGACATGTTTTAGAAAAGTGTTGCCACCTTTCGACAAAGGGGAAACTGAATAAAAACTAGACATTAAAATCTGCATTTATATTGAATCCAGAAATTGATATAAAACCGCCAGAGTAAAATAATCCCATATACTATAGTCGAATTAATGATATAGATAATAATAATAACAAAACACCAAAATATGTTTTATAATAGTTCTGACACCTAATGAAATAATAAAATTGAATTTGGAAAATATTACAAAATTTTTGATCTAAGAAATCACATGAATTACAATTTTTACACAAATTTTGGAAAAAGAAATTGTCAGCTGTCGATAAACTAAAACTTAGCCGAGTTTTTAAGAAAATATGAAACGAGACATGTTTTAGAAAAGAGTCGCCACCTTGCAACAAAAGATAAACAGCATAAAAATAAGATTATTTTTTGTTCTAAAAGTCTTCACTTATTAAATAAAGTAAATAAGAATTAAAACAAATAAATGAAAATAGTATTAAATAAAATTAAATATTTTTTTAAATTACCTAATATAACATATAATAAAAAATGATTTTTGACTATAACTTAACCCTCTTTATAAGAAAATATTACCTTCAACTTCACAAACCAAAATTCTCAACAACTTAATTTACACCGCTCACAACTGTCGTAGGCGCTAAACTCTGACAACTTTATTATCACGCCACAAACAAAAGACTCAAGCGTGCAACCAGGAAGTCATTGCGCATGCGCCATCAAGCAGGGACCAATGTGCGCCTCACAATGTAAAAAATATTTAAATTTGCTGCATTTAAGATTTATTTCTGCGGTTCTTCTGCCGCTCGATTGGATTTGCTCGCCAGCGTAAGTCATTCCATGCAAAGAAAATAATGCATGCATCATAAAGAGCGCCCAGCAGAGGCACAAACCACGAAAGCACAATCGCTGATTTACTGCCGAATTTTAAGGCTGTCATTATCTGCGCTTGAGCTGTGGCGCCATAGGCGTTAAATAAGTTTGATTTATGCTTATATCGAACTTTATTACAATATTTGCTTAAGCAAATTAATGAGTAAATAAATAGGGAAATGCAAGCAAGAAGCTGCACTGCGGTATGCGGAAGAGAGTTATGGAAAACTGTTATGTTGCATAAGAGGAATTTGTAGGTGTTATACTTACGATTTGAGAATAGAAATGTGTATGTGTCTATGTGTGTTTAATTATTTCTTCACCTACATATTATCAAGGTCACTAGCTTGTAATTATAAATGAGTTACTCATTTAGTAGAGTTCATATTTTCAATACCGCTTTGCTTGTTTACTGAACTGCTCCCACCTAATTGCTTTTAGGCCTTGTTAATGAGCTATGATCTATTTTAACTTCATTAAAAACGCCCATGGTTATGTAAATAAATAGATTGTAGAGTTAATTGATTTTTGAAACTAAGCAAGCAGAAATGTAAATAATTAGAAAAAACGTATGTACAAAAGATCAAATTTCAAAAATTAATAAGTTCGGAAAAAAATTTCGAAAATTTATGAGTTCGAAATTTTTTTTTTCGAAAATTAATACGTTCTTAAAAATTTAAATCTTTACATTTCGTTATATTAGACAAAAACTCAAATTTCGAAAATTTTTAAGTTCGAAAATTTTATTCTGTGCTCTTATGCTTATATTTTTGTTTTACACACAACATTTTTTCAAAAAAATAACTTTGAAAAATGTTTCGAAAACATTTTCCTAATTTCTCATGTCTTTCGTTTTAGTAATTGCCGAACAGAAATTTTTTCCATTCATCAATATTTTGCCCTTACTTTATTTTATCAAATACTTTTTTCATTCAGCACACACTACAACAACAACATTGAAGGCGATCGCCACCAATAAACTCACGCATTCATTCAATAAATGTATAACCATCTATGACAGTCGCCGCGCCGCTGTCAAGTGAACGTCATACACAATAACCTCACAACAAAAACACCACAAATGCGCGCACGCTGATTATGATTAATGCGGCAAACTAAGAGCGAATGTCAAATGTGGGTTGTAAGACTTTCGAGACTTTTTTTTTCTGCATTTTTTTATTTTGCTAAAATTCAAATATTTTTTGTTATTGTTGTGTTTTTTTCCAAAAGTTTGTTTACTTTTACATTTGTTTTTGCGGCTTGGCGCCAGTGTCCGTTGAAGCTAGATTTTGCGGCTATTTTTGCACCGTATTGCGTGTCATGCTTGCCACAGAATTAATTAATCAAATAATTCAACTGAAAATAAGTTCAAAAAAATTGTTTTTATTGCCGCAATTTTTGCAAGAATTCATGAAAAATGTTCTTCTATAATTTGCAGCAAGTTTTGCTTTGAGCCACAAAATCATTTATTAAATTGAAGTGTAGCTGATTGGGCAAGACTTTAATTAATCGTTAGCTATATTCTTAATTTTAGCCATTTTTTGCATGTATTTATATTTTTAGTTAATAACAGGTATTTTGGACGCCGACGCACCCATATTTTCTGCTCATTTATCAGCCTGCAAGTAAATATGTCGCGCAAAATTTGTCTGCCACATGTGGTTACTTCAACAATTTGCCACATTTTTTTATTGTATATAATCATATGTATATATATATATATATAGCGTTATTTACACATTCATTCAACATTTACTTCCAACAATATATCTTTCGTTGTTGCAACACAGTTACATTGCAACAATGTATACTAGACGCAGCCAATTTATTAGCCTCTGTGTCGCATTGTGTGTGGCATGCCGCTATTATTGTGACATTGCTGCTGCTTACTTGCCACATAGCTATACGGTAGCTAAGCGTTTTCTTGATAAGCAAAATAGATTGCAACTTTTCGCAATTTTCCTTTGCTAGTACAAAAAAATACTGCTTCTCCCGTCTATTTGCATCGCTCTTATGTCTATATTTATATATGTGTTTCTATGCATGTTTGGCAGCCGACTTGTGCCACGATTAATCTTGTGCGCAAAATGCTGACGTGTGGCACATATGTGGCAGCCAACGAATTTGGGTCACTGTGATATGAGAGCTGACGTATTTGGCAGGAAATCGATGGAATAAAGATCACATAAATGTGTGTGTGTATCTTTAGGCGTAAAATTTGTCGTTGAGCATTTTTTATCTTCATTAGTTTTTCAACTGCAGCGAACACTCCGCTCACATTCGCACACTTTACCTTATAAAAAAGAAACTTAAGAACTATATTTCATTCCTTCTTAGAAGTTAATTTGCAATTCTCACTAGGTTTATGTAAAAAATTCATATAGCCTTCAAACGATAGCTTGCTTAAAGTTTGCAGAAACTTCGAAAATCCGCGCTAATTCAAGAAATTCTTGTAATTCTTCTAAAATTCTTCTAAAATACTGCCTGAAATTTTAAGAAATGCATATAAAATGCTAAAATTGATATTCAAAAAGAGGCTAGGCTTCTTTCAACACTTCTCAAATAACAATAGAACCAAAATATTAAATTTGACTGCACAGAAGCTATAATAGCCTTCAGACATAAAAAAGAGATTCGGAGATTTTATCGCTGCCTTGAGTAATAATCTGTGCCAGATTTCGAGAAGACATTTTCTCAAATAAAAATTTTTCCATAGAAAAACTTGAAATTGATCGTTCAGTCTGTATGATCACCATATTATGTAGTGGTCCGACCTGAAGAATTTGTTCGAAAATTGTGCAGGTTGTCTTGGGCAATAATCTATGCCAATTTTGTTAAGATATCTTCTCAAATAAAAAAATTTCCATACAGCGACTATTTGTATCGGTCAGTTTGTATAAGTAAAAGTCCGATATCGGAGATTCTGACCAATGAGCAGCTTAGAAAGGAGGTCGATATCTCAAAATTGAGAGACTTGTTCGCATATATACAGAGAGACGGACATGACTAACTCAACTCAGCTCGACATTTATATGTACTAAGTATGTATATATTTCATAAAGTCACCGACGATTCTTTCTAGATACAACAAAATCATATAAACTTTCTTTCGCTCTTTCTTAGAATTATGCCCGACATAAATATTCAGCGCACTCTCCCATTCGTTGTAAGCGGCTTTTCAAAGCATGCTAAGCTCACGGAAATGTCAGACAATGGAAAATATGATATGAGTATGCAAAATGAAAATAAAAAATTAAATAAAAAGTAAATAAAAATAGTCATCACCAAGAGAAAAAATTAATTACAAGTACTTAGTACTCTGTGAGTAATCAAGCAGCCTCGGCGTTAATCGCCTTTGTCACTGCCAAATGGCAAATTAAACAGAACAACAGCCACAACATAGCCAAGCTAATGACAATATGGCATATTAATCACAATCACACAGGCATACACCCCTATTAGTGTCTAGAAATATACCCAAGGCTATACCGCCGACAAATGCAGATTAGCGACCATCCAAACATAGAAGGTGGCCAACAGCAAGGCCATAAACGACTAATTGACGCGCCTCAATAACTTTCGTTGTCAGCTGTCAACTTAATTTGATCACTATGTGCCGAATGACATGCAAACTAATGACTTACAGCACAACAACAAGAAATCACGAAGTCACCACGCAATTTGGCGACACTGTGTTGCCATAAGATCGCGGCGTGGATCTAAGCATACCGTTGATTAAATATTGGCAAAAAGAATAAGTGGGGTAAAAGAAAATAGTAATAGCGGATGGAGAGAGCAGAAAATAGCGACGAAGACTTAAGTATACAATGGTGGAGACGAAAAAATGAACTAAGCAAGCAGGGAAGCGAAAGTAGAACTATTAGATGGAGTAGGCTAAGTGCGCTTGAGCATTCGCGTAGCGCGAATTTAATTGAGAGGAAATGGTGAGAGTGAAATGTTTGATGTAGAGGTATAATTTTAAGTCAATTGAGCGCGTAGAGGAAGTCGCTGAGTGGGAAAGTTAAGTTCAGTGAGGTTAATGAAGTCAAATTAGTTGCCCTGATTTATCTTTTTTGGGCGAAAAGTGAAAACTCTAACATATATTGAAGCACATAAGTACGATAATGAAGAACCAATTACTGAATTAAGCGAAATGACAAATTATCATAAAATTATATATATAAAATTATAAGCTTTTCTTGAACTGACAGTGCAGATTTGAGAGCTTTTAAACTGGAGAGGATAAAGAGGCGTGCTAAAACAATAAATAATAATAAAAATGGAATGTGTTACATTCATGTAAAAGGCTTTGCAAAATGAGCGCTCAGACTAAACTATCTTATCAAGCATTAGTACAAATATTTTATTTTTAGAGTTGCCACCCGACTTTAAGTAAACATTTTTTGAAAATAAATCAGCATGTATTAGAGAATAATGGTTTCGGCTTCGAAATGTAATAATAAAAGCCTGAAAGTCATTGTATAATAAAAAACTAGGTTAGGGGTAAAGTTGAAAAAGTGTTGCCATATCTTTTTTTATAGGGGTCAGTAAAGCTATAACTCTCATAATATCCTTAATACAAGCTCTTAAAGCGAGGTATTTCACCGAACATTGTAACAAAAATTTGACTTTACACAGTTGCCAGAATTCAATTAAAATAATTTTAAAAATAAATCGGCATGTGTAAAAACTGATATTTGGTACCACAAAAATGTAATCAAATTTTTTTTTGTTGTAATGAAAATGTAAATAAATAAATAATGTTGGGTAAGCTGAAAGTTGAAAAAGGGTTGCCACCTTTTCCTATTTTTCTCCTAGAAATTGGTACTAAACTGGAAATCTGCATGAAAACAAATAAAGAAAATAAGTTTTAAATTATGAATATCAAGTTGCCACCTTATTTAAAGAAAACATATGGTTATCAAAAAACAATTTTTTTTTTTAATTATTGAATTTGCTTTTAATTTTTAAAAATTAAAAGGTTGACAGCTTGAAATATTTTTATTAGAAATTAGTAATAAACTATAAATCAGCATAAAAACGAAAATTTATATGAAATCAGCTTCAAAATTTGAATAAGATACGTACATATGTATATGGAGTTGCCACCAGAATTGTATGAATATATATATGTATGATTATTAAAAAGTAGTTTTTGTAAAGTATTGACTTTATCTTTTTTAGAGCTGCTTTTTTGTAAAGGAATGGATATAGAGTTGCCACCTGATTTGCATAAATAATGATCAAAGTGATCTCTGATATCTTAAATTATAAATTTATTTTAATATTTGAAAATTGTGCTTGGCACAAAAAATATCTGTAATTTAATTTCAAACTGCATGTTGCGTATCCAGACAGGAATACAATTTCAATATAAACTGTTTAAAAAGTTCAATGATTTAAAACTGAACCAACATCATTAAGTTTGAAAATATTATACATCCCGTTAATAGTGATTAGACTTAATGAAAAAAAATGGCAACATTATTAGCCAAGTGATAAAAAATTACGTCGGCGCTAATTTTTAGAGCTGAAACTAAATTACATTAAATTTATTAAATTGTTTGAAATGTTAATAAGAAAAATTATATTTAAAAAAGATATCACCCTGATAATTATTAAACTATTGCTCAGTAACCATCTCTCTGCCCTCTGCATTTGAGTCAAAGAATAATTGCCGAGTCACACTATTATAATAAATCACTTAATTTTCCGGCTTCTGCATTTCGTTTTCCTTTAACTCAAGCCAAAAAAAAGTAAGATAAAAAACGCTAATTTTTTCCGCTTGCAAGTGACAATTACTTACGCTGTCATTGTCGACCGACATTTGTCATATTGACATTTCACTTTCACCAACTGAACTTAGCCAGCACGTACCCATAGGCATTTGCTTACATATATACAGCTGTATATAAGGCGTATTACATGCTTAACTGTGACTTTGGTGTTGTTTTACTGAAAGCATGAAAAAGTTCTTGCCTTCGTTTGGTTGGCAATTCAACGCGATTGTCAGTGATTGGAACACAGTTGAATGGTTGTATGGAGGAGACGTGCTCTTCCGGCTATAATTCGCGTTTGACAAGCAATAAATAATACCAGTGAGTACAACAACAGCGCAAAGTTCATTTTAATTAAGTAAAGTGTGCGCAAGTTGATTTACTTTTATTTTGTATTATACTTTTTTTTTGGAATACTCCTTTTAAGCTTTGCGGTTTGTGTGTTCTAAAGGTGTGCCACTTGTACAAGTTGCTTGAGGAAATATTTTATTGTCTATCAACTCGTATTTTTCGCTATTTGCCTTTCGCCATTTCTATGCTTAAGCGTCTCATGTTGCATAGAGTGAAGTTGGTAGCGTCAATTAGATGATGTCATTGCAACATGCCACACATTAAGTTGTTGGTAGTGTGGAAAGATAATGACGTAATGTTGGTGGATTATTGGTAACATTAAACGTATGTTGAATGATTCCATAAAAGAGCGAAAAAGTAACGGTAAATTTAAAATTTTAATATTATTAATATACAATATATTCGTTTTTTAGAATAAGAGCCTTCATTCAAGTTGCTATTAGCAAGTGTTAAAGCCTTTAAGGAAAGTTTATACCATTTTGCCAGCTAGTCGACTGGTTAAATGAAACTTAACAGTCTAAACTACAGATCAAAATGTGTATATGATACCTAGGATTACGGGTAACTACTTCCAAAACGATGCCTAAGAACTTTCTCTTGTTTTTTAGAGCTTTCACTCATTGGCTGGAGCTTTTTTTCTTCCTTTAAATTATGAAAGCTTCTCACAAGCAAGTGTTAAATTCTTGTAAGGAAAGTTTACTTCAGATTACTTTAGATTAGATCATTAGATCCAAACTACAGCCCAAAATGTATATATAACAACTATGGCTGTCGGTTTCATTAAAAATAAATTATGCTTGAGAACTTCTCAATTTTTGACCTTAATGTTATGATCTTCAAGGTCAAAACTATTATGCACACTAATATATGTGAGAAATTATAAGTAAGTTGACACCTACAGTGCGTCTGGTTTTCACACAAACTTATAAAGTTAGCACCAGCGTAGATCAAGAATTCTGTGAAAAGATAACACTCGAAATAACACTTGACTAATGGAGAAACTCGCTAAACTCCCACAAAAACTCAAACAAATAAAACATTGGATGTCGACATGGCAAAGTAATAACAACAACATTGCGTGAATTGATAAATTATGCACACAATTTGTAGGCACATACAAAGATAGAGACATATAGACATATAAATATTTAGTATTATCACCTGGCAATTTACGCGACTATTCACTTAAGGCAATAAAAAAATTAAACAAATTCGAAAAAAATAAAGAAAGGAATAAGTATATATAATGAAGAAAACTCGCCACTTCGACACTAAGCGTAAGTATATATGTGTTTGTATTAGCCGAGAGGCCAAGCGACAGAACGATTGACGATCAGTCCAAACGCTAGTGACAACAACCTGTCCTCATTCATGCTCGTTAGTCGCACAATCGGTAGCAAAAGCAGGCTGGTGCTGAATGTACATACATATGTGGATAAATATATATTTATATATATATATATGAATATGTATATCTATGTATGTATGTGTGAGTTGTGTATATTTGTATTTGATTACCTGTAGCGTGAGAACCTCAGATGCGCCACATATGGTGATTTCTTTGCTAGGAAATGAAGCGTTCAGCCAACAACAATAGTGAAAACCAACCACAGCAACAACAACTAACGTAAATCAACGAACAACTAAACTATTGCAGAATGTTAATGTGATTGCATTAATTAAGATAAGCATTTGCTTCAATTTGCTTTAAAAGAATTATTGTAGTAGTTAAAGTGCTGAATGTTTGGCATTTGTGGCAGCGTGAGAGAATGCTTAAGCGGGTTGTGTGATGAGTAAAAACAACATAAAACTCAATTGTTTGAAGAAGATGTGAAAGTAAATAATTTTTTTTTATAAAATAATCTTTTAAATTTTATTTTGTATAACCTCTATGTATTACCTTTTATGTAATTACCGACCTAGTGGCAACATTGTTTTCTTGAAAACCCGTTAAAATTTGTTAAATTGACAGCATTATTCCAAAAAATTTAAAATTTTTCCTTTTATAGAACGACTAATATTGATATTACGCTATGTGGAGCTGTGAACTTTATATATTTCTGTGAAGTAATCCCTTTTATTGACTTTTGTTGTAATTTTTGTTTAAAAATTATAAAATTTTCACAAGAAACAATTTATGACAGAATTCAAAATATATGTTTCAGCCTAACCTTAAACTAAACCAATTTTAGATGTGAAATACTTTATGACAAATTACATCAATTATTATCTACGACACAAGCGAGGCTGTGAAAAAAATTTTTTAATAATTTTGTATCAATTGTGAAAAAAAAGTGAAATAATTTAAAATTAAAACTTATTTTTTTTTCAACATAACCTATTCTACATAATTTTGCATGAATATTTGAAAAAATCGATA
>NW_017534741.1:2706202-2710805 GCF_001853355.1 Bactrocera latifrons | reverse complement strand
AAAAAAACATTAATATAATGTAAAACTAAAATGTAACAAAAACTAATTTTTTTAACTTAATCTTTAGCTGAACGTGTTAAATTATTTTAAATTTTACGATTTTCAATAAATACCTAAAACACCTATTATATAACACTTTTATTCATGTGTATACGTATTATATTTATTTTCTACCATTACCATACATATAACACTCCGGCAACCATACGCAGAACTTCATGCCTCATTTAGTCAATTACGCCACATAACAAAACACACTATGATTACATTATTTTATGTTAATTAATTTTTATGCAATAACAATTTTAAATATGCAAACTCTCACTTTCGCTCTTCCTCTTCTTCTTTCTTTCCAGGTGAGTTTTCATATGCAAAATCGCTACTTTGTACGAATAGCAAGTAAACAAAGCGAACGAGTTCGTCACTAACTTACATAAATAATTATGGAATTGTGGGCTTATTATATATATGTATGTATGTTTTTGAATTTGTATTAAGTATGTATATACATATGTATGTACAAAAGTTGATACGTGAGTAAGTGGCATGTGAAAACGTGTCAGTTGCTTGTGCCTTCGCAAAAAAAAAAATTTTTTTAATCATAATAAATAAATTGAAACAACAATTAATAAGTGCAGGTGTTGTTGCTTTATTGATTTGATTTATAAACAAAGTAATGTGGCAATATTAATAATTCTAAGGTTAGGTGTGTTGGTGTCATAACAGACAAGCACAAAAGAATACTTTTAAAAGCAATAAAATGAATGAAAAAATGTAATACAATTCAAATAAAATTAAATTAATAAAATAAATTATTTTATAACAAAATAAAAACAAACTCTTTACAGCTGTATTTTTATAGCATAAAAGGGTTTACAAAGAATTTTCTTCTCAATTTGATTTTTTTTTTTAGAAAACACTTGGTTAATTTTTTCTTATTTTATCGTTATATTTTGTTTCCGAAAAATACCAAAAATTCGCATACATTGTCCTCACCCATTTTTTTGTCCGCTGTACTTACTGAAATTTTTACGAACTCACCAAAAAAAATCAACAAAAAAAAAATATAAGAACTAAAGCGCTTACACAGCTCAAATGGCAGTTTAACGCTTGTCATTCTTCTGCCGGTTCCACGCTTCAACAATTGCCAAGAATTTAAATATCCATCATTAAGTAAGCTTATTTCATTTTATGGGTATTCCTGCATGGTTGGCAATGCTAATTAGCATGCAAAATGGTACATACATGTACATACATGTAAATGTGTGTGCGTAAAATTTTGCAGAATATTACCTTTTCATGACTGCTTTATGGTTCAATGAACGAGTGAATGGAGTTTGGTTGGATGAAAAAAATATTTATGGTTCTTTAGATAAAAGTGTGCTTGAATGAAATAGTTTACTTTTTAATGAATGAAATACAGCAATTTTAATTAGGAAATTGTATGCAAAAATAAATATTAAAAAAGTATAATGATTATTTTCAATTTCATAATAATTTTTTTACAATAATTAATATTACTTTTAATTTTATAAAAAAAATTTTAACAATAATGATTGGAATCATGGCGTTGAGCAACGACTTTTAACAATCTGTCTTCTCCCAGCTATCACTTAACACTTTAATGAACACTTTGTGATTGTCAAGTAAACTGCCTGCTGTCATTTGTCACTCGTCATGTAGTCTCAAACTACCAAAAAATATAATTTTCAAGCTTATTTACAACGATTTTCAATTTCTTATATGATATCTATAATATTTTGTTTAAAATACTTGATAAATAACCCTGTAAAAAGCATGACCTTCAGACATGTATACATATACCTTAGTGGATTCCAATTTCAATTAATTTAGTGTCAAAGTTTTTAAAAATTCTGCCGATTTCAAAATTTAGAAATCTAAATCAAAATTTCACTCGTGAATACCGCCACTACATAGAAAAGTCTTTACTCTCCACTTTGTCGCCTTCATTCATTCACGCCACATTTTAGCCAACGGCGTGCGATCCCATACAATGACCGCCGCCATTAAGTGCTCTTCTAGTGAAACTTTTAAAACTGTCATAGGTTTTGCTCCAGCATATGACCAGCCGTATGCCGTATTTATGGCTTGTTCGCTTGCCAACGCGGCTGTCATGGAGACACTATAAATGCTGAGATTCTTTTATAATTTCTAGCTCATTAGCATATTTATGTGTCATTACGAATTTATTTTGAACTTTCATTATTTTTTCTATTTTTTTTTTTATTTTGTCTGTTCTACTCTACTATTCTTATGAGGCTTCTAAAGTTGTACAAAATCAAGTTTGATAGACGGCTGACAAAGGGTGTAAGAACAAAGTAATGAAAGACAAAGTACTCAATGGACTGCAAGAAAATATGCTCAAAATTATAGAATCATATGTAAATATGTTTCATGTATGTATGTGTTTAAGTATTTACTTTGTATACGCCGCTGAGGAACCTATTAAAATTATAGAAGTGAAACTGTAAGGCTTTTGCGCGTGTCTATAACCAGAAATATTTTATTGCTTTATTTGAAAAAAAGAGTAAATAAATAAAGTATAATATTGTATAATAATGATTAAGTTGTTTATGGAAATGTAAATATATAAAATATGGGATCGATGGTTAATTAGGCACTTAAAGCTTTTTCAACAAACATACCCTGAATAGGCTCTCAATTTTTGAGATATCTATATGAAATTTTGTACAAGTGGTTTTCTCCTCAAAAAACCCTCACCTCATCGAAATTGCCGACATTGGTCTACTATAGCATATAGCTGTCATCCAAACTGAACGATCAATATCATGTACTTGTATGAAAAACTTTTATATTTGACAAGATATCTTCATGAAATTTTTCATAGATTTTTATACAAGATAGTAGTGTAATCTCCTAGAAAATTTTTCAAATCGTTCAACTATAGCATAGAGCTGCCATACATACTGATCGATCAAAATCATAATAAAATTCTTTTTATATCCTTTTATGTTGCAGAAATGCATTTGTGCAGGGTATTATTGTTTTGAAACAGCGAAGTTATTTTTTTTTTTTCTTCTTACGTCACAAGTTACTTAAAATGTAACTAAAAATATCGGGGGAATATAGCAGAAAAGCACAGTCATGCAACTGCATAAATTTGCATAAATTTTGACTTTTAAGGAAAAATAATTAAAAATAAAAATGTAAATGCATATACGTATGTGTATATATTCAAATTTACGATGCCACTTGCCGCCAAACGATACACGAGCAGTTTCTGTCACACGCCGCACAGATCATCCCCACATTAAAATCATTAAAAGCAACCCGCTGTTTAAACGGATTTATATATACTAGTATATACATGTAAATATTATATACATTTGTATGTATATATGCGGAATATATATATGACTGTGCATGTAAATTATCGCAACACTGCAACACAACACGACAGTCTCATAACACCGCATGTAGCATGTAGCAAGCAATTGATGCTAGCCTCCTGCAAATGTGCTGATCGTGTCTGCTCACTTGCGCATGATCATTTGCTGCCGATCTTGGCGCGGCGCTCGCGCTTGGTAGCAAAGCAGCACATCATCACCAGCTGCGCACAAATCGCTGCGCCGCGCGGCTGCTGAGGTAGCGCATTGATCGTGCGCGCACGCCACTGATCGATCAGCCAAGCCAAGGCGGCATCAAGCTGTGCGTAAACGGAAAGCATGCAGCACAACGGGATTGCAACAACAACGAAACAACGTCTTCAGCTGCATGTTGCCTACATACTACATTATATGTTGTTGCTGTGGTTTTGTTTTCATGTGGCACTGATCGCTACTAGCCCAGATCGCTTAAGCAGCGCATTAAATGCACATTTATATACGATTTTTCTTCGAGCTTACGAAGTATAGACGTTTTCATTTTCCAATTGGGAGTAATTACGTGCAACACAGTTTTTCTTTTTCAGTTTTTTTTCCGTTTCGCTTCTCATTTGTTATAAACGATATTTCTCTGGTTTATTGGCATTTTTCCGGTTGTAAGCGTGGAATGTTAGGCCTTATGGCGCCACATAGCTGACTAGCATGCATTGCGTGTAAATCAGCGAGACGGAGCCACAGTGCAACAATGGCCGATTGTGTTGACGCTTAGGCGCGCTTGTGGCATGCAATTATGTCAACTGCAGCAAAAGTAGGTGTTTAATGACTGTAATGCCAGGTTATGTGGGAAAAATTTCACGCAGGCGCAGTTGTTGTGAGAAAATGCGTAGAAAGAAATTATGCTGAGGATTTATAGCTGCGAAAAAAGATTTTTTAAATAAGTGTACAAAAATACAACCACAAAAATTCTTTTTAACAAAATTGGAGTATTCCAAAAAAAAAATATTATAAAATGCTGGTAACTATTCCGGGTTTATAAATATTTTTTATATTTAAATTTAAGTTGCCACCTTATTCATATATTACTTAAAACATAACTTTTATTTAATTGTTTACAAAAATAAAATAAAAATATATTTAAAAAAACAAGTAAGGAAGGGCTAAGTTCGGGTGTCACGGAACATTTTATACTCTCGCATGATAAAGTGATAATCGAGATTTCAGGCGTGGTTGTGAACCGA
>NW_017534741.1:2698788-2705442 GCF_001853355.1 Bactrocera latifrons | reverse complement strand
ACCCTGATCACTTTGGTATATATAACCCTATATCTGACTCTTTTAGTTTTAGGACTTACAAACAACCGTTATGTGAACAAAACTGTAATACTCTCTTTAGCAACTTTGTTGCGATAGTATAAAAAATATATAGAATGAAAAAATTGTTTTACAAAAAAAAATATTTTTTTCAGAAAGTCCAAAAAAATTTTTAATTTTTTTATTTATTCAGAAAGAATAAAAATATATTTTATAGAGCAACCAAAAGACATAATTTTTTTATTTTTGGAAGAGTTGCCACATAACTTTTTCATTGAAAATTCAACTTCAGTAAATTAGTAATACCAAGCTGAAATAATAAAGTAAACGTGTTTAAAGCAGGCAATTTTAATTTATAAACAAATATCTGCATAAGGTTACCACTTACACTCAAAATAATTATGTTTAATCACTTAATAATACAGCACAGAAATAATAAAATAAATGGCTTGGCGTAAAACAAATTTAATTATTTACTTAGCAATTGCAAATATCTAACAAGCGTTGCCACACAGTTTCATAAAAAATTTTGCTTAAATTAAGGTAAGTGAACATATGCTTTAAGTGCATATAATTTACCAAAACTAAGAAACAGTAAAAATTTTCTAAAATTTATATAATATAATGCTTAATATTTTAAAAACATGGTTGCCATTTATTGCCATTTACTAATTAGTTTAGTTTGGAAGTTAAAGATACATAATAAATTGCAAATATTTATGCTCAACTGAATTCATAGGAAATCATATAAAAAATATAATATTTGTACCTCGAATAGGGTTGCCACCTTGACAACAGCAAGGGTATCTCTTGAAAATTACTCAGCACTTTTTGAAATGTTGCAAACTCTGTTGGTAAAATATCAAAACAATCACGAACAAAAATAAATTCAACATCTTATTGACAGAGTTATAAACAAACAGCGTTGCCACTTAGTTAACGGCAATAGTATTTCTTGCAAGTTCTACACCTTTTTTTTATAATTTTTGAAACGTTGCTTAGTGTGTTACGAAAATATGAAAATATTCACAATAATTTATAACCAAATAGAGTTGCCAACTTTCCGTAAATTATGTATAGTAATTTTTAAACAAATTTTTTAAACTGCAATTAATTGCATAAATCTCTTAAAAGATAGAAAATATATAAAATAATACAATAATTTTCGCATAGGGTTGCCATATAAAATTACTTGAACATATTGTCATTTAATAAATTAAAAGCTCAGTATTCAAAACTGCTTCAGTATGTTTACAAACAGTAAACTCTTTAATTTTCAGAAGTTTTAGACGGTATTGCCAGCTATTTTTTATTAACAAAACCAAACCACATGCTGATATTAAAAAAGAAAGACTGACTTTTTAATGCAATCTGCAAAAGTATATTCAAAATTTCAACAGAGTAGACGTGAAATTTGCATAAAGCCAACAATTGCTGCACGCAATGCAGCATAAATAAATTTGCACGATTTTAACATATTCACGCATACATACATACATATCAATAGTTACACGCATTGCTGTAATTTTCCTGACTTTGGCACAGTTTCATTGCAACAGCAAAGTTAACGCTTATCGGGCAGCACGCAGCCAACTGACCCAAATCCATAGCTACAGTTCAGCCAACAATAAAAAAACAAATTGCAAAAACACAACAACCAATAGTAAACTGACGCGGTCAGCTCAATTTTGTTGCAAAATGCATGAAATGGAGTGCAAAGAAATACAAATAAAATGAAATACTTCACATCCAAAAATATCACTCGCTAGCTCGCCACAACTGCAAAGGTTCCTGTGCTCTACAAAACAAAAAACGCAAAAACTAAAACACAAGTACAAAAATTACAAAAACACGTTCGCTAACAACGACAAGCACTTGAATTAAATGATTGCACTGCTTGCCGCTGCCATTACACGCCAGTAATTATTTATTGCAATGTGTGCGCAACAACAATAAAAACATTACATTTTGTCATACATTCGAAATATCGAATGCTCGTAAAGCAAAAACAAAACGAATGAAAAGTGTAACAAAGCGCGCAAATGCCGCGAACACGTATACGCCATGGCGCACATTTGCTCGATAAGGCAAACGAGACCGACAAAAGCGTTATTTGAATTTTGAAACAAAACACATGAGCAGATTACGACCAGCAACTATTGCAGTTACTGGTGTTTCCAGTACTTGCAGTTTTGCAAAACTGAACAATTTGTAGTGAATTGTTTCAAATGTATTTGTAACCAATGAAGTCGGTCACTACTAACTATTATATTTATGCAGAAAAATGTTTGTATTATATATTGAATTTTCGATGTACAAAGTTGTTTAAGATTAGTAACGGAACTACACATACGTATTTAAATAGATGTGCGCATATGCTTACATATTAGGGTGGGTAATTTTTTTTCTTTTGTACTAGGGTGGGTAAATAAAATTACTTTTTCTCTTTGTACCAAAAATCGATTGGCAGACATCTCAAAAAAAATGATTACCTAGTATGAGGTTTTAATATTAATCGGTATGAGCTTCCCCGTTTTTCAACTTCCTTTTTGTTTTTTATTATTTAAGGTACATGCAACTTGTCCTTACGCATCGTAAAATCATAAAATTATAAATTTACACAATTGTTTACAAAAATTATTGTTGGATTACATACAAAAATGAGTTTTCCATTTGCAATTGTCAACGCTATATTTTCGATTCGTTTTAACTTCCAACTTTAAACCTCTAAATGCAAAAAACATCATAACTCAGTATCTGTTATTTGAAAAAATTTCTCTACTCGCATATTTGTAAGAAAATGAGTTCTCTACAAGAATGCTATCTGACAATTTTTTCTTAAACAACACCGTTCAATAAAAATGTATAATAGTAATTTTAACCACCCTAATTTCTGTGAATTTTTTTTTTTTTAATTTTTGTAATTCATCTGCTGTGTTTACACGCATTTCTCATTGAAAGCGAGTGTGAAATCTGTCGCATTTACCGCTACGTGCTCGACATTTTTAATTAATTGCTTGACATTTTTTCACTTTTGGTATAAGTTTTGCAATTTCTTTCGACAAAACGCATTCTCTGGTGTATGCAGTACAGCAAATCGCATAAAACATAGTTGTGTGAACACCAACTGCAGTCAAGATATGTCTAGACCCACAAAATCGATTAGTTAATCCAAAACCGGCATTAGCTATAAAATATTTCAAAAGCGAATTTTTATGGTCCAATAGAATAATTTCATAAATTAATATAAATAATTTTTATTTTAAAAAATTATGAACAAGCAAAACATAACTGCAATATTACACTTGAAATAGAGTTGCCACAAATTGATATTTGTTTTATATTTTTAATGTGCAATTTGACCGTCAAATACGTGGCACTAATTCATATATTTAACTCTATGCAAGATAATTAAAGATATGCTTTCTAAAAATAATAACTTCGAACTTCCGGTTGACACATAAATTTTTAACAAAATGTTTGTTTTACAACTATCTGCATTTAAAAAATAATTGCATTCAACTCAAAATGAGAATAAGCTCATAATTAAAATTTATAAGTGTTATATTTTCTAAAGGGTTTATCTTATTTTATTTAAAAAATGTTTATAAATTTATAAATATGTTTACGCTAAATATTGAACCGCTCTAATTGAAGCATAGCAAAATTTGACTTATTTTCTAAGGAAGTTGCCACTTGTTTCTACAAAAAATTAATTTGGAAATTAGAAAATAAATAATTCGTAAAGAATAGAACTCAGTTTTTCTATAGTTACATTCTGACAAGAAAGTTTCCGGAAATTGTTCATATAACACAAAATATTTAATTATTCAAAAATATTATTTTTCCAAAGTAATCCCTACTAAATGTAATACACTTATACACAACGATTTTTCCAGTGCTCGAAACACTTTTCATAAGTACTTTTTGAGATTTCAGCGAATAGTGTCTTATCTGGGAGCGGCATCTTTCAGTTAGAGGAACAAAAAAAAAAATCACACGGAGCCTAATTTGGTGAGCACGGTGGTTAATCGATGGTATTCATTGCARTTTTGGTTTTAAATTCTGTCACAATCRTGGCTCGATGCARTGGTTCATTWTATRTTGTAAAATYCATGAATTGTTCTTMCACAATTCTGGCCGTTTTCGACGGATGTTCTCACGCAAACGCCTCAATACGGCCAAATAGAACTCCTTACTGACAATCTGTCCCTCCGGAACAAATTCAAGATGCACTAAACCACAAATATCGAAAAAGCAATGAGCATCACTTGATTTTTGAGGGCTTTGAGCAGTTGAAGGGGACGAAGGTCGTCAAGGTCGTCCAGAACAAGGTATGTGTTCAGCGATTTCTMGACCGTCGTTGATGTCTTTGTACCACTCGTAGACTTGCGTTTTGAAAAAACTGAATCCACGCGTGAAATTTGACTACAAATACAAAAATTCAAATTTCGTGAGGGGATCTCATCAAATGATAAATAATTTCATATAAGAACATGATTTTGATCAGTCAGTTTATATGGCAGCTGTATTCTATACTTATCTGATATCCACAATTCGGGCTTATGAGCAATTTCCCCCGGAAAAAACAAAGTGTGCAAAATTTCCGATCGATAGTTCAAAAATTGAGAGACTACTTCGGATATATACAGACAGGGCTTATAAMGCCTATCATATATACTATATACTTTATATTGTCTCCAGCGACTCCTTCCGAGTGTCACAAACTCAAAATACTCCGCTCTGAGTATAAAAATTAAAAATTAATGCCGTTGAATGTCAAGTTACTTTCCTCTCAATATCTTCACGCAGCATATGTTGYGGGTGAAATTTCTTTTTATGAGCAATAAGATTTGTGTTTTGAATGCCTARTACTTCAGTTTTCAATGGAATATTGACCCCGTAATGGATTTTTGTACGCAAAGTAGCATTGGGTAGTTAAAAAGCGTTTCAAATGAAGACTTTCGAAAAATAATTTCAAAACAATYTGAAAAGGAAGCAAAAATTTAAAGTCTGGCTTACGTGTAGATATAAATATATACTTTGTATACATACATATGTGATACATATGTGTACACATATAAGCCCGCAAYATTGTGAAGGGATTGAGATAAAATTGCAGATCTGCAGATAAGTGTGCAGCTATATATTTGCCTGTATACACACACGCTCATTTACAACGAAAAATGTGTGTACTTACAAATATATACGCTCAAAGCATTTAAAATCACATTTGCGGTGATTGTGGACAACAACACACCCTTTTGCGCAAAAAACATGCCGCCGCTGCCGATTTCACCCACACCCACAACGCTGCTTCTGCTGCACTTGCTACTTGCGCGAAATAAACACGATTTTGTTATGATTATCTGTTTTGTTTTTTTTTTTTTGTTGATTTATTTGCAGTGTGTTCGTGGCGGTCAGTATCTTAAATTTATTTTGAATTGTTGTTGTTTTTTTTTTTTGTTCAACATAATTGTTGTTGTGCTCTTTATATAGTCAGCATTATTATGAGTAAGGCTGTGAGTAAGGCTGTGCTTTTTTATTTACAATTTTTTTTTTTTATTTATTTTTTGCGGTTTCACTGCCCCTTGCAGCATAACGCGCGACGACCTTTCGCGCACGCGCACACATTTCACTTCTACGCCACGCCGTTGTATTACCTCTTTTATTTGCTATTGTTTTTGCATGTGTTCACGCATTTTAAAAGGCGCATGCGTTGCGGGTTAAAAATAGCTAATACAAAAAMAAAAGCAATGGAAAATAGAAAAACGCGGTGTATAATGTAATGATAGTAATTTTTATTGCATTTGTTACCGTTTCTAAAAATCGTAGGCGGATTTAGTTACACACAAGCGTGCGCTTTTATTTTGGCTTTGCCCAGCTTATTTGCCAGCGACACAAATTCCAMGCACACGACAATTTGGCTGGCGATTGTTGCCGCACAAAATGAAAAGTGGCTCGAACACAAACGAATAAATATATACATATAAATAACATATACATATGTATATATATCATATATACATACATATACATATGCCAGTGTATAATTGTATATATATATATATGTTTATGCGCACAGTAATTGTAACCAAAACTAAAAGTGAATTACTACAATGAAACCAACAATAAATTAACGCATTCACCACTCGTTGTTGTTGTTATTATTATTTGTTTTTATTTCTACCGACGTCAATTGCATCGCATGCTCATTGCATACACATTGACTTATCTAAATAATTGYACCTCCGTACACATTCGTTTCTTTTATTTGTTGCCGCTTTGTAATTGTATCTGTTTGGAATGTCTTTATATGAAAACAATTATTTACATGCATCCACATTCACATGTACACATGTATGTGTACACACATATTTTTGGTTTATGCTATAAAYTCCACTGGCACTTGCACTTTCATGCTGCAGCTACAAAGCGCTGTAAAATTGGCTTTGAGCTTTGAAGGGCAATAGAATGGTACATAAAGCGAGGAAGGTTCATAAACAAATTTTCAAAAATTAATTTTAATATCTTTTTTCAAAATTTCAAATAAAGTTGTGGATAAATAAGCGAAACTTTAATTCCGAAAACTTCCTAACAGTTTTTGTAGTGAAAATTTTGAGCCTAGTGCTTGGT
>NW_017534741.1:2696535-2698172 GCF_001853355.1 Bactrocera latifrons | reverse complement strand
CAGTTTTTTATATTACAACTAATTTTATTAAAATATGAAAATCACAAAAGTCAGAAATTTCATAAATTTTGAGTTCTTAATATTAACAATAACAGATGGCTGCTTTTGGATTTTTCTTTTTAAAAATAATATTAAGAGCTCATGCTTGGAGAGAATTTTTTCGAGGTCTCTACCAACCAATTTTTCAAAGTTAAAAGTGAAAAAATTAGCAAAATTTTAAAATAAGTATATGTATGTCCGCCGATACATCAGTATGCGCTTGCGGGCATAACAAGTTGTACGAACAAATTAAAGCGACGCCAGTAATCATTCGTCATTATGCTGGTCACTTTAGCAAAGCCAAAAGAGAACAACGAAAATCGCCAAACAGCAACGAAACAGCATTRAAAGGCAACAACAACTCAATAACAATTAAAAAATTAAAAATGTTTACAAACATGTTTTATTTTGGACATCAATAAGGGCGGATGTTGCACGCTGTTGACTGCGACAAATATGCATACATACCCATACATATAGATAAACCTGTATACACATACGAATGTACCGCGTTTTTGGCCCGCATTGGAATTCCAGTACAACTCGCCCATGGCTAAAATGTAAACAAACTGCCATAACATTGTTGCATGCAACATATGCACATATGTATATTGTGGAGTATGAGCTCAGTTAACAACGCAAGTGGCCACTTAAGTTGTCTTATCGCGCGTAAAAATCGCCAAAGCAATAAAGAGCAGGAAGAAAATTGTTGTGAAGAATGCAAGAATCGCAATGAAGTACGGAGAGAATTGTTAGCGTGGAGAAATTGGTGCACGAACACAAATATATTTATATACTATATACATATTTATATAGTATGTATATGTGTATGTATTTTAAGTCCATTGCGGCTCACGTGTCGATGGAAAATAACTGGCGTTTAGMGGGCAAAAAAGGGTCGCATTGCCTTTAAGATTACATTAATTGCGGGGTGTTGCAAGTGCGCTGCATGCCACAGGCAGCATGCGTATGCAGATATGTATGTATGTTCATATATAGTACGTARGTATGTGTACATAATTATTATTAAATATTTAGTAGTAAACTACGTTCTTTGCCCGTGCAAGGGCTTGGCCATGTTTAAGCTTGTAGAACGATAAGAAATTCGGAGCAAATTGTTATGGGCGTGTCGGCATTATTTTCTTGAATTGCAAGCTAGTGTGTTGTTAAAGTGAAAGTTTTAGAATTTTTTGGTGAAATTTCGATGTTTTTCCTTTGCATATTTTATAGTAATTTTCGGTTTCAACTGCCACTGTATCGATTAGAACTTTTCGACTGAAAAAAAAAGAATCGAAAATATCGTCCTAAACGCCGGAAAAATATGGATAATTTTTGTGCTCTTAATACATATCAATAATGACAGATATTTGTGCACCAAAATGTTGCTACGTTAAGTTRAGATAACTTATGCYATGATAAGTTACGATAAAYTTTTATACTCCCGCAACAAAGTTGCTAAGGAGAGCATTATAGTTTTGTTCACATAACGGTTGTTTGTAAGTCCTAAAACTAAAAGAGTCAGATATCTGTCTCTTATACACATCTAGATGTGTATAAGAGACAGCATATATACTATATACTTTATATTGTCTCCAGCG
>NW_017534741.1:2695303-2696133 GCF_001853355.1 Bactrocera latifrons | reverse complement strand
AAAAACGTCAGAAACACTAAATTTTACGGAAGAAATTCCAGAAGGAAGCTACACCCAGGCTTTTTTTTAGTTTAAAATGGGCGTGGCGTCGCCCACTTATGGACCAAAAACTATATCTCAGGAAATACTGGACCGATTTCATTGAAATTCGGTACATAATAATTTCTTAACACCCTGATGACATGTACGAAATATGGGTGAAATCGGTTTACAACCACGCCTTCTTCCAATATAACGCTATTTTGAATTCCATGACTTCTATGTATAATGTATACATTAGGAACCAAYGATGATTGTAGAAAATGTTCGTGATCGGAATATAACTTTTCAATACAATTAAAATAAATGAAAATACAATTCAATACTCAAGGTACACAAATTGATCTAATCTAATTAGTTTTACAGCAAAATAAAAAAATATGTAAATGACGGATAATGAAATCTCGATTATCACTTTATCATACGAGAGTATAAAATGTTCGGTGACACCCGAACTTAGCCCTTCCTTACTTGTTGATATTAAAACTAGTTTCTTTAATWTACATTTTGGAGTATTTSRAAAGATTCTTACGTTCAGYTATGTTATGTAATGTTAAGTTAAGTTACGTYAAGTTAAGTTTTTCATTATAACTAATTTTTTAATATAAAACTTGCATTATTCCAAAAAATTATTGTCTTAAGGTGAGTTAAGTTAAGTTACRTTAAGTTATGTTACGCCGTGTTAAGTTATATAACGTTATTTTTTTATAGTACAACTATTTTTTTAACATAAAAGTGGCAGTATTTCAAAAAATTACTATGTTCAGTTATGTTATGTAACATTAAGTTAA
>NW_017534741.1:2667089-2694418 GCF_001853355.1 Bactrocera latifrons | reverse complement strand
GGCTAACTGTAAGCCGCATTTTATGGCTGCTGTGCGAAGATTTTTAATTGCTTTGAGTCGAGTTCTATTGCATTGTTCTTCGGTTTATTTCGTAATTGTGGCCGCAATAATGAACCATTAACACTAAATTGCCGCTACACTGGGGCTAGAAGGCACACATGCATACACATATGTATACATATAATCATTCATACATASTTACACAAATAAAATGTGAAGAACATAAATACATAAATAAGGAAAACATAGAGGCATAAATGCAAGAGCAGAAACACTCGTACTCATACATACATATGTATATGCGTACATATGGTAATTTTTTAATGAAATAATTAATCGTGTAGTTCGTTTGAAAGCTTACGAAAAGTTAATTAGAAGCACACATACATACGAGTATAGGTTGATGAAAACATACATATGTATGTACATAACAAATGCTTCTCGCAAATTTCGTAACAAAAAACTTTTATAATATACAAACATTATGGGTGAGTGGCAGACAGCTTTTAGAGCCCACCTTAGCTGCATTAGATTGTTCTTTGCTGGCAATTAAAGTTTACCGAATTTGTTCTACAATTATTTAATAATTAACATAACGGTAAATKAAATTTTCGTTAAATTGTTTCATAGCTTCTTTTATAGCCTGTAAAATTTGAAGGCGAATTATTTGCGATTTTTCATAGACCATTTTGCAGAGTATGGCATTGAGGTTTTAAAACGCCTAAATTAATATTTACTTAGGAGTTTATAGTGAATAGTCTGAAAAAAATTTAAATGATTTTTAAGCGCTTTTCAATAACGAGTTACATTGGCCTACCAGACTAAGCTAAACTAACCTTCATAAATATGATAACAATGTGTACAATATAGTGCATTCAAGGCGTATCATAAAATCAAGTTTAAGGTTTTTTGTATTCATATATAGAAAAGAAAATTCGGAAAATGTTTAAGGTGTATCATAAACTCGAGTTTACGGTTTTGTCGATTTTTTCATGTTTAAGAAACTCCGAGTTTGAAATGAACTCTAAATCTAAATGAAATCTAAATCTTCGCAAGTCAAAAATATGCATTTTTTGTGAATTTTTTTCCAAAGATATATTATATAAATAAGAAACATGTTTAAGAGTATTTACATAAAAAAAATCGTGCTTTCAATTTTCTTAAGCTCAAATGATCTTTTAAAAGGGTTTTCATTATTCCAATGATGCTAGTAAGATATGTGACTGTTAGTCATCGAATCCCAAGCACCAATTCCTTTATTTTATTGACGTGTTGATTATCAGWGATTGTAGATGGCCGTCCTRKACSTGGTTCGTGGTYTTAGTCYTACTAYTTTTTGYCCACAATTTTGAAATTCATAAGTAAATATAACTCTTTTATCCAACTTATGTAATAGTTAAGAAATTTAACTAAGTTCTGTGTGCAATTCTCAAACTCACTCCAATGCTTTTCATCTGCAGCTAAGCTACTTTCCTTATCAGTCTTGCATACCGCAGCTATTTTCACTTTACATTTACACTATTTCACGATTTTTCCAAGCACTACGTGCTAAAAAAAAAATATGGAATTATGCAACACTGCTTTTGCACARTAAAATTTTTTATTGCCATTTTTGTTATCTCGCCAGCTAGCCATGCGTTATTCATAAATTTTGCGCAATTGGCATTTGCATCAGTATAAAATTGTGAATTAGCAAAGCCAGCAACAAAAAAAGCAATAATGCAAACTGCAATAAATATGAATTGGAAATAGTCAAGTCGTAACTTGCAGTCGCGCATTTCTTTCATGCATACCAACAAGGCAACAAGCCAAGCCCCTGCAGCACCAACGTCGCTCGGCGCATGGCAGTGCTTTCGCCGTCCAATGCCACTCGGCGCTGCAGCGGCGGTGTGAGCGTGCTGACCAGTGCCGGTGCTTTGGTGACTTTTTGCCTATAAATTCACGATTTAYGCGCCATTTAGACACGCAGCAACGACAAGGTGGCGCCACAACTGCTACTCASCAATGCCGCCTCGGCCACTGCCCACCTTGGCCCCCACAGGTTGCAATTTTATTGCGTTCARGCGCATGTCGTTGGCTTATGTCGCCGCTCAATGACCACAAATCTGGTTTAGAGTCGTCGTCACCCACCTGCCGCACCGCACCTCATTCACTACCAACTATTGAAGTATTAAATTGATCGGTTTTTGGGTATTTTCTTCGATTTTTCGGCTACTGTTTTTCGGTATTATTTTTCTCGTTTTATATACATATATAACATTATGGCTTAAATTTGTTAGCARCTGTTGCTCATCTGCTGTGTTGGCTGGTGAATCAGCTAAAGCTCGCGCTTAACTCATCGGCTGTCGCCGCATGTGTCGCTGGCCTTTGTGGCGCGTGTGCGCGCGCTTGTCTCAAATATTACGCCCGTTTGTGTTATTGTTGTTTGCTGTTATTCGACTGGTTTTCGGTGATAGTAAAAGTGAAAACGCGAAGAAAACATAAAAAAATAGAAAACCAATGTGATGCTGTTATTACGAGTTGATCTGTGGCATTTTGTCAACGAGCTGCGGTTAGTGTGGCGTGGCAGGTTACCGCGAAAAGTGACTGAGTTTGTGAGTTATGTTTCATAAAAAGTTGATGGTGCTTAGGGAAAATAAAATATATGAAAAATGCGTTCAACACCAGTCAGACAGCGTGCTTGAAACCGGAGCACATTGCTTGTGTGGTATGTGGCACGTTGCTACTTAACCCAACCAGAAATCTGTGAGCCCTGTAATCCGCTCAACTCCATTCGAGTTCTATTAATATACTTTTGATGATTGATTTATCAATTTGYCTGCTTTGCTGTTGTTTGTTACCATATGCGCAGCACCTTCCATGCTTTCAATTAAAATTTTTTCTCGTAGCTGTTATTAATTTTTGCCTACGCCTTGCAGAGCCCGCATAGTCGGTGCATTTGTTTGTTTTGAAATATGCCACGCACTGCCACTCGACATTTCAATTCAGTATAACTCAATTCTAAACGTCATTGCGTTCAATTCATTAAGTGCCTATTCACCATTCACACTCACCGCTCACAGTTTGCCGCTCGACAATCCCCCTCATTACATTGATAATTCGTCTTGCATGCCGCCGTTTGTGGAGCAAATGCTTTTAATGTTGATTCTTGGCAAGCATAGAGAATTGCAAAGCTAATACATACAAATACATACATACATATGCACATACATTTGAAGAAAAACATATAATATATAGTTGCACAAACGTTCCAAAATGTGCAGACTATCAATTTTCTGGTAGCTATACACTTCCTGCATGCCACATATCAATTAGACGTAGGCAATTTCAATATTTTGTAATAATGCATTAGGCCACTGCTGCTATGCACACACAACTCGATATGTGTTTCAATGAGTGCGGCCGCATGCCTTCTTTTAATTGTATTATACACTGTGCCCAAAAAATAAGGTGACATTTGAATTTAAACTGCGCGCATCGAAGGATTTGGAGAATTATTTTTTTTTTTTAGGTTGGTAGTACTGTCAGTCACATTTATGTCAAATTTCATGTCAAAATATTCATTAGTGTTTGAGATACGTATCGTTTTGTGAGCTGCGTGAGTGAGTTTTTTCGCTTTTTGCGATGTCGAAATTTGCTGAGCAAAGAATTTGCATTAAATTTTGTTTACGGAATCAATTTTCTTCTGCGGATACGTTGAGGATGGTGCAGAAAGCCTTTGGTGATGAGGCTATGTCTAAAAAAAATTTTTACAAGTGGTATAGTGAGCTCCAAGACGGCCGTGAAAGTGTCGAAGACGAAGAGCGTCCAGGGCGACCATCAACCTCAACCCACGAAACTCACGTTCAACAAATCAAAGATTTGGTGTGGAAAAACCGTCGATTAACAATTAGAGACCTTGCTCATGAAGTCGGCATATCGAAAGGCTCAGTCAATACCATTTTTAAGGATCTTTTGGGCCTCAAGCGTGAAATCTCGACTGGTACCGAAAACATTGAATTTTTTGGAAAAAAAAAAGGCGTCGCGTTGACTGTGAAACGATGCTTTCCGACTACCAGGGTGTCATGAACGCATTATAACTGGCGGTGAGACTTGAATCTGTGCTTACGACCCCGAAACAACCGATCAATCGGAGGAATATCGTACTAAAAGAGAGCCGAGACCAAAAAAATCGCGCAAAAGTCGCTCAAAAATCACGGCCATGTTGACTGTTTTCTTCGATTATCGTGGTGTTCTGCATTATGAATTCCTTCCAATCAGTCAAGCAGTCAACAAGGAATATTATTTGAACATTATGCGTCGTTTGTATAACGCTATCCGCCTAAAAAGGCCGGAATTGTGGAAAGACAATTCTTGGTTTTTATATCGTTCCGCAACCACCGTATTCAGCTGATATGCCGCCGTGCGACTTCTGGCTGTGATTCAAGCCACAGCAAAGACGGAACTGAGGGMCATCCCGGAAAGTAAGTGTTTCGAAGATTGGAAAATCCATTGGTATAAGTGCATTGCATCTGGAGGGGATTACTTTGAAGGTGATGAAATTGATTTGGAAGAATATAAATAATAAATAAAGAATTTTCAAAATAAATACAATGTCACCTTATTTTTTGGACACAGTATAGATCTGTGTAGGTAAGATGCTTTTAAGGTTTTTGTTCTTGATTAATCGCAGTATTTAGAAGATTTTCTGTTGCGAGTGCAAATTGCTGAAGAGAATCACTCAAAGATTTCAAATTTATTACATGTGCAAAATACTTCAAATTTTTTAATGAAAATTTTTGTTTTATTGAATTGGAGTATTTTTAAACTCAAAAATATTACATATTTGGTTTAATTAAATAATGAAAAATTTCAAAAATTTTAATTTTATAGAATTTGAATATTTTTAAACTCAAAAATACTACAAATTTGTTTTAATTAAATAATGAAAAATTCCAAAAATTTTAATTTTATCGAATTAAAGTATTTTTAAAACTCACAAATATATTTCTTAGTATTTAGTGTTTATTACACAATTTGCTCTTTAATATTCAACACTGCGATTTGTGCTTGAGAATTGACGATTAACAGCCAAAGATCTTACTGATGTCGTTGAAATATCGAAAGGATCAGTGGTAACCATTTTGAAAGATCATTTGGGCTAAAAAGAGTGAAAACACGATTGGTTTCGAAATCACTCAATTTTATCGAAACACATCGTCGCGTTAGCGTCTGTGAAATAATGATTTTCGACAACCAGGATGTCATGAAACGCGTTATTACTGGCGATGAATCTTGAATTTATGCTTGCGATTGAAAACAGACGATCAATCGACCGAATAACGTGACAAAGGTGAGCCGAAGCCGAAAAAACCACGTCAAAGCAGGGCAAAAGTCAAAATTATGTTCTGATAGTTCCCTTCGTTTATCGAGGTATGGATCACGCCGAATTCCTTTCGACCAACCAAACTGTCAAATGAATACTAATTGAGGGTTATGGCACGTTTTTTCAAAACTATTTGTAAAACTAGACTGGAATTATGAGCCGCAAACTCTTGGTTTTTGGACCAAGATTAAGCATCGTCGACTACTGTATTGATTCTTAGTGAGTTGATTTCAACCAATATTGTGCCGCAACCATCGTATTCACCTGGTTTAGCTCCGTGCGACTTTTACCTATTCAGCAAACTCAAACGACAGTTCCGGGAAAACCGTTTTGAGTCAATCAACGGGGTTAAACGAGAATTGCAACAAAAACTTCGAAAATTTTGATATTAGAAGTTTATTCAAATATATTAGATACTTTTTTGCCTCGAAAGCGAGCTTAGCACCCGAAATACTCAGGAAATCAGTCAACACTATTAATTGAGTAGTTATAAATCGCGAGGCACCTTACCAAATAAAGACCGCATCCACAAGGACTACGCAACGTCTCACTTTGCGCTTGACTTATTACTTATGATAAGGAAGCAACAACAAAGAGCCTCGACAATGAATGCCTTTTTGGCGCTAATACCGCAACTTTCAAGCCAAATATGCATTAAAAGTGCGTATGTATGTATGTATAGGCAATTTTCTCACCCCACTTTCGCGCATTTTTACAACAAAACAATAACACCGAGGCATACGGCGCTAACACTGGTATGTGCACACCTAATAAGTCGCTCAAATTCTTTTAAGGCATAATTAGCAGCGTCCAAGCATTAGCGCAAGAAATAATCAACATAATAAAATCTCGTATAAAAAGTCTGGCAACATATGTAATGCAACAAATATGTAGCATGACAGCATGTAGCTTACAAGTCACAACAACAACTAGCCAACTAGACTTTAACTCAACTTCGAGTTTTAAAACATGTTTTTTGATTGATTTGCTTGTTGTTGTATGTGAGCTGGTGTTTGTTGCTGGACGGACAAGCGTTTGTCACATTAAGTTGTTACAATTGCTGTTAGCCGGCAATGTTGGTGGCATTTCTGCTATCAATTGGTTGCTTGCTTTTATTGTATTTGTGTTTGGTGTCACTATGACTATTTCTTTCATAGGTGGATTGTTGTTGTTTTTTTTTCTACATTGCACTGCAATTAGTGGCAAGCGCATTTCCAGTGAATTAATTTTGTTGCCAATTTTTTCGTTGCTCTTTTGCTTTTTTTTGTTTTTTGTTTTTCTTTTTTTGTTCCTGCGCTTTATATTAATCTGTGGCAGCGTGGATGAAATGTTGCAGATAGCCGACTGATAATCATCGGAAGTTATTAACTTGAAAAAGCGCCGATTGAAGCTGGGAAAATTGCTAATAGCGCAACTAAGTTACAAGCAAGTGCAGTGTTTTTTGCCTTTTCTTTTTGTTGTTGTTATTTTTTAATATTGGCACTAAAAGCGAGTTTGAGCAATTTCATTGACTTGTAGTGAGAAAAATTGCAAATATGTGGAATGCAGCAAGTGGTTGGCATGCTAATGGAGTCTAGTAACACATGCTGGTATATAAAATATGTAAAATAACGGTAATTAAAACACATACATACACGTCAAATTTCGTGAAGATGTCTTGATAAATAGAAAAGTTTTTCATGCAAGTACTTGATTTCGATCGGTCAGTTTGTATGACAGCTATATGCTATAGTAGTTCAAAATCGGCGGTTCCGACAAATAAATAGCTTCTTTGGGAGAAAAGGATGTGTGCAAAATTTCAAGCCGATATCTCAAAAACTCAAAAACTGAGGCCTGGCAGACTGAAAAAAAATTTTACGAAGTCGACTCAGCTCGTCAACTTAAACTCTTATACACATATGTACGCACCAATATACTTTATTGGTCTCCAATRTTTCCCTCTAGGTGTTAAAAACTTGGTTGGGAACTGAATATCCCTTGAATAGGGTATTCATATTACTAAAAGTCWTTTAAAGGCCTTGAACACCATTCCCAAGAACCGAAGTTGTGCCCCAACAGGCCAAAGCTAAAGTTCCAACACATCTAAAGTTGTGGTTTTTCAAGACACCTTTTTTCGAAAAAAATTACTTCCATGGAAACAACAAAAAATTAACAAAAAATAAAAAGATTGCCTGATTTTGGCGCTTTCCAGAAATTAATACCGATAGTAATATTGGTCGGAAGTTCAGCATTTACAATAGGAAACTATTAAAGATTACAATTACGAACAAAGTATTGAAGAAATATTTCAAAAAATAAACTTTGGCGCTTTGCAATCGAATAATTCCGGTAGTTGCCATATATTGGTCCGGAGTTCGAAGATTATAATAATTATTAATCTTAAAGTTTAAAAAAAAAAACTATTTTAAAAAACTTATTATCCTAAAAATATTGCCTACATTTTGGCGCTTTAAAATAAAAAAATTTTGATTAAAATCTTGGTCAGAAGTTCGAAGGTTACAATRGTTATTTTTATATATTTTTTATTTCTAAAGTATATCGAAAATACCATATARAATCTCTTGAACCTTCTTTCTTGAGACATCAGTTCCGATACTCGTTAAAACACCGACAATTCGTATATATTAAGCTTCTCAATTTTATGCAGATACTTCTTTTGTTGGCGTATTTTACATTCATCTTTTTTTTACTGTTTTTTTTACTAATTTTCTCCGTCTCTCTCAACTAAAACACAACATTCAAGTGGCTAATGATGTGATGCAACGTCTAATCTCCAAATTTATGTCTGRGCATTCATTTGCATAGGAAGTTGAGACGTTGAAAGGAATTCGTTGCCGCCTTTTATTGTTCGCTTTCTTTTRTATTTTTATGCGCATTATGCATACCTTTCTTATTGGCTTGTATCAACCTTCAGATTGCTACTTTCATTGGCTTTGTAATTTTGCGACATTGTTTGATGGATATTTGATAAAGCTGTGTTTTTAACCATAGATATTAGTTATGTGTTAGTAATTTGCGTTCTATTGTCATTTAATTAGCTAAATTTTTTTGCAAAAACTAAAAAAAAATGCATTCTTGTTTATAAATCTATTAGCTAACTAACTGTGCTTAATTTGCGAAAAAGTTATATAATTTGAAATTGTTCAAAAATGGCAAAGAAAGGAGGGAGATTAAATATTCAGTGATGTGAATAAAAGAGCATATCATACACAATTTTTAAAAACAATCACTGCASCCGTTATTTCCTGCCCTGCTTGCATCATTTACAAGTTTTAACGCCTAATTTATTGCGTCAAATAAAAATAAATGTGTCGGTGCGAAATATCAAGGTCATTCCTTTATATGCAAAATCAAGCTAGCCACCTTCACAGTCGTATATAATTTTGCTTTTAGTTTTTTTTTTTTGTTTTTTGTGATTATAAATTGTGCTCTGGAGCTCATTTTTATTGCTGTTCACCAATATATATATGTGGTTACCACATTTTTCTAATTACCAAATGCAGGTAGTCGCCAGGAGAGCGTTATTTGATGCTTTTCTACTTGTTTGTGAGGCAATAAARGCTTCCGTTTCTGCTAAAATCTCCATATGTATAATTAATTACTACAAAYCACATGCGGGTACATAAAAGAAATTGTTTAAAGAATACACAAAAAATTATAAAATCCATAAAAAAATATGTTTAAATACAGGTAGAAGCTAAAAAGTGCTCAAGCTTCTACTAGCGACCGGTAAAAAATTTGTATATTCTTCAAAAAAAATATTGGTTGTTTTTCTATCATTCAAAAAGACCTAAATGTGCACGCAAAGATATTCGGACCATATTTTGCGTAGTTTATTTAAAGTTAATATATATGYATAATACTTTCCAAATTTCAAATAAAATAGTAAATCTAAAGACACAAGAAATTCCAACAAAAGTTTAAGGAAAAATTTTGTGAATAATATGAATTTCCATACAAACACTTGATTTCGATCGGTCATTTTCTATGACAGCTATATGCTATWGTGATCCGATCTAAACAATTTCTTCGGAGGATATAGCATWGCTTTAGGTTATAAAAAGCCAAATTTCAATATGATATCTCTTCAAATAAGAAAGTTCTCCATACCTAAACTGGAAATTCATCGTACAGTTTGTGTGGCAGCTTTGAGTTATAGTTGTCCGATCTGATAAATTTTTTCGGAGACTTGAATATTATCTGGAATAATAATCTGTGCCAAATTTCAAAAAGATGTACAAATCCAAAAGTTTTCTATGCAAAGACTTTATTTGGATCGGTCAGTTTGTATGGCAGCTAAATCTAATAGTGGTCCGATATTGGCGATTCCGACGAAAGAGTTTTTTCTTTAAAGGAAAATGATGAGTAAAAAATTTTGGATCGACATCTCAAAAAATGAGGGACTAGCTAAATATATAGACAAACAGCAAAGGATAAATCAACTCAGGTCGTATATATACTTTATTAGGTCCCCGACGATTTCTTTTGGGTATTAGACACTGTTCGGCAAACGTAATACACCCTGGTTCAAAGAAAAATCTGAAATCAATCTACCTAAACAGTAAAAGATTTTGAAGAAAGCAATAAGTTTTTATTAAAAATTTTTAGTACCAGCCTGTTTAGCCCTAAATGTGACTTCTAATAATAATTCGATGGCAGCGCCACCTCGCGGAGCAATTTTGAGCAAATAATGTTAAATTTTTAGCAAATATTGTTCCCTTGAGCCAAGTCATAACAATATTTTCTTAAAAATTCGATTCTAGCGCCATCTAGCGGGTTTGAAATTTTCAAGAACACCCTCGAACTACTAAAAAACTACCCACAAATTTTTGAAAACTATATATACACATCCAGACAGGTTTTTATTAGTTGGTCAGCCTTTCAAAGAAAAAATAAAAAAAAAACACCAGGTATTAAAAAAAGTTACCAAAAATTGCGGTGATCCATAGTCTCATATATTTGTCCATACACACAATCAAATATTCCAACTAAGCTTTGTTGTAAGTGCATGATGCCCAGTGAGAAAAACCAGTAAACGCATGTAACACTACATGCACACCCCCTCCCCGTAACACCTCCCAGATCAGCTCTAATCACAATATCATGCTGTCACGTTATTTGTTGTCATTGCAGCTGAAATAGTTGTTGCTGTTGTTGTAGCCGTATAGTGTTGTAAAATGTTGCCGCTAGTTTTACGCGATCGCTATCAGCGAACGCTTGTACGCTGTCAGCGGCATTGTTGTAGCACTGACGGTGAGCGTCATGTGATTTGTTTGCGACGCACAGAGGACTCACTGCCACAGCAGCAAAAGGCAGCCAGCTGCAGACATTTGGCGATTTTCTTGTTTCTTCATTTTTACAATTTTTTATGATGTCTTGTGTGCTCAAAACAACTTCATTTGCACGAAATTTACATGCACACACACACAAACACGTGGGGGACATGAATGCTCAATGCTCGTATGTGTTTGCATGTGTGGATGCATTAGTATGCGAAACGCTTATGCATTTTGCAAATTTGTGGCTGTCGCRTTAGAAATGCAACATTTGCAAACGCCACCTTTTTGCGGTATGTGGGTTGAGAGTAGGAAACACTTTGAGCTGCTTATCGAGCGCATGCCATCGCTCAGCGTTGCAATTGTCTAAATCTATGCGTCTCGTTATTTTTTGTGTTGGCATTATTTCCTCCGTATTTGGAGTTATTTTTTGCGTGAATTTATACAGTTAAAGTTTCCATATTTTTTAGAATTCAAACAAAAAATAGTTTCTTATTTTAAAATTTCTGGTGAAAAATTATTATGTGAATATATTTATTTATTTTCCAAATATTTCATAAGAAAAAATATTAAATTTCCAAATTTTTTAAATTTTAATATTTTGAATTTTATTTTATTTTTCTTTATTTTTTTTATTTTATTATTTATAATTTTTTTATTGCATTTCATTTCATTTCATTTTAGTTTATTTCATTTTATTTTATTTTATTTTATTTTATTTTATTTTATTTTATTTTATTTTATTTTATTTTATTTGTAATTTAGTTTTTGTTCATCTTCTTGTGAAACATTTGATACTGAAACCAAAACATGCTATCAAAATACGACGAGATAAAGCACCTACAAGGCTATTGTGACCGACTATTGATAATCCCATGCACACATAGATGTACATAGATATACATATGTTATATCACGCATAATTGCATTACCCGTAATGATATCATTGACTCATTCCCACACTTAAATTTGACACAATTTCGACTACCAACAATTTGCACACACACAAAAAAGRCAAACAGAGCGGCGATTCGATGTTAAGTATACGCACTGCTGTGCCATTGGCAGCCATTGCAGAGTCAGGTGTGTTTACTGGTCAACTGCAACGCAATTGTAGCGCTTTAACTTGGCTTAATGTCTTTGATATCTTAAAATTCAMAACGCACGACAACAATAATGGCAACAATCTGATTAAATGAATTCGTATCACTAACGAAAACGTAGCATTTATAATTGGTTCAATTTRTTGTGGCAGCGCAACTAAATAGCCAATTTATTGTTGTTTTGTTTGTTGTACATTTATTTTATTTATTTTTATCGGCTTTTCGCTTTGTGTTATTTTTTGTCAATTTTTTGTTTTCTTCTTGCCACTTTGCACCGTCAATCAAAAATTCAATTCGGCCAACAAAAAATTATACACTTTTCGTTGCATAGAAAATTGGTTTGTTGGCTCTATTATACAGTTACTTAAAACGATCTCTTTATGAGCGGCACGCACAACTGTCGGCCATGAAATGCGTACAGATTCGCTAAAAGACATACATAAATGGAAATTTATTTTTCAATTTTCCGTTTTCTAAAAATTTTAGAGTCAAGAGATTATTTTGCGATAACCTAATTTTCATATGAAACAAAAAATTGTATAAAAGAAATATTTTTAACAAAATTACTTAAAAAAAAAGTGAAAAATATATTAAATTTTTTGAAATTTTCAAGAGAATTTTTGTGGCGATTTTTTGGTCCAAATAATTAAAATTACAAGAAAAATCGTTAGCTTTGACACCGAAGCCATAATACCCTTCACAACTGATAGTGATCCGATCTGACTAAAAATATTGGCCATTGTAGCGTTGCCTTATAAGTACAATAATCCATACCAAATTTTGCAATGATAACTTCAAAAGGAAAAAAGTTGTSATAAAATGACTTGATTTTTTATGTAGACCCGACTGTCGTGGAAATGTGTTTCTACATGCTCAATTGATTTACGGATTTGATAAAAAAAAAATTAGTAAAATTCATATATTCCCGCACAGAGTTGTCTTGACTATCAATACTCACTTATTATCTACAAATTTCTAATAATGCTCACGGTGTGCATTTATGTAGAGGCTTCAAAATTAGTAAACGTCAAAGCAAACACTTTCATTTTCAACACGATCCATGCAATGTTTGGCAGAGAAATGCGAAATCTATGCAGAAACCGAGGCCGAGTYAAATATGCATGTGGCAACAAAGCACTTCACCGCGTGCACGGCATAATTAATGTGTTAGTAGATCAAATATTATGTTACACTGCGCGCAATTAGTTATTGTTGAGATTGCCGCTCCGCAAAGCGGTTGCCAACGTTATTCATAGTATTTATTTRCCGCCAGTGAAGCTATGAATGAATATAAATGTGTTGTTTGCTTGAATTTCATGTGGTATACGGTATGTGTTAAGTTAAAATATAAAATATTCAAGCACAGCCRCCACCGCCGCATATGTAAGATTTGCGTGTGGCAGACGCACGACGCACRACGCATACAAAATGCGCTTGCGGTGGAGATTGTTGCATTTCGTTGGTGGTGGCGCATGCGCGAATGTAGTTCAATGTGCTACCGCCAATGCTGTTTGCACTTAACGCGGTGTAAGGCGAAATTTRTAAGGCTTTCTTTTAACATATGTACGAATATTTACTTTCCTTGCCGCCAGCCAAGGCAATTGAACTTGACTTTCATGGCACGCGTGCGGAGGGAGCGCGCTATGTGGTTTGGGGTAGTGGGAGCAACCGCTTGCTGGGAGATGGTATCGATATCGATTGTGTAGCGTGTTGTATGCTGATTGCTTGTTGCCACTGCGTTACGCAGTAGACCGGCAGCTGCCGTCCACCAATGAGCCGGTTATGTGCGGTAGCATTGCACTCGCTTTTGCGAAACACCAATTTCTGTTGGGCTTTTCAATTTCGATTTTTAACGCGCTGACCACTTGAATGTGGCAGAAAGTGAAATTGCAAGCAGTTGCAAACGAATAATTTGCCAACTTGCAACACAGCGCTTGCGTGCAAGAATTCTTGAGGCTTCTGAGGTGAACTCTGCGCCRTGAACTGAAGGCGAGAAATTCAATAACTTTTCCCTCGACTCAAAAAATGCAAATAAAGTATTTCCGTTCACGAATATGTATACACTTGTAAATATATATACTTTTACCGCAGAATGTGGTAAGTTGCAGCATTGCCAAGGTCGTTCCCAGCAAATGTTGGCGACCAGCAGACACTAACCGCAGAAATATAATAATAAGAAYCAAAGCGGCCACAACGGAAATGCAAAATATACGTGCCACAATGCTGGCCAAGTCGCATGCAGTAAGCTGAYCATTGCTACTCAGCGGACCCCTCTAAAAGTAATAAGGGACACCGCTGGCTTGCTCGGACCACAGTCGCCAAAGTGTCAGTAAGTAAAAATATTATTGCATCTGCAAGCGAAATTTCACAAAAACAAAAACAATCAAAGCATAACAATGAAAAGTGCTGTCATGGTTGCCTCAAGCCAGCTTTCAACATGCAGCGTGCTTCGTGCACATTTATTTTATGCGCAATAGTTGCAATCAGCATACTCCCAGATAAGCTGTGCTCGTCGTGCAACGTCAAATTGCACCGAATGTGGCAAGAACACCACGCAGTAGCGCAATAGCAATAAARCAAACAATAGCATATAAACGCAATAACAATAACAATAAAAAGTATATACAAATATAAATTAAGTTGAGCGGAATTGATTTGAATTGAATTGAATTGCACTCAATGTTGCAACAACTGCGGCAGCCAGCTGAAGAATAAAGTTAAATAGTAAACAAAAAAATGAAAACGAAAACCAAGCTGCTCGTTGGTAGAATAAGAAAAACATAAGTAAAGCAAAAAAAAAAAACTTTAACCAAATATAATACCCTTCACAGCTACGTTTCTTATCTTTTGTACGATTGCATATAAAAATGTCTGTATCTTTATTTTTTATGCTATATTAATCCGATCTAATACACTTCTTCAGAAATTGCATTATTGTCAAAGTTTTCCATAGCAGAACTTGATTTCAATCGTTCAGTTTCTATGGCAGCTACATATGTCCTATAGTGTTGCGATCTGAAACAATTCTTCAGAGATTGTATCATTGTAAATGGCAATAACTCATACCAAATTTCATGAAGATATCTTGTCAAATGAAAAAGTTTCCCATACAAACACTTGTTTCCAATCATTCAGTTTGTATGACAGCTATATGCTATAGTCACCCTATATAGGCGGTTACGTCACATATGCAAGTTCTTGAARAAAAATAGACGTGTGAAAARTTTTAAATCGAAATCTCAAAGACTTGAAGAACTAGCTCGGGTATAGAGATGGTTAAATCGACCCAGCTCATCACGATGATCATTTATGTTATATGTATATACACTTTATAAATTATCCGATGTTTGCTTCTGGATGTTGCAATAATCATAACAAGCTTTTAGCTGTAGAGTCAACACAAGATCAAAATTTCCAGACTTGTGAAGCTTGTGATACCGAGAGTAAACGAACTCAATAGAGAGAGAAAAAGTATATCAAGAGAGAGCGAGGGAAGTAGAGAGAGAAAGAGTATAATAAGTGAGAGCAAGGGAAGAGTAACAGAAACGTTAAAAAATTTTACCAAAATTATGAGGATTACGATTCCGCCAGTCCAATAATGCATCACATTCCAAGAAGGATATTTGAAAAAGAACAATAGTCTACAAATAGCGGATGCCTAAACTGACAACACTATAAATCTATACAAAGACAAATTTAGAGAGTCGTTTTCTCACTTGATGTAAATAAAGATCACAAGAGATCGCGGTATAGAAATCTTTAACAAGTAATGAAAGAGACATTTCAGATCTTAGACCAGCTGAGGTCAACGCATAGTAATGTTTTTTAATTCGAAAGAAATGGAAGAACACTTTGCTTTCAGAAATTGGCTACGCGCTCAAAAGATAGATCAGTTTAGAACAGTGTCAAATACAAGCTTGCTGAATTTGAAACGTTAGGTCAACTTTGAGGAATCAAAGCCTAACAAATTTTAGCATATTCGAGAAACCTCTACTCAAACACAAGCTTTTAATTACGCAAATGTAGCAAGTTTTTTCAATATTTACATCATTCATTAGCATTTCTCAATAAACTACAGCCTCAATAAATTCACTGTTGGGTATATAGTAAAAGTATGAAAGCTGCGATGACTTTAAAGCGCATCTGTTGCAATCCACCAATGACTTGACACACAACAACAACAGTTGCGCTCACACGCKAAGCTACGGGGAAGATGTTGCACCAACAATGCGAGTTGCTACAGCTGAGCTGTGGTCTGCTTCATACTTTTGACGCTAGTATTGTTGTTGTAAATCGAAATGAAGATGGTTAAAAAGCGCGATTTGCGACGAGATGAAGATGACTGCGGAAGCAAGAAATAAACAAACYGCAAAAACAAAAGCARCAATATAGACAATGCAAAAACAACAGCAACCGCAATGTTGAAACTTAAGAATAATTACAACAAAAGCGCAAAAGCGATTTATAAAACGAATGAAATGTGAAAAAAGAACCAAACACGGTAGCATCGTCTGCAACGCCAACAGCCAACATACAAAAACAATAACAATAAAAGCTAATGTGGTAATTTATTTTGTCAGCTACTGCAATTGCGATTGCAACGACAGACTTTTTTGTTGTTTTATATTTTCATTAAATTGTTTGTTGTAGCTTTTTGAGGGCTGTCGTGGTTGCGGTTTTTATGGCTTTGTGATGGCAAGGCTTTTGCGGCTTGCGGCTATTTTAGCAACTTTCAATAGGTTGGCGCGCATGCGCTTCTTGCCTTCTTGCAAGCAAATTTGCAATCATTCACTTTTATTGATTTAGAAATGAGAAAGTTTGAATTAGAAATGATTGTAAAGTTTATTGTTGATTAAATGCTGAAGATGTCAGCTTAAGGAATTATGTTTTTAGAGAAATGAAAAGTATACACAATTCAAGTTAAGAGGTTAGGGACGATCCTAAACATGATTGCTGATACTTGATTTCAAAGCAGACGTTGATTTATTGAGAAACATATACATATATTTCAATGTTCTGACATAGTCTAATCTCAACTTTCAGACTTACACATAATCAAAAAAAGTATAAAAGAATGCAACGCTTTATAAAACAACACTGAAATGGACTGACTTTCAGTAAAAACCCCAATAACTTACTTYACTATCTTATACATTGSGTAGTCGAAAAAGACTTTTCATATTTTGTCAATAGATGTCGTTATAGTCGTATATCGCCGKTGCTRCCAATSMCTTTGTGTCATACGATAYAGTGTTGGACAGSTGAGATTTTAAGCTTCATTTAACCAAAAATGTGTTGTATGAACTTTGTGCAACAAACTACGTTTTCTCACTTTCTTCCACACCACCAACGCATAATAACTTTTATGTGCTTCAGAAAAACAACACATTGCTACTCAGTGCCCATTTCACACACCCTATATGCCCGCAAGTAACAGTTATTACCACGTTAATGTGCTGCACGATCAACACTGATCATTTGCCTCGAACAGTTGACTAGTATACGCGCATTAGTCTGTTGCATTTAGCCAGTGGCTGTTAGGAAATTGTCATTTGGCCACCAACGCAATTACTAAAGCTTACAGTACAGCACAACACATGCATAGCCAGTAGATGCAACAGCGCTCAAGTGAGTTCAAGTATGGAAGAAAGCGTTAAGCTTCCTGCCACGCCGCCGCAAGCAGCGCAAACATTAATTAGTCACAAAACCACCGACAAATCAACCCATAAGGCGGTTATCGAAGCAGAGCCGGCAGGCAAAACAACAATAAGCGCACCGACAAAATCAACAGAGCTCATCACGGTTGCAATATTAGGCACGATCGCACACTTGACGTACATATGCTTGATGTACATTTGACGTTGCCGCATTTAATATGCATCTTTGTGTGATATGCATTTCCCCCCCTAGCTGCACTCCTACCACATCTACACACGATGATGTCGGTTCAGGAAGTCATGTCCACAATGTAATGTTAATGACAAGGAGCGTTTGCGGTTGCGGCTACGTTTACCACTACAGCTGTGACCGCAAGCAAATCACTACCCACAATTGGAAAAACACAAAGAAACAATAACAAACAAATAACAAAGAAAACATATACTAAGAAAAAAAATCATGGACGCTCCTAATCAATGTACCAGCCAAAATTTGTGGCACAAATATTGCCAYCAACAACAAAAGCGTTTTGTAAAGCAACAACAACAATAGTGGCAGCACTCTAACGCGCCTCCATCTTATACACTGCGTTGCAAGCGGTCGAACTACCTCCAGCCTGTCGACAACCAAGTCGCAAGCCACTGACGAAACAAGAGCGTAACGAAATATTTGCATAGATTTTGTGACAGCAGCAACACTCTGCATAACGGTGACGACAAGACTCCAGCCAACGGCTTTTTGCAACGCCTGTTTGCGAAATCTGCCAAACACCGCCTAAGCGAATCGTGATAGCTGGCTGTTGTTAATGGCGCATTTGACCCCTACTGTGACCTCAAATGTGACATTTCACTGGCACGATCAGCGCACTTTGCGGGGGCTGGCAAACATACATAATATTATGACAAGCGCAGAACACAGGCGGCGGCGTCGTATCGGCGACAAAACGCCGTYGGCCACTTCTACACATTCGTCCATTTGCACTAAGTAATGCAAATTCAGATGCAAAACCCACAGTTGTGGCTTRTAKSCTGAAGTATTCATTGTTGCGTGYCAAAATAAAACCAAAAACGGCGCGTTTCTTTGTGTCATGCARGTAACGGTGCTTTATTGTCATGTCAATGTCGTTGCATACGCCGCTTTACCGGTTCATTACAACGCAGCATAATTTTTTCTTTTTATTAATTATATTTTTAAGTCGACAGTTGCTTCCGCTATGCGTGCATGTGTGTGTGGGGGATTCGGTTGTCGAAAGTGACCCAGCCGCCAAACCGCATTTTTGGCATATTATCGTACACTCCTCAGCCACTTGGCAGCACGCCTTTACAAATAAAAAGRAAAYTAATCAAATAACAAYGGCAATMAAGTCAACTGCTTTATGCGGCGGCCATCTGGCGTCAGGCATCGAGATTGCAACTTGATCTGCGCCAGCGCATCAATTTCCTCCTTCAACTGCGGCATCTTGGCACGAAGCGGCAATTTGTTGTGAATTATTGCGCGATTTTAATTTAATTACTTGTGTCGGCAGCAAAAGGGTATGAACACTTGGTGGTAATTACTAGTTGGCAGTTTTTTTCCTTGATGACAGATTGTGTCAACCTTTGAGTTTCCATAATATTTCTTACGACATCATCATCGTGGAATCGCATAGCAATTGTGTCGTTGTATCTTGGTGCAAATAGTAAAAGATCTATAACACAAGTCGCGGAACTGAAACTGAAGTTCACGTTAATTTTTAATTGCTTGCGATCTTGATAATTTTCAATTTAAGCCTATAGGCTTGACTGCTGCCATTTTTAATGAACTTTTGTTTGAGTACAAGGACCCTGAACTCAAATGTTTGCTTTGTGCTACAATAATAATGATTTATCTAAATATTATTGATTTTCTTATTGGATATATATTTGTGTTTTTTTCAACATTTGAACGTTTATTAAAGAAAATCATGTTCAATGACATTATTCGAAATATTGTCTGGTGCTAAAATATTTTCATATATTTTTAGCTATTTATGGATGTATTGGAAATGGAAAGAAATGATAAAAAGAAAGGACAGAGTCTGGGTTTTGAGACGGATGTTGTTGTTGTTGTTGTAACGGCAGAATTTTGCTGAGTTGACAGTCCTTGGCCGGATAAAAATCCGGGTCCGTTCCGGTTTTCGTAGACCCGACTGTCGTGGGAACGTTTTTTGAGACGGATGAAAACATACGGTACAGTTCTGATGTGAACCGTATTCCAGTTAGAGCGTTCCAAATTGACTGGATGAAATGTCAACTAAAAGGCACTCGTCAGCAGTTTTGACATGCAAATTCGTCATTCTACATCTCTTGACTTCAGTACATGCGACACCCAATTATCTTGCTTTTAAAAGTTTCGGGCTGCTGACTCTCATAGATCCTTCGCGCTTTTCTCGGGTTTGGAAACAATTTTCATCGAGTAGTTCTTGCAGTTCTTCATCTTCGAACTTTTTTGTCCACCAGACACTCTTTTACAAACCAAAATAACCACTCTTAATGACGCCTACTTCYACAAAAAGGTTTTTTCAAGCACAAAATGAATGGCATATACTCAATTAAATTGTCTACTTGTATACATACAACTCAATCCAAAATATGTGGTTTTGTTGCTTTTCTGCAACTACTGTAGTCTGGGAACTCTACTCCTTCATGCGTTTATGGAAATCCCGTTACTTCTACATAACCAAAAATTCCACAAACTAAAGTATGTGCTTCATTTCATTTATAAGCTTTCTGTTGACGGTTAAAAGCCACAAATTGATTGTCTAATGCGTTGTGATGCAGGGCTTCCGTATTTAATGCTTTGTCAGAGCGCTGGCCACCGAATTGCAGATGTTTAGCCAACTAACTAAGCAACGTACARTAAGCCAAATACGGTCAATGGATACTAGACACGCATCACATGCCTACACTTGGACAACGGTACGGGAGCGTGTGAATACAAGCAATTTATGAATACGCTAAGACTAGGTTAGCTAACAAACCGCAAAGTAAAGTAAAGCAATCAACTATGCTATGTGTAGCGTACAACCTTTTTTGGCGCGCATACCACTCAAACCAACTGCGCAAATGTACAAATGTGCAAGCCATTAACCATTACTAAACATCGCTTGGCACTTTTCACCGCCGCCTACAGAACAACAACGCGTTTTAAAGAAATAAAAATAAATATAAATAAAAACGTCAAATTGACATCAATACGATGGAGATATCTTAGACCAGTTGCATACCATGCATAACTTAAATATATTACATGAATTATCCACATAGACAACTAAATTTATACTTCGAGCGCACATTCTAATATGTAATTTTATCTTATTCTTCTGCTCCACAGATGCAACTCGAAGGCTTCGTATTTGCCACGCCAAAGTCTTGAGAAGCTGAACAACTTAGATCCGGATCATGGCAGTTATAAGCTCACGCTCACCTCAAACGAGGATTTGGTGGCAAATACAAAACCAGCCGCCTACGATATACTCAATACACATAATGGTAAAATGCCAAATAATTTGCCAGATGTGCTGCCATTGGGCGCGAAGTTACAGCCACAGCCTGCATCTCCCACATCCGCCAATGCTTCGCCATTACGCTATGGTTCCAACAATAACTTGAATACAACAACTGTGTCGGCGTCGTCGCAACAGCAGCAGCAGCAACAACCGATGTCTCCTAATTGCTACCCCGCATATCCTCCTACACAGCACCGCTACTCGACGCCAGCGACCATGAACAGCTACAACAGCAACAATGTTGAGAACACTGCCGGCAAGGCAACTAATTACAGTCGATCTCAGTCATATGACACACATAATAACTCGCACAGTGGTAATCTCTATCATCCCAGTCACGCTAGCAATAGTCCCACAAAGTTTATGTCACAATCCACTATGGATTTAAAGCGCTCACAACAACTGGAGCCGACGTTGGAGGAGACCACCGCCGCCTTGCTCAACGAGAGTGGCACAGTGTTGTCGCCWGCACAATCGGAAAGTAGCCTAAGTAGTCCATGTAAACGTCAGCTGCAGCCGTTGTCCATGAAACCSCTCTCGAGCCTCGGTAACTCCAGTGATAGTGGCGGTGGCAGTACGAGTGGCAGCGAGGGTCGCATTTTCCGTGCCGAAGTCGTCACAGCTACGCTGTCAACATCACCTATTGCGCCTGTTAAATCTGTTATACGTAAGGATTCGCTACGCGAGAACATCGAAAAGATAACGCAGCTTCAGTCGAAGCTAATGTCGGCACAYCAGTCAGAAACCAGTTTGATAGGCATTTATGGCTCGAAAACAGCGCTTAATACAACGACATCGTCTGTGCCGAGCACATCCACAACGAAAACTGAGAATACATACGCACAACTGACAGATGATAGTACCGTGAAACAGGCTAGTGATAGTAGTGTCGAGCTGACGCAAGAACAAAACGACAACATATGCCACAAGAATATGGAAAATAGCGCAGTGGACTCGAACAGCCCACAGCCGCTGAAATCGCCTACAAATACAGCAGCCACGCCAACCTCGCCAACAGCAAATGCTTCGCTACCTCAACCAGCCACTACCGTCGCCAGCACAAATACCACAAGTGAAGATCTCAGCGCAACACAAACGACCGAGCTGAATACCAGCACCGAGAGCTTAAAACTCGTGCAACGCAGCGAAGTCATACTACGCGTGAATCCCGCCACCACGGAGGCAGCTTCACAAACCGACGACGAACTGATCGCCGCAACCAACGATGCAGACGAACATACACGACTCACCGAACAACCACAAAGCAAGGAAGATGCACAGCAACAACGCATAACATTACAGCCGCGTCAACGGCATCCGATCGAGATTGATTGCGAGGAAATGTCACAGGAATTGGCTACGCTCTTGGGCACAAATGAGAAATTGGTGCGAATTTTAGCGCCGCCTACACACAAATTACCCACAGACTATGTTAGTAAYCTATATAATCCGAATGTGCCATTGCGACCGGCTAAACGGGATGTAGGCACTTCAACGCTGCTGCGCATGAAGGGACTTGATGCACAGGAAAAGCTCACCGTTGAGCTACAATATGCTGAAGTGGAAGTACTATTGACTAACGGCGATAGCGAATCGGAGACGAGCGATTTGCTGAAGACRAAAGTGGTATGTCAGCATCACCTAATTTATTTAGAGTTAAGTTATAATGTTTTATTTCTATTGCAGAATGAACTTATGAAACAGTTAAATCGCAAAATACGCATACTTAATAAGGAACAAACGACACTCAAGGCGGAGGCTGAACACAACGATGAATTGGGCAACACTCTAGTCGGCAAGCTGACGGATAAGGTGCGGCCAATCGAAGCAACTAAATGTCGCACCTATATCGATGATGTCGGACAGATTACCAGTTTGCTGCTTTCGCTCTCCGAACGATTAGCGCGCATAGAGAATAGTTTGAGCGCCGTTTCAGCTGAGAATAGCGCCGAAAAGGTAAGAAAGAGACTAAAGTATTACCTAAAAAATAAATTTAGATCTTCCAGCATTTTTAATAACTTCTTAAAAGGTTAGAACTATCTAGAATTGTGGTTCTGTATTAAACGTACCATATTCATTCATTAAATCCCTTTTTTTCTATTTTTCAGAAATCACTCGAGTTAAAACGCGATCGTCTACTCGATCAGTTGGCTGAAGCGAAGCGTCTTAAGGTGGATATTGATCGACGTGGTAGCAGCGTGGTTAACATCGTCGAGAAAACACTCAGCGCCGATGATTTTGCCGATTTCGACTATTTCATCAATATGAAGGCGAAATTAATAGCGGATACGCGCGACGTCGCCGACAAGATCAAATGTGGCGAAGAACAACTGAATGCGCTCAGCGAAGCGCTCATACAAAGTGATTGTTAAAGTAGTGAAAACTTTGCGACCGCAAGCAAAGCTCTAAATATGGCGTTTTATTAAAACTATATTGGTGTTTGTTGATGAAACAAAGTAGAAATGATCGAGAGCAACTGCAGCTCAGGTCCAGGTCAGGTAATGACTTTCAGATAGCTAGATAGATAGATATGTGTTTGCAATTAGGGTATGTTGACTGAGTAAGCGGATTTTCCATGCCTTCAACGGCAACAAGTTGAAAGTTTAGTGTGAGAATCGTTAAGAAAATGGGAGACAAAAGACGAGCGCAATTGCACTGAGCCGGCTTTCATCGAAGTCTAGTTAGATCATTGTAGTGTAGAGTAGCGGAGCGCCCACACAACACATTTGGGTGTTCTCCACTTAGTTTCTTTTGTGTAGGGTAGAGCCTGTAAATTGTAAAGATTTGTTTTTCGAAACGCCGCAAACAGGGTGCTACGCTTTAAATAAATTGTATACCATTATATATGTAACTAAGTTTTAGTACTAGTACTTAGAAATGTATTAAAATTATGGCATTGGAAAACAATTGAAAAAACACAGAGCGAACTTGTAAGCTTTGAAAAACAAAGCAAATTAATATTTTAGAAGGCATTATGAAGCCGAGATGGCATTACTGCTGAAGGCAGTTACTATTTAAAATTCAATTACTTTAATTTGTAGAATTTATAATATAATACACACACACACACTTAATTGTATAATATGTGATTTAAAAATACGATTTTATTTTAATTAGTCCTTATCACTATGGGAATCATATCAAAGTAAATGCACGCATGCGCAGAGTTTGCGCTGTGATTTTCACTTCGTGCGTTTGAGCTGACACTAACACAAAAGCAATGCAACAACGAAAAATGTTTTAATCTTAGGCAACGTTGGTAACTTCGYCTTGAAATCGCGCATAAAAATTGAGTGTTGCGTAGAGAACGTTCGCAATTCTTAATTATTTACTCAAGTGTCTGTAGATTAACTGCRTCCTATTTTAGTTTTGATTAGCTTAAGTTTATGCACTGGCATTRGAGCAAAACTGTACTATAAATAAATTTTAATTAAACTCAAACTACAGCTCCACAGTTGAAATACAATAACAATGAAACAACAATATACTATATAATATATATAAGCAATGTAAATGTAAAGAAATGGAAGAAAGCAACAAAAAAAGAAAACAATTTAAATGAATTTTGCATTAAAAATTTCTATTACCTAAATGTACATTTCGCAAATTACAGTAGGTATGTGCATGTAATGATTTGTGTACTTATTTCGCTGCAATTTTAACGGGTTTGTGAAATATTTGTTGCAAATTGAGCCACTTTAATTTTGTGTATGCTTATGATAAGAACTATAAATAAAGAAATACTTCAACACTTATTTCTGGGTTTTAAATTTTTTGTAAATGCAATGGTAAGGGTAAGTATTAGAGGTGAAAATTTATGTGTSTAAGTATCCGTATGAAATTAAAAGCCCAAAGTTAGTTTGATTCGTTGGGTTGCATTTTCGAACATGCGCTGGGCGGCAACAAAAATTATTCAAACTTCAAAAATTATACAAATCGRAGCTTACTCCTCAACTGGTTACCAATCGATGTAAGAAGCTTTTAACAACTTTACAACTTTTACGCCGTTTACTAAGTAATTTCGTTTGATGACAACAGCTGATCTTATTGACTCTAAGGTGTGYAGTGTGTCCAGAAAATAAGGGGACATTGTATTTATTTTGAAAATTCTTTATTTATTCTTCCAAATCAATTTCATCCCATTCAAAKTAATCCCCTCCCGACGCAATGCACTTATGCCAAACGGATTTTCCAATCTTCGAAACACTGGTTGTAGTCACTTTCCGGAATGGCCTTCAGGTGCATTATCGTGGTGCAAAAACCAACACCTTCCACAATTCCGGTCTTTTTAGGCGGATAGCGTTACGCCMACGACGCATAACGTTCAAATAATATTCYTTGTTGACTGTTTGACCGRTTGGAAGGAATTCATAATGCACAACACCACGAAAATCGAAGAAAACAGTCAAAATTACCTTAATTTTTGAGCGACTTTGGCGCGATTTTTTTGGTCTCGGCTCTTTTTTGGCACGATATTCGCTCGACTGATCGGTTGTTTCGGGGTCGTAAACATAGATCACACCCTGGTAGTCGGAAAGCATCGTTTCACACTCAACGCGACGCCTTTTTTCCAAAAAATTCAATGTTTTCGGTACCAGTCGAGATTTCACGCTTGAGGCCCAAAACATCCTTAAAAATGGTATTGACTGAGCCTTTCGATATGCCGACTTCATGAGCAAGGTCTCTAATTGTTAATCGACGGTTTTTCAACACCAAATCTTTGATTTGTTGAACGTGAGCTTCGACGGTTGAGGTTGATGGTCGCCCTGGACGCTCTTCGTCTTCGACACTTTCACGGCCGACTTGGAGCTCACTATACCACTTGTAAAAAAWTTTTTAGACATAGCCTCATCACCAAAGGCTTTCTGCACCATCCTCAACGTATCCGCAGCAGAAAATTGATTCCGTAAACAAAATGTAATGCAAATTCTTTGCTCAACAAATTTCGACATCGCAAAAAACGAAAAACTCACCTTTAGTAGCTCATCAAACGAGACGTATGTCAAACACTAATGAATATTTTGATATGAAATTTGACATAAATGTGACTGACAGTACTACCAACCTAAAAAAAAAATAATTCTCCAAATCCTTCGACGCGCGCAGTTTAAATTCAAATGTCACCTTTTTTGAGGCACAGTAGTATATGTATAAATATTATATATGATCAGGATAAAAAGAGAGCATGAAATCCGAGCAACTGTCTGTCTGTTCGTCCGTACAAGCGACAACTTGAGTCAAAAAAAGGAGAACAATCTCGTAGATGGGCGTAAACGGACGATTGCTTTACCCAGAAAACGGCATTTAACAAAAATTTATTATGTGATCCATAAGCATTCAATTAAGATATGAAACTGTTATTTGGTATATGAAATCAAGGGGGTAAGAAAGTGATATTTTTTTTTTTTTGTCTCAAATCAATTAAGATACAATAGCGAAATTCGCTGAAAAAAATTCCCTATCAGCCTTGAAATCCAACGCAGAGTCAGTCTTGCCAACAGATTCAACTTTGGACTGTGTAGACAATTGAAAAGTAAAGTCCTCCCTCGACGAACAAAGGCCAAACTCTATCATCCCTCATTCGTCTGCTATATGATGAGGTGGCATGAATAATGATATTATCTGATGAGGCGGCCTTAGAAGTGTTCGAGAGAAAGGTTTTACTGATACTTTGCGCATTGGAAATGGAGATATTCCAGTGTCATACGTTAGCCACACAAAATACAGCGGCTGGAATATAGGATATATATAATATAAAATCATTTTTGAAGCATGAAACATGAAAATGCTCTATATTTGGTTTAATCGGAAGGTCTTGTTCTATTGTGAATTTCTAAAACCGGATAAAAGCATTAATGGAAAACGACAGCAACCCATTAAACTGTAGAGTGCTGATTGTCGAAAAGCGTCCTTAATTTGCATCATGACAACGCTTGGAATCATGTTGCAAGAACGGTTAAAAACTATTTAGAAAGTCGGCTGAGGAGTTTTGGTTACAGCCCAACCTTGCCTCTCTTCTGGCTAATAAATATTTGCTCTGGTTCTCTTGGAAACATTATATCAAAAATTGAGTTGATTAAGTCTTTGGCCCCGTGCCGGCCTTTTGTGATGGATACACAAATTGCCAGAAAAATTGGAATTTCAAATAAAAAATACGTACGTTGGAATTTCAAATAAAAAATACGTACATACATACATATGTGTATGAACTAATGTATGTATGTATAATAATGTTCTAATATTTTTAAAAATATTATCAGTGATTGATATAACAAACTCAATAACAGGATATGCATAATTTCAATASAAGTAGTATTTTAAATATTTAAAGAAATATTTACAACTTACCTTAAAACATGTTTACCTTAAAGCAGGATATTTATTCAATTTTATTTTATTTT
>NW_017534741.1:2619603-2667026 GCF_001853355.1 Bactrocera latifrons | reverse complement strand
TATTATTTCATTTTACTTTATTTTTTTCCAATTTTTTTTACTTTATTTCGTTTTATTTTATTTTGCACGCACATTCTATTTATAAAATAACGATAACTCTGAATACTGTAAAATTTACACATACACGCACACATACACTTTTTACATTGCTCTACGGAAGGCTTTTGCTGCACTTGTGGTAGCTTTGCAACATACATACATGTAACACACAAAAACACACTTCACAGCAGCAGCTTCCTTTCACTTAACATTAATTTGCGACGCTTAACAAAAAAATTAGCCCCAAAAGCCTCTTTTATAGAAAATGAGCAATTTTATATTTAGATAAAGCAAATCTGCACCAATCAACACATATTTTACACATTTTCCCAATTGCTTATAGAAATAGCGGATATATTCAATTGCTAGCAGGAAATCCTGCATCTCGCAAAGAAGAAAGACAGGGCAAAACAGAAGAAGCGACCGGCTCGAAAGCACTTAGTAAAAAAGCACTTCAAGGCTAGGCATTTCATAGAATAAGTATTGCAGCACAATGGTTTCGATTATTTGAACACAATTTCACCAAAAAAAACATACCTAAAAACACTATAAAACATAAATTTAACTAATTTAGCGAAGACTGTTGAAAACGTTTAGTAAAGCGCGTCGGATATGGCAAAATGACAAAAGAACCGCTATTTTGGACAGTTTGAATGCCTCTAAATCAGCAACTGTCAATAAAGAAAATAAAATGCAACCCTATGTTTAAACAATTTTGACAACATTTTCCTTGGTAAACAAATTAGCGAATTATTTATTAGAATTTATTTGCTGGGTTACAGTTGAAATGTAAACAGTAAAGTTTTAATTAAATTTTTTTTAAAACTTCTATTGTTTTTTCCACAATTATAAATGTCTATAAATAATAATTTAATTATGAAAACTGTGAAAATAGAAATCACAACAGATATTGGCCTTCGAAATTGCATATGTCAACAAAATGCAAAATAAAGGTGTGAACAACAACACAGACGGCAAGAATAACAACAACAAAGTGCTAAACCTGTTAATTGTCACTTGCCCACCAACAATTCTTTTGCGATATCTTCTTACTTATTGGACTAGCTGTCAATACTGCAGCAGCACATAATCTCTAATTTACAAGTCGATCAAACGTGAAAATAACGCAATTTTCAGCTGTAAGCATTTGTGATTGTGTTTGCGAATTGAGAGGAGTTGAGGACTAATTGCTACAACTTTGTGTTGTACATCTTTTTTTGCTATGTTGAATAATATTCTACATCCTAGCTGGATACGTAAGGTCATAGCCAAAACGGTTGCACAAGTGCCTGTAACAACAACAAGCAAGCAATTTRTAACTATCACAGCAGCTGGAGCATCAAGGCGAACCAGTTGTACAGTTTCAGTGAAAAGAAGTTTATTTGAAAGTGGTTGTGAAAAGTATGTAGTAGCTTATGACGACAAAATCACGTCTTATAATTATATATTTATAACTATTCTCAATTTAATATATTTCAAATATACCAACATTTGTAGATACAGCAGCTTTGCTTATAGCAGTCAATCTGCTCAAACACGAAAAATGTCTGACAAAGGCGCACCCCAAAGCACTGCAGAAACGACGAAGAGCAGTGTAGCTGGTGCAATAGGTGACGCAGCTAAGCATACGAATCGCTTGATAAATGAAAAGTCGCCATATTTGCTGCAACATGCGCATAATCCCGTCGATTGGTACCCCTGGTGCGAGGAGGCCATTGAACGTGCACGCATGGAGAACAAGTTAATATTTCTCTCGGTGGGTTATTCAACATGCCACTGGTGTCATGTGATGGAACACGAATCATTTGAAAATGAGAACGTCGCTAAAATAATGAATAAAAATTTTATCAATATAAAAGTTGATCGGGAAGAGCGTCCAGATATCGATAAAATCTATATGCAATTTGTGCTAATGTTGAACGGCAGTGGCGGTTGGCCCATGTCGGTGTGGCTAACACCAGATCTGGCGCCAATTACCGCAGGCACCTATTTTCCTCCAAACGATCGGTGAGTACACAAAGCGTGTGCAAATACGAATTTCTATAAAAGCGTTAAATTTACCCATATTTGCAGTTGGGGCATGCCGGCATTCACGACAGTGCTTAAAACGATAGCRTCCAAATGGCAATCAGATCAAGAGGAGTTAAAACAAACGGGCAAACATGTGATTAGTGCAATACAAAAGTCGCTAAGTGAAAAATCTACGACAGCCACCTTTGAACCAGGTAGCGCTGAAGCCAAATTGCATGAGGCAGTGAACATTTTCAAGCGTCGCTATGATCAAGAATATGGTGGTTTTGGCATGCAACCGAAATTTCCCGAAGTAGCGCGCATAAATTTTCTCTTCCACGCCTACATTATCACCAAGGATGCAGATGTGCTCGACATGGCGCTACAAACGCTACAGCACATCGGTCACGGYGGCATACACGATCATGTTTTCGGTGGTTTTGCGCGCTATTCTGTGGATCGTGTGTGGCATGTGCCRCACTTTGAGAAAATGCTCTACGATCAAGGCCAACTATTGACGGCCTACGCAAATGCTTACAAATTAACGAATGATCAGGCGTACTTGCAATACGCTGACGGCATCTTTCGTTACCTGATGAAGGATCTAAGACATCCTGATGGTGGTTTCTTCGCCGGCGAAGATGCTGACTCCTTGCCGACAGCTGATGCTAGGGTTAAAGTGGAGGGTGCATTTTACGCTTGGACTTGGTCCGAGGTGAAGCAGGCAGTGCATGCGAATGCAGCGTTGTATGCAGACTTGAAATTGGAGCTGGAGCGCATATTTGAAATCTATACGCATCACTACGATTTGCGTCAAACGGGTAATGTTGAGCCCAACAGTGATCCGCATGGTCATCTCACGGCCAAAAATATACACATTGTGCGTGGCTCAAAAGCTGAAACCTGCGCTAAGTTTGATATCACCGAGGAACAATTGCAGCGCGTGTTAGACATCACTAATGAGGTGCTGCACAAAATACGCGATCAGCGACCGCGCCCACATTTGGATACGAAAATAATTTGCGCCTGGAATGGTTTAGTACTCTCCGGTTTATCGAAATTGGCCAATTGTCGTTCAGCAAAACGCGCTGAATACGTCAAGGCCGCAGAGGAACTGTACAAGTTTTTGCACAAACATCTGTATGATGAGGAGAGGAAGGTATTGCTGCGTTCTTGTTATGGCCTTGGTACCGATGATTCTACTTTGGAGAGTGCATCGTAAGTGTAGTGTATTTTTATACCCGAAACAGGGATGTCACAGAGTTTGTAACCTCCAAAAAGAAATGTAGGAGATCTTATAAAAATATTCATGTATAAATGGTCAGCAATATGAGCTGAATCGGCTTGGCTTTGTCCATATGTCTATGCGCAAACTAATCCCTCAGGTTTTGAGATATCGATATACGTAACCCGAACTYACCATGGACTGGCAACTCGGCAGAAGTCTGAAGCAACAACAACATCGATCAAAATCACATTCTTGTATGAAACCTTCTTTATTTGTCAAGGATATTATATTTTCGGTGCAGTCGAAGTTACCTCTTTCTCTTGTTTTGTTTAAATACATATGTACATACATAGTATACAAATATTTCTACAAATTATTCAACTATTTCAGCGCCCAGAGCATCGATGGGTTTCTAGATGATTACGCCTTTCTCGTCAGGGGTCTATTGGACTACTATAAAGCTTCAATGGACGGCAGCGCACTCAAATGGGCTAAAGAATTGCAAGAGGTACAGGATACACGCTTYTGGGATGACACGCATGGTGCGTATTTCTACTCAGAGGCCAACTCGCCGAATGTGATTGTGCGACTAAAAGAAGGTGGGTAATCAGACAACAGCAGTTCATTATATCAAATCACAAACGAAAGTAATGTTTTTGCCTTCCACAGACCACGATGGCGCCGAGCCATGTGGTAATAGCATTGCCGCACGCAACCTGCTCCTACTCGCTCACTATTTAGACGAAAATAATTACAAGGACCGCGCTATTAAATTACTGGAGTTCTTCGCTGACATCAATCCATTCGGTTATACACTACCAGCAATGATGTCTGCGTTGTTGTTGCACGAAAATGGGCTCGATTTAGTGGCTGTAGTTGGTCCGGACTCGAATACTACACATCGCTTCGTAGAAATATTACGAAAATTCTATATACCAGGCATGATAATTTTACATGTCGATCCGCAATATCCAGATGAGACTTACAATCAACGTGTGCAGGATAAATTCAAAATGGTCAATGGTAAAACAACGGTTTATATCTGTCATGAACGTGTTTGCCGTATGCCAGTTACTGACCCCGAAGAACTCGAACAAAATCTGAAAGAAAGATTCTTTAAGCGAGACGAGTGAAGATGCGTTGAATTTTAGAAGATAACCTCTTTAAAAATTTAACCAAAATAATTGTTACATCTAGCGTTTACAAACAAAAGCAGTAGTGATAAAAACTTATTAGGACGCAGACGTTTGAAAAACGAAAGGGCTAGTGCAAAGCGCTAGTTACAATTCTGCTATACAGTTTAGAGCTCGTGCCTGTCTAATTTTACTTTGGTTCTGTTATTAATAGTGCTATTTACTTATTTTAAATAGCGTTTATACGTAAAAATGTTTATTAAATCAATTGAATTGTATACGCTTGGCGATAAGTGTTTATAATTTTAACAGCGTGAAAAAATAATTGTGAGATTAGTTAGTAAATACTCAGCAGAATGTTATTATGTAGTTTGCAGTGAGCTTTAAACAGTAAAAAAAATATAATCAGAACCCACTTCAAGTATTTTTATTTCAAAACAAGAAAACACGGTTGAACCGAAGCTATAATGAATCGCTACTTGGAGTGAAATTGACGCGCCCAAAGTTCCAGATAGCTATAAAAAATCTTGAGGGACTAGSTCGCGTATATACGGGCAGATGGCTATATGCATGTAGCTAAATCGACTCAGGTTATTATTTACATTTTATAGGGTCTACGACGTTCACATCTGAATGTTACAAACTTTGTGATAAAATTACTATACCCTACTTAGGGTATAATTAATAATTTTTATTTCTGAAATGCTTTCACTTTTTGCATTTGCATTTTCGCTAAACGGACTTGTTGTTGCTGTCAATTTTATTGTATTAAAATCCACAGTTATTTGATGTTTTATTTCTTTTTGTTTTTTAGTATTTATTTATTTGTTTTGCAGAACACACAGCATTCCTTGTGTTCGCTACTCACACATTTACAACGCAAAATAATCAGAGAGATGTAAACAAACAATTCACACACAGAGTAATGCGGCGCATTTAGCCACTTATTATGCCCAGTTCGTCAGTGCGTCCGCACGTCACGGCATAAAATCCTACGTTTGGAGGTCAGCTGGCGACGGGCATACACAGAAGCACTGGACCGCCTCTTCTACAATAGTTTACAATACAATTATATTTATTTTTTTATAATTTTATCTTTAAGTTTTGTTTCTTTCTTTAGTTTTTTCTTTTTTCTTTTTTGTTCAAACAAAATATAAAAAGGAGAGAAAGAATATCTATCGTTACGTTTAAAGTTAAATTTACGCAAAAAGTTCAGTGAACAAATTATTTTTGCAGTACATTAATTAATAATTTAGCAGAAGAAATTCATATTGATCACATTGAGACCCATTTGGAAGGTAGACGTCTGCACTCGTCGTCATCGTACTCGTCCATATTACTAATTTTAGTCATTTATGTTCCTTAACTCGGTTGTGTTGCCTTCAATTTCACYGTTGCAAGCCAACTTGCATCAAGTTGGCAGTGGTTAGACACGTTATCGTATCTAACTTATTAGGCATCATGCATTGTCATGGCGGCATCGAAATTATCCATCATAGCGTCCATACGCTCCTGCTGCTCAAAGCGTGCAAAACGTCTTTGCCGTTTGGATATTCGCAATCGACGGCGTATCGTGGCGACTTTGTAGCGTCTCAGTCGCCGAAAACGCGTCTCCTCTTCTTCGGCGTCATCATATTCGGGCGCGGACACTGAGTCCTCCTCTTCGCCACCGCCACCCACTGCCACCGKGTCCCGAAAGAACTCTTTGGGATTTCGATGGATTTTGAAGATTTTCGCATTGGCGTCATGCTTTCGTATCACACGGGAGTTAACGCTAATGCCACGTTCTGGCGGWAGCTTAGCTGAATTTTCCTCTGCCAGCGTACCACCACCATTACTCGTATTCCCACTCACACCACCGGCACCACTTGTGCCCAAACCACTACTAGTTATCTTGATAACATTGAAGAGTTCTGCTAATTCTGCATCAGTGCGTTGTTGATCCTTGAGTTTCTTTTTGTACTTGGGTGCATAATCGAGAATGTAGAGGAGGCTGTTCAGCGGCTCATCGTCAGCACTACTACCATTGACGTTGAGATTGCTTGAGGCGGTGGGTGAGGGCGCAGGCGTATTATTGGCCGTCAGTGATGTGGGCGTGGATGGCGGCGCTGGTGGTGCACCATGCGACACCGTATAGCGGCGATGCGGYCGCTGTCGACGTTTCACAACCTTCCACGAGAAAATACTGGGCTCTTGCGGCACTAACTCCAGGTCATACATTTCACCTGTTTGCGGCGGTGGCGTAGAACATAATTCCACATCATACTCTTCATCCGATTTGGCCATTTCGATTGTCTGCTGTTTCCGTTACCCCCAACGGCCATAACAAAAGCAGCAGCACATGAATACAAAAACATCAATTCCGGCATAATCACAAAGGGCGTGAAAAGAAGATGGTTGAAAAATATGTAGATACACAAGGTATAAGTTGAAATTCAATTAGACATGGTTAAATTTCTGGAATATCCAGCTTTAATGGAGTTGTGGCACATACCTGGAAGAGATATTCAGCCTCGGTATATTTTTGGTCAGCCAGTCGATGGAACTCCGCCATCATTGAGTCGGGTCGATTTGAAAAGCGTGTCGTCAGGAAAATAAACAAAAACAAATTGAAATGACGAGGAAAACGGCGAATACGAGGAGAACGGAATTTTTCCCGAAATTTTTCACGATTTTCTCTTCCTCTTTGTTTTCGTTTCTGCTTTCGTGTTTCTTGTTCTCGTTGTTTTTTGTTTTGCTGGTTTTTGTTATTGTTTCACATGTGTTTTCATTTCAATAGATTGCCACTCGGTGAGGTCTTTTCGTCAGAGTTTCAAGTTAGCGGAAGTATACACAAACGGTTTTGTTAGCACGAAGCCCTGACGCTTGGAAAATAGCACGAATGCCAATACGAATAGGGTTTAAGTTTTCCTTTAAGTCATTAATTTTATATCATTWTCAAAATCAAAAAACGTGTGGTTGTTGTATATTAAATCAATTAACATTATTAATTATTAAACTCTGCACAATTTTTAYTTCACCGAATGCATCATTGCAGTATCCAGTGTGGCCATTCGAAAGACTGTCATGTCTGACAACCGAAAACTGACGTTTGTTCAGCCGGTTCAATTCGTGTAGTCTTGTGAGAATYTTTTTCACCTTTAAAATTTCGTGGTTTTTGTTTCACAGCGTCCGAAAAGTGCGAAAATTTATCTGAGTGAATCCAGCGAATCCAAGCCCGAGAAATTAACTTAAAATGTCCGCCTTCCCGGGTAGCATCGCTTTCGACGAATACGGTCGTCCTTTTATAATTTTACGTGAACAAGAACGCGAAAAGCGCATCACTGGAACCGATGCTATTAAGGTTGGAGCAATAGCTTTTCAAACAAAAAAAAAAAAAATACATATTTAACTAAACTATTTTGGTGAACAAAGGATTTTGTGTGAATTCTTAGCAGACGCGCTAAATTACTATTTAAGTGACTAATGTTTTTTGATACCGCTCCCGAAATTTCCAGACGGTAGCAGCTGCTTTTGTGTTCACTAATTTTTCAATGATACTTTGCCAAAAAATTGCTAATTTTATGTTTCAATTATTAAAAAGTGCTTAAAATACAGCATATACTTAAAACTTTAGTGATTTTATTTGTAAATCCTATAAATTCTGTAAAAAACCAATCAGGTGTGTCCATATGACGTCACGTCAATAATGGCGTGCATATGTGAGGTTAAAGACGCTGTGACTCAGCGGTGTACTAGTAAATTGCAAAAAAAGATACCCTTTATATTATTTTTATTTTAACAACATTTGAGTTAAATCCAAACTTTCTTTCAATAATTAGAAATATATTTGCTTTACAGAGTCACATTTTGGCAGCACGCCAAATCGCTGGTACGCTGAAAACATCATTGGGTCCAAAAGGTTTGGATAAAATTATGGTAAGCGCTGATGGTGATGTSACCGTAACAAATGATGGTGCCACAATAATGAAATTGATGGAGGTCGATCACGAGATTGCCAAACTCATGGTACAATTGTCACAATCACAAGATGACGAAATCGGCGATGGCACCACTGGCGTCGTTGTTTTAGCCGGTGCTTTGCTCGAGCAAGCTGAAAGCCTYATTGATCGTGGCATCCATCCAATTCGTATTGCTGATGGCTTCGAATTAGCGGCTCAATGCGCTGTTAGACAATTAGAATCTATTGCCGAACCATTCCCTATCGATCCCAAAAATAAGGAACCACTCGTACAGGTTGCTATGACTACACTGGGCAGTAAAATTGTCAATAAGTGTCATTTGCAAATGGCSACCATGGCCGTGGATGCCGTGTTGAACGTGGCCGATATTGAGAAGCGTGATGTGAATTTCGAGTTGATCAAAATTGAGACCAAAGTCGGTGGACGCATGGAAGATTCGATGCTGGTGAAAGGTGTTGTGGTCGATAAAACCATGAGCCACGCACAAATGCCGAAAGTTTTGAAAGATGTAAAGCTTGCTATACTCACCTGCCCATTTGAACCACCAAAGCCCAAGACCAAGCYTAAGTTGGATGTCACTTCGGCCGAAGACTACCGTGCGCTTCGCGAATACGAACAGGAGAAATTCGTAAATATGGTTAAACAAGTTAAGGACGCTGGTGCTACTTTGGCCATCTGCCAATGGGGCTTTGATGATGAAGCCAACCATTTATTGTTGCAATACGAATTGCCTGCGGTTCGTTGGGTCGGTGGACTTGAAATCGAATTGATTGCTATTGCYACTGGTGGCAGAATTGTACCACGTTTCGAGGAATTGACACCCGGAAAATTGGGTACTGCTGGTTTAGTGCGTGAATTATGTGAGTAAAGTTTGCTTGTTTTGTTGTTTAATGAAATTTTGCTAATAAATATTTGCTTTGTAGCTTTTGGTACTTCCAAAGACAAAATGTTGGTTATTGAGGAGTGCAAGAATTCCAAGGCTGTAACTATTTTTCTGCGTGGTGGCAATGCCATGATCATTGAAGAGGCCAAACGTTCTATACACGATGCACTTTGTGTTGTGCGCTCGTTGATTAAGGTAACACCACTGGAAGCTTTCACACATTATGTGGTCTAAATTATATTTTTCTTTCTAGGACAATCGCATTGTCTACGGTGGTGGTGCAGCTGAAATCAGTTGCTCTCTAGCAGTTGCCAAAGAGGCCGATCAGTTGTCCACTCTGGAGCAGTATGCCTTCCGTGCCTTCTCCGTGGCCCTCGAGAACATACCGCTGGCTTTAGCCGAGAATAGCGGTTTGCATCCCATAGAAACATTGTCCGAGTTGAAGGCACGTCAAGTTTCAGAGAAGTGCCCCAGCTTGGGTGTGGATTGCATGCTTTCCGGTGATTCGGATATGAAGAATCATAATGTAGTCGAATCGCTGAATTCCAAGAAACAACAGATCCTCCTCGCAACACAATTGGTGAAGATGATACTTAAGATTGATGATGTACGCTCCAAGGACGGTCAATAAATTATATATATATATATATATGTATGTATATAAAAAAAAAGCATAAATATATTAATACCATAAACACAATAAACTCATCTGATCATCTACTTAAAACGCATTTGTCACCGTCTGTACGTCTTCTTCACTTTTATAAAAATTTAATATCTCACTATGATTCTATGTTTTAAAGGGACGCGTGCGCACCTTCAAGAATACTGCTCACTTGCGCCGTTGAACAATTGTAATTTGTTTGCTTAATTAATAAAGTACTAAAAGAAGGAACAAATTAAGAAGTATTTTGATTTTATTGTATTACTAATTTCTAAAAATGGTTCATGGTATATAAAGGAACATTTCAAACTTAAAATGCCAACAACGGTAAACATTTTCTCGCATATTTGAAATTCAACAAATCTTTAATTGCACAAAACCCGTTAGGCCTACTTGCGTTCAGACTTTCTTGCCGTTGATACGTCTAAGCTGCTTTCGATTCACTTGATCAAAGAAGAGTAGACCGGCTGCGCGCTCCACTGTTTCTGGCGGCACTTGAAACACCTGCAGTGGCGTGTCGTCACTGATCACTTGATTAGGCATTACRTACGCCTCCATATCCAGTTGCTGATCGGCCGWTTCACCCACAATGACTTTGTAAAAATGCGTCGGCACCGCCACAGTATTGGCGCCGATTACCTCATATTTCACGTAGGTCTTGCCGTCGTCCTCTTTACGCGGCAAATACAATGGMCCCGTGCACACGTATACATTCGGATAGGTCTGCGTTAATTTACGCACATACATTTCCAGTCGATTCCATGAATCGCGATTGAAACCCTGTCCCACTTGCGGCGCCATATTCGATAGAAAGAAGGTGTCTTCACAGTGTTTCTGATGACGCCGGTGATTGCCCGCCGCCGCCATGTGTCCGCGATCGTAGCCTGAACGTCGGTAATCGGTATTTTGTGCGCGAAAGTATGGATGTATACTTTCATCGGCACGAAAGTCACATTTGGCACGATCGACCGCGTCGTTACGCGCCACCGATGCGGGTGTGAGATGTTCGAACACCCAATGTGGCACGCGATTTCGTCGATCATAGGACAGCACAAAATCGGAATAGGAGCGTACGTGATCGAGGCCGGGGAAACCGTATTTCATGATTTGCGAAATGCGCGCTGGWGTGGCGGTGAGGTTCACTTCCTCTGCTGRCACTGGCACGGCAGCGGAGACAGTACCGAAAATGGGTAGTCCAGGACGGCGTTCAAACTAGCGAGAGAAAAATTACTTATGTTGGAAATAAATTTTKCACTAGTTTAAGTAAAGCATCGCTTACCCTCTGCTGTGCATCTTGTACAAAATTTCKCTGTTCCGTGTGTGGCGACTCAAGTTGTTGCCGCTCTACGTATTTACCCGTGTAGTAGGCACAAGTAGCGGCCGTCGCACATACTACTATATTTCGAACTATTCTTTTATTCATCTTTTTTGCAACTGCTTAGGTGGGCATATATGGCAGTAATTGCTATTTGAATATAGGCGTATTATGCACTTATCCCCACGTGAATTCYCTTTTATCAGYACAYTTGCAGGCGAACAGCTGATGGGTGTTATCCAACAGCACACAGCTGTATGTGCACTGTGTGCCAATTGGCATAATRAAAATTGCCTGACATTAATAGGTYTGTATTAAAGCTGCCTAAGTCTTGACTTTTTATATCTGAGTAGAATCTCAGTTCATTTTTCAAAAATGAAAATTAATTTTATAAGAAACTGCAATTATTTTGTTTTGTTTACACTTTCTGTATTACTTATCGGCATATGAATTATCGATAACTCATAATGGCCTCACTGAGAACTCAGCATCTGCTGGCTCTCAAACTGTGCATTCTAGCGGTTAATTTGGCAGTTCGTGATATCCGCTATTCGTTTTTGTGCATCTTCCGTCGGTCGCGATTAATTTTATTAAATTAAAATGGTTTATTTATATATTTCAAGTATTCATTTGTGKATTCGCGTTAATAAATGTGAAAGTGAAGTGCTGAAAAGTGTTTTAAGTGYAATGCCTAGTTTTCAAGGCAAATTTGTGCCAAGTTGTATTTGTGGCAGCCAGCTCTGTGGTGACGTGGTTTTCCCTTGATTGGAGCAATGTTTCCGGTTATTTAAGGTTTATTTCCTAGTTTTCTGAATCTCTTAAATGCAAATGCGGTAAATGCATATTAAAATTAGTATGAAATCAATAAGTTTTGGTGTTCCCACAGGAGCCCCTTCATATACATACACTTGTGCTCATATAATTAAGTCATTCAGTACTTTTTTACAACATGTAAAAAAACAAGGTATATTTCTTTATGCAACATCCCTAATATTGCGCGAGAAAAAAGTTCTGTTATTCTAGGAACGCCACCGATTTACAGCACATTCAAGTATTTTCGTTTGGGAGAGTTTAAATGAATTTTCCTTTTATTGTAAATAAAAGTGTGCTCACATAATTAAGTCATTCTGTTTGAAACGGGTAAATTAAATTTTTTTCGCCACAATTTACATCAATATTGTTCTTTTTTACTAAATTAAGTTATTTTTAACAAAATTTGTAGTCACCGTCGTCATCGGCAAGAATAAGCACAACTTCAAGCGAAAGAAGTGTCATATGGGAATGTTTTCAAAAATATCAAAATATTGCCGAAGTTGTAGATATTTTAGGATTTTTTCGAGGCAAAATTAATAACGCTATTCAATTTTATAAAAAAATAAGACTTTTGAAAATTTACCGCGTAAAAAGCCAAGAAAGACCACCCGTTCGGACGATAGGGTCTTAGTAAGGCTAAGTATGTCTGATCCATTTTTAACCTCCACAGAAATTAGGGCTCAATTAGAGGAATACCACGGCGTACAAATATCTGTGCAAACTGTACGAAGACGACTACAAGAAAATTCATTGAATGGCCGTTCAGCAAGACGAAAACCTAACGTTTCAAAAAAAAAAAATATTAAAAAGCGAAAAGCGTTTGCTAAAGACCATCTCTGGTAGGACTCTAAATTTTGGAATTAGGTGGTTTGGAGTGACGAATCCAAATTTAATGTATTTGGTAATAATGGGAAACCATATGTAAGACGACCCCCTTTGCAAGAACTCAATCCCAAATACACTAAAAAAACCGTGAAACATGCCGGTTCATCGGTGATGGTGTGGGGTTGCTTCACGTCATCAGGCGTTGTCCCGATTGTTAAAATAGACGGGAAAATGACAGGTGAAATGTACAAAGGAATACTGGAGAACAATTTAGTCGGTGATTATGTGGACAAGTTACCGTTAGCTTGGATTTTCCAGCACGATAACGACCCCAAACACTGCTCGCGGGTCGTTAAAACTTGGATACGTAGTCAAAATATTAAAATTCTGGATTGGTCAGCTCAAAGTCCGGACCTAAACCCCATAGAAAACCTATGATGGATTATAAAAAGAGCCGTAGCTGCACGAAAACCTCGCAACAAAGATTCTTTATGGGAAATAATACAGGCAGAGTGGTACAAAATAAGTCCCGCTCAATGTGCTACTTTAGTCCAAGCAATGCCTAAGCGATGTACTGAGGTGCTACGTAATAAAGGTTATCCAACCAAGTATTAGTCTTAGGTAAGGTAAAACTGCAAAAAAATGTCGTATACTTCGAATAACTACATTTTTCTTTAGGTGACTTAATTATATGAGCACAACAACATGGATGGGCTAAGCGAATGAACGCAATATTTTTATTATTTTAGAAGTTAAACAAAAAATATGTATTCTGTTTTGCACTGAATTAAAATTTCTTCCATTTTTTGTAAAATTAAGTTTCAGTCCTGTACCATAGAAGTTGCTTTGAATAAACTTTCGTTCTGTTACTGGTTTGACTTAATTATGTGAGCACAAGTGTACATATGTGTGTACGTATTTTGTGTGTTCAGTGCGACGCTGCTATTGCGGTAATGCAAAAATGTGTGCCCGTGTGTGCGTTAGTAGCAATGAAATTAGTTTTCAATAAGCGTATGTCACAATTTGTGTTTGTGAAGCTCGCTGTGTCGTGTGAGTGATGAGTATTTATGTATATTAGCAAAGTGAAAATAAAGCAGCATATTTATATTTATTGGTTCAAATCTTTGTATGAAAAGGGTTTAAAATTGTTGAAATGTCAGTTTGCAATGTTTTATTCCAATAAAGAGTTAAAAATCATAAGAAAAAAAAAAATAATATAAATAAAAAAATGAATTAAAGTATATAATACGTTTAATTTGTGCTTTTATAAATAAACGTGACAACGATATACACTTATTCATGCTGGTAAGTCTTAGTTAATTATTACAAAACTAGTTGATTTAATAAACCGTAATATTTTGGAGGTTATGTCATTCAAGACTTTTTTGGTTTTTTGTATATATATTAACATAATAGAAAGTAAGCGGAGCTATAATAAACTGTACAATTGCATTTCATAGCTTAAAAGGTTTTAAAAAGATTTTTATCTTSATTACGATCAGTCAATTTGAATGAAATATATGGGGATTGCASCGCGACCKTAAGTCTATTGTGCCYTCTTCTACGTTACAACGACCCKCCYAGCTCAGCATATTGATAGGCGATGTGATTCATGGATCCAAATAGATCCAGTTACAGACTATGCAGTTGTTCTAGAATTTTAGGTTTCCYGTCGCAGAACCGACAATTTGCACAAGAAGCTAGGCAGATCCAGTCGAYTGCATACAATATAATTGTTCAGGTCAACATGCTGCTTCCAMYGCAGAGTGGAATCCAGAATGAAWCCAAGATATGTGACCATGTTARTCATCTCTACYTCACCTCTATRTCCCCAAGGGTTAGCTTCCTGAGGCCGGGCAGGGCCTACGTCTCGTAAACGGGATGGTGGTCCTATTAGAGGAGTTGATGTTCAGCTCAATCCCAATTAGTACTAAGTGTCTTCGAATTTKACCATAATAACAATGACATTCCCATATCCTTRCGAGCGGATCCCATTGTTAGTTGCATCCTGACATCTCTTACTGGGTTTTTAGTTACCTTCACTTTMGTTGTCCTTTATATTTCAGATACATATGCCAGTGCAAGGCTACCCCTCATCAGCCGAACAAGTTGTAGCAGTAGCACCTGCTCTCCCTGTTATAAGAGGCTGGAAAGATACCGTCGGCTTCCGAAGACTTSAATTTCGCAAGCGAAGCCAAAGCCCACTTGTTTGAGTCCGCAGTAAAAAGTTGCCATGCGACTGCCCAATCTAAGCGAGCTGTCTTGTGTTCGACTACGGGTAKKCATTGGTCTTCCTGAACTGTTTCTGGGAAATGCGCCCGCTTTTGATTGCCAATGCTAAGTCAGTTTGGCCAGAGTCTTGTACAGCCTAGATGCTTCTGTTGTAGAGATGATGTTTTCACAGAAGTTTTTAAATAATGTCTGCTTTGCAGACCTAATCTCCTTATTATAAAATTCCGATCGTTCAGTTTGTAACACAGCATATGCTACAGTTGTCCGATCTTAATAATTTGTTCGAAGATTGTAGCATTGTCTTGGGTAATAATCTGTACAGAATTCTCTCTTTTTATCTTGTCCATTAAAAAGGATTTTCATACAAGAACTTGACTTTGATCGCGTCCATATTGACAACAAATTTGAGATTAAATAAGTTTTATTTCACGTTAAATAAATACAAAACTACATTGGAAGCGACATTTTAATACTTTTTTTAAACTTAGTATTATTAATAGTACATTTTAGTGCTAGCTGATCATCATGAGTTAGATCTACGGGGAGCAAATTATTTTAATTTTCTTTTTGCAACATAAAATTAAAAAAAAAAAAAATGCAATAACTGGCATTTAGAAATTCCGAATCTCTTAGCAAATCACATTTGAATTTATTTCTTTATATTTTTTTATCATTTTTGTTTCTGTTTTTTTTTTTTGGTAAAAAATACAAACACTATAAGTAACTAACTCAACTAGAAGTTAAAATATATGTATATATAGATTTTTTTTTATCCCAAGCCAATTGATTGGCGCGGCGCTAGCATGATTCCTTGTTGCAGTCGACGAAGTTACTAAACTCGGTGGAATTAGGCGGCCCCTCGCTGTAGAGATATGTAACGGGCCATAGGCGCGCGGCGGTAAAATCGCTCAAACTCTGCAAGCCACCGGGTCGCGGCGGTCGTTGATATTCATTGGTTGCTGTGCTGCTGTCAAGGGTATGCTTCTTCTTGTCGCCCTTCAGCGATGCGAACTTAAAGCTGGAGTGTGTGATTGAGGCCGTTTTGTTGCCCGGATAATAGCGATCACTGCATTTGCGCCACTGATCGGCCTCATCGCCCACAAAGCACCTGATGATGGTTGAAGCACAAGTAGTTAGTGGTTATTTATTTATTGCTAATTATAATTGATATATTTAAGAATTTACCATGGATAATCGAACCCCTGCGAGTAGCCACAGGGGTGTTCAGCCTTGCAGCAATAATCCCAMGAGCCAATTTCACCACCTTCGATTTCGCACGAATAGAAACCAGTTACGAGATTTTTCGCACACGGACTGCTCGGGCGACAAGCCTTACCGGTGACGGTATAATGACGCCAGGCGACATCTCCTAAAGTTTTTAGGTTTAAGAAGGGGTTTTGTTGTTGAGAAATTAATATTTTGTATTCAGGGTGCTTATTTTTGTTAGATTTACCAATACCAGGCAATAGCAATATTATTTATTTATATTTACTTGGAATCTGGTACTAAATGGTTAGGTTGTCACATAGAATACGGTTATACAAAAACTTTGAGCGACTTAAAGGCATTGTGGGTATTGGAGTAGTATGAGTACCGGTATAACATTTTAAGGTCAGTATTTATTTACACAAATCGTTAATTGTTTTTAGTTATGTTTGCTATCTTACAAGGAGCGCTATCTTGGGAGTATGTTCTATATATGTAAATAGTTTACATGCTATTTCACTTAATATTAATCTATGCAGTTTTCTTTGTTAGCTTTTCACCACCAAAATTAAACCATTTTACAKAAAGTTGCTACACATTTCGCTTTGCATTTTCTTTAGTCATTTACTCGTTTTTATTTTTTCATCATATATCTATTTATATTCCTTAAAACTGCAACTAGTTGTTATTTACACTAGTACTGAGGTGCAACAGGTTAGAATTTTCAGTTTACCCGGTTCACGGAATATATCCATACGCCGGTCGTTATTCACACGAGATCCACCTATAGTGTTCACTTTATCACGACAAGTCCAATCGAAGGGATTCCAAGCGAAGAGCCAATAATCGCGATTATCTGTATGTATGTAATGGACGTTCAATTTCAATTCGGTTTGATCGAGATCGGAGAGTTCACAGTTGTAGGAAGTGGCGCGAGAGCTAGTAATAGAGAAAGGGATATACACTATTAAACTTATACATAGACACGGAAGAATAAAAGACTAAATGTTTTTCGCGCATTAAAAACCTTCAGAAGCATCACGCCAAGATCTCAAGAAGATCAAGAAGATCTCAGTAAACGATTTTTTTCCAAAAATTGTTAAACACTTGATAGTCTCGGCCAAAACTTACCCGTAGCTGAAGGAGTAACACTTGAAGGATGTAGTTTCACGATAACGTATACATTCCTTCTTACAAGCAAGTTCAGAAGGTACGGATATCACTTTCTTAATAGCTGTTGAGAGGAGTTTCGCCGGTGAACCGTAGCCCAAATAACAAACCGCTGAAAATATTAAAGTAGAAAACACATTAGAAATTGTTACGCTGGAGTGAGAAAAGATAGAGAGAGAAAGGGATAAAGAGAGAGAGTGAGAGAGTAAAAATACACAAAGCTTGCACTAACATTTCTTATGTTTATCATCCACAATCGGCTGTATTTCACAACCATGACCGTAACTGGCGCGCTCAAACACATCGAAGGCCGSATCYTGGATTAGATGACGGCCTTTGTCCATATCACGCACGGGCCAATCACTCAACTGACAGTTATCAATGACACTGGCATGACGCTGCTGTCCATAGCGGTAGGCAAAGGCTCGACAAGTGAACTTGACCGATTTAATACATTCCATTTCGCATTCGCCGACCGAACGCACGGTCAACGAGTCACGCACAATGGACTTGTAGAAACGTGTTGCATCGATGGCACGGAAGAAGCACTCTGTAAAARTAAGGAAATGTGAAATTTATTTTATGTGTCACACATAAAACGTTGAAAATACATACGTGCATTACGCGGATCTGTGAGCGCGGTGCTCKGTCTTGCGCCATAATGACCGGGCTGATCGCTACGTGACGGATTTCGACATACATCCAAATCATCAGACATAGAATATATGTCATAATCGCGGTCAGGTTCTATGTCTACATAATAATCCAACGAGTTGATCGGACGATCGCACAACATGCAATTATCACGGCCGGCTTGATTGTAACGGTAACTATAGGTGTGACAGATGAAGCCATCCTGTCCCGAACACAATTGTTCGCATTCCACAAGTGTTGGCACTGTGGTGGAATGTTTTATTGCTGTTTTGTGCAGGCGAAAACCTTCACCAATCTTCGCCGAGCATTCTGTAAAATTAAATGAAGTGTAAACAAATAATATAAGTATACGTGATTGTACTGAAACTCAACGCACCATCCGGGCCTGGACGCCGTGTCCACGAGTGYCTGTAATCGTGACGATCTCTAAATCCTTCCGAACCAAAGCCGCCATAACTAGAACCTGGATAACTCAGCACCGAGTTGGGTTCACGTTGTGAGACAGGTCTTGAGCCACCTAACTCAAAGTAATTGAAATCGTGTGGATCTCTACGACGATTATGCTCATTCAAACCCCAATAAGATGACTGTTTATTATAACTGCCACCGTAGCTACCACCATAACTGCCCCAGTCTTTCTCTTGACCTATCAGGTAGGGCACAAATTTAGAAGAACCTTTGTAACTGCTAGGTGGTCCATCACGATCCAAATAATTATGTGTCGATGGTGGTGGTGGTGGCGGTAGTCCCGGTCTATACGAGTCTGGTGGGCCGGAWGGRCCGCTTACTTCATGCGAGCCAGGACGATACGGCGAGTAGTCAGGACCTGGCCTATAGGGTGGGCGAAARCGATCGCTTTCCGGTCGGGGACGATAATGTGCACTATCATAACCGGGACTGCTTGGTATACTCTCCCAACGATCGGGTCTSTCTGGTTGATAACGATGATGTTCCTCCGGCCGTATGTAGTCATAACGATCMACAGGTCCAGAACCGGTGCCGCTACTACCATAACCGCTCGGTGGCGTATGTTCAAAATAAGTAGAACCATGTGAAGAAAACTCAAACGCGCTTGAATGGTGATACTCCGAGGACGATGATGGCGGTGGTCGATGATCATACGAAATCGATGAAGATGGWGGCGGTGGTCCCGACGGATGATAGTGATCGATGGCAGTGCTGCTTGGTGGGTGATAACGATGCTCATCGCTACCATAACCGCTGGCGCTTGGCGGTGAAGGTAWATAATGATGCTCTTCACGATACGGCGGTTTATCACTCCAACCGCTCGGTTTCAAATACAACGGTGGACTACTGAGTGTACCACCCTTCGAACACTCACGGCATGGCGTACGTCTACAACTAGACGGTGCATTACGATCGCGTTCATAATAGTCATAATCGGGATGTCGCAGCAAATTCGAGTCGCGCTGACTCGAACTGGAGTACAAGTCAATTTGAGCCAGTGGTATTTCGATCAGTTCACAATCGCCCTGACCATGACCGGAGGGATCGAGTCGATAGTTGAAACCTTCGCACATAAAACGCTTCTCGATGCCGCACTGACGCATACAATCCTCGACKCGTTCACATGCGAATGTCCTGCGTACAAAGCGTGGCGAAATGCGTTTGCCAGCCAAAACGCGTCGGAAGCAGGCTGCAATATGAGTAGAGTTACATAGAGACGAAATGATAGAGTGGTATGTAGTGAAAAGTTGTTTATACAAAAATTATCTATTTTATATATTTTTGTAAAAATTCTCCGTTTTGGCATGCTGACGCTGCATGCAGTGGGGGATTTCAAATTCATTGATGCTGTTGGAACATGACGCTTGCGTGTAAAACACGTTTCGTCTACCGTCTATGGTGGTCACAAGCGTAACGCGAAGGTCAAACGTTAGCATGGAATGTTTGATTGTTCATGCTACCTATGTATGCTTGCAGCAAGAACAACAAGACAACAAACTGAGCGTTAAGCTCAAACAATTGCAGATTTTCCGATACAACGCTTTAAATTATTTCCCTTTTCATTCAACGCATTTTGGGCTACTCATTGCTCTTACACACAAACATAACCACTTTATGGCGCCAAATTATACAGTATGGGGTATGCTTGTAGATATGTATTCCTTTTGATTACAGCTGTGTAATAGGCAAGGCATGACCAGACGTTTCTGCCGCTAAGCAAAAATTATTTAAGATGAAATGAAAATTCGCAGTTACTTAGAAAAAAGATTACTCTTTGCAAGTGTTGTTGTAGTTATTTCGCGGATATGCTAAGTAAAACACTTGCTTACAGTAAATATATGCACAGCTAAGTCAGTCTGCCTTTTTTCAATTTTTTCGCATCCGTTGCTCGCCAAATGTGGCTTCGCCATATTCACCCGCTTGAATGCGTTTACATTTGTTGCTATTGTGGTTTTCCCGCATTAGTCAGAAGAATGTATATGCTTCTTTAAGGTATCGCTACCAACCACCGCAGCGGAATTATAGAAATTAGAAAAATTACTCGCTTTTCAACACACATTTTTGAGGTCATTATTTTTATAGTTAATTCCGCCAATTATAAACTCATTCTAAGTACAATGACCGTTGTGTCAAATACTTTTGACCTAACAAAATCAGTTTCTGTTTTTTGTTTTTTTTTTTTTTTCATTAAAAGAAATGTAGGGCTAAAAACGTCGATTTTCTGGCAAATTACTGAAAAAGAACTTTTTAGCTTTACTTTTACTCTAAAATAAATTTGGTATCATTAAAATTAAAATTTGCTTTATAGTATTATTGTAACAAAAACTTCGTTACTTTCTTGTTTTTGAGTGATATTTTTCTTACAAAATAAATAAATACAGTTTTGACCTTAATTGAGGTTGTTATTTCAATTATAAAGAGAGTTTTCATACCATGCTATGTACAAAAACCGAATAATAATTTCATATGAGTAATATTATACAAAAGGATAAAGACTCTGTTATCCCGATTTTGGTCCTCTCTCTAATTTCTATACAGTTTTCATAGATCGTAAGTTGCAGAAAAAAAAAAACTAAAATTATTTTACTCCAAAATAATTTTTTCGGTGTAGACGACTATTTTACTTAATATTATGACGAAACTAAGCATAGAACAGCAGAGTATACAAGTATTCTATAATTATACACATAAGAACTTATATTGAGAAAATTTCATTTCGGCAGAACCTTTCTCTCGAGAACTCGTAACGCCGACTCATCAGATGTTGTCATCATATATGCCTATAGCAGAACGGGGATGATGAGTGACTTGTAGAATTTGCTCTTTGTTCGTCGAGAGAGTATTTTCCTTACACATTATATAATTTTCGCATTGCTTGAAATGCAATTTATCCCTTTTGACAATAAAACAGTAAAATATGCAGCTTTTCCTTTTTCCATCTTCGGCAAGGTACCAAACAAAAACTATTCAAAAAAACTTAAGACATTTTTTAACAAACAAGCTTGACAATATCAGCGTTTCCAATATATGTATGTATAATGGTAAAGCGGTTAAGTGTGAAGTTGGCTGCGAAAGAATGTAATAAGAGCAGCTGCTGTCATCAAACGAAATTACTTAGTGAACGAAGTTCAAAGTCTCTTCCAATATTCTGTTACTTCAATCTGCATAAACTTTTTTAAACTCTGAACATTTTCTGACTATGAAATTTGCAATAATTGTCTGTCATTTTTACAGTGCGATCTATATCGTTAATTTGTACATAAAAAGAGAACAACCCATATTTACTAAATCAAACCCTAATTTTTAGAACGAGAATWATTTTTTTCTCTGATAATAGTATTGAGATCGAAATCGTAGAACCATTGCAGCTAAACCTATTCACATAACTTATATTGATCCTAAAGTATTTTCGCAGGCGCAATTCGCCAACTTTTGACCTAATGCAGTTGTCTTAGACACCATAGTGTACAGATCAACCTTCATCTAGTACATAACATGTTTAAAGAACCACAATTTAACTCACCTATTATAGAATAATAAACCGGTAGAAAAAATAAATTATATTAATATAACTTAAAGTAACATTTTCTGAAAATTATATCCTTGGAATAAAATTTAAGGAAGAGACTAAATTTCAAACATACTGTGGAAGTATGTTGCATTAGCTTAAATTGGCTTCCAATTTGAAAAAGATATTCCAATTTCTAGTACAAATGTGTGCGTATGAACTTTCTGTCACGCGATTCTATATTATTGCTTAAGGTCAATTTTAAAGCCTTTTAAAGGCTTGGTCGAAGTTTTAAAATTCGGTATCGATATTAACCTAATTCCTCGAAAATATTAATGGTTGAAGTGTTTCTCACATTTAAACGTTTTTGTGGTATTACGGTTTAACTCTGTTTAGTGGAGTTGACTAGAAAATCAAAAAATTTCAACTATTAACAAGCAGTTGTTATTAAACATTAGTACGTTTATTTAAGAAAAATATTAATAGAAAATGGGAAAAGGGTTAAACTTTTTTATTTCTAATTTTAAATTATTTTAATGAGTAGTTTTGTACAAATATGTATATACAAAGGGAAATATTTATTCAGCTCTTGAAATAAAATYCCGAAACTGGACAAGGCAAGTTACAATTTGGAAACATATGTATGTAAAAAGTCGATACAATTAAATACTTTTCGAAATATATTTTTGCGGATAAATGAATTTTTGAAGCGTTTTGTTCCTCTTCAGTCAGCAAAATTATTTCTCATTGAAATGAAAATAACTTAATAACTTAATAATCTAAAACAAACATTAATTAAAAGGTATTTAAGTGTAAAAAAACACTCTGGCTTGTTTGAAGTTTTAATAATATCGACCATATTTTTCTTACGCGAAGCATATTAGCTTTGGTCCCAAAATTTTTGTTATCGTAATTTAAATTATAACTAAAGCTAATTCTAATAATTATTCACCTTTTCGGGATAAAAGGGGTATTTGATAGGAACACAAAGACTTGTGTCGATTAAATTAAACAGAGTATATTCTCTTATCTTCTCTAACTTAAGGCCACCTATTAAGTAATATTAATGACTGCCTCAGATTTATGTTTCGAAATCACATTTCTGTATCCTCTTCACTGATGTTCTCTATCTAATATTGCATGTTTTAAACTCTAAAAGCAATAATTAAGTTTATAGCTTGTATATTTTAAATATGAAAAAATTATCAATATATCGTACTTCATTGATGTATTTTTTTGTGGTCAGCGCCCTGTCTATGCAACTAAACGTTTTTTTATGAACGTATTTTTCCGAAACTCGCTTATTGTACTAAAACTATAAATAATTGTTTGACCCAGTTCTATATATACTGATATGCTGATGCCAAAATTTCGATCAGTTAAGCAAATGTACTCATTACTTAGCACTGTCGTTAATTATACCTATGTAGTAGTATTGTAATATTATATTTCGTATAATGTTTGTAATAAATTTCACTTTCAACGGTAATGTRAACACCATATACTTCATCTGAGCAACAAAATTTAGTATTTTATAATCTGATATTTATAATGTGGACGCTGAAGCCATTGAACAGACCTTGTTGAAGAGAAACGAAAACYGTCCGATAGATGGCACTAAAGATTTTTCATTATATAAAATCGCATTTATGGTTAATTTTTTTAGAATTATTACTTTTAGTTTTTAGGGTATGACAACAATATTTCGTTATCTTCTAGGTGACGACTGAGTCAAATTAATACCTTTAGACTGAATTACAGTTCAATTCCACCTTTAAGTATACTATGTTCACAAAAATGTTTATCGCTAGATTGCTACCAAATGGCGTATTTATGAACTGTTTTGATTTATATTATATAACCGCGGTAGAACTTGCTACACAAGGGCCTTTAAGTTGAAGGGAAGAGAGCCAGATTTATACAAGTATAGTAACGCTAAAAAAGTTATTTTAAGATGTGCCACTAGGCGTGCCAGTGTGTAATTTTGAAAAAAAAAAAAATTGGTGTACGGTATTTCAAATAGTTTTGAAGTTATAGCCATTTATGGGATAGCAGCTCAGTTAAACTTTAAATGTGTTTTTCTACAAACAATATTTTCTGAACTTGTTGCAGGAATAACTGGAAGGAAAAAGATCCTTCAACTTACAATTTTTTCCGATCGTAGGTGATTGTGCAGAAAATATCTGCAAGTTTAAAGAGTTTTTTTTTTATTTTTGGGTTTCATACTCGGAGAAGTCCAGATTCACTTCAGAAGAGGACTAAAAAAAAACAAATTAAGTAAAAAATATTTAAAATATTTAATTTTTTTTTAAATTTCATGTGTGTTTTTAAAACATGTATACGATGAAAATTCCAAAACAATCCATGTAGTAWTTTTTTTAATTCCCAAAAATCGACGCATTTTTAGGTTATATGCATTTTTTATGTAAAATAATTCTGTTTCTACAAGACCCGTTGAAACACTTATTCCCTCTAAATATTTCTTTGTTTCSCTTCTTTTCAAATAAAATATTTTATATGGTTTTTCAAACCCGCTTTTGACCGATATACAGGCTAGAAAATCTTCAGCTTCAACAATTTGCGAACCTCTCTTGCTGTCTGTTACATTATCTACAAATTCTTCTTACATTTTTTTCTTTCAAAGGCCTACCTTTTGCATCCTCGACAATAATGATTGTGCTGCCGCCACTGCCGCTGGTCGTGTATCCACGTGCCGCAACACGCACTACGCCTGCCACACTGCAGTAGGCCAACAACAGCCAGGCAGCAAYCCAACTGCTGCACAACCGCATTCTAACGACAAAACTTTTGCACTAAATCACGAGGGACGGTTTGTAGGGCGCGAAAAAWTTTWYAATTTATAGACRGTCTACTAATATTTGTATGTAGYTATAAAAATTTGTATGTTTGTTTGTACGTGTGTGGCAGTGGCAATCGATGTGCGTGCTACTCGATGCTTAATAGCGACTAATTTAACTATGTGAAGAACAAAAAATCACAYATGCGGCGCTGAAAAAAATACAAAATTCCAGCAATTGTAATGCGCTGTCCAATGTAATCGAAAATTGGGCGTAATGCACACAGCAACAATGCAACGCACAACTCAGAACTCGCAGCAGTAAAGAGAAGAATTACTTGTTTGGATTTTTTATTCTGTTTTTTGTTGTTTTTTAACTTTGTTTTATTTATTTTRTTGCTGTTTTAGTTTGTTTTATTTAGTTGCTGAGCCTTTTTGTTGTATTTTTTTCTGTTTTTTTTGGAACATTTTTATTTTTTGTTTGAATTTTATTTTTTTTTTAATTTTAGTCATGAAGTTTATGTTGAATTTAGTTTTCCACAATTACGTAAGCACGCGTATTTTTCACTCCAGCTCACACAATAAATCGCTGTTTATACACATGTAAACAGCATTCAGCACAAAAACAAAACCAACAATGTAGAAAAAAAAAATTGAATGTCAAACACATTAGGCACTCGATGTCACAGCGCGTTCGTGGTGCGGTCAACGCCGCCGTGCCCCAAGCCGCATGTGAATCTTCATTTGTCGCCACGGCAAGCACAATTGGCTAATAAATTGTTTTATTTCGTACTTTTATGAAGCTTTGTATAAATATTTTGAATATATGTATTTTTTTAATTTTTATTATTTATTGTTCGGCGCTGGCGTTTGGTGCGGTTGCGTGCAGCGTTATCCTTGTGCCGGTCACCGCGCCAATCGATTGTTATGCAAATTGTAAAATTTTTCAATTTTCATACACTTGATGCGCACCCAAAAAATATGCTAAAATGATTAGGCACACAAAAGTATGTATGTGTATGTAGGCGCTGCTGGCGTGCATTAACCGTAACGAGCGGCTATTATTTAGACCACCGAACGCGCTTTTTTGGAAATCACACGCACCTTCTTCTTGTCGCAGCACCGTTTATGAACTCTCAACACTTTTTKTTGCTTTGTTTCGTTGTTGTTGTCTTAATGTTGTCTGAATCACTCAATTATGCTAATTCAACTTTAAGCTTGTGCTTAGACGCGCATAAAATATTGYTTTAAATTGAATTTCCTTCACTTTAAATTAATATTTAAATGATTATTTGCCGCTTCTCATTTCTTCAAATTCTTTATTTTTCATTCTCTGCTGCCCGTTTATGCTTTGTTGAGAATATTYTGCTAATTTTACGGATGCGCAAATGCTAATGTCACGCCGCCAACTGAACGCTTTTGGCGTTGCGCATCTTGTTTTTATATCACACGCTTTTCGGTGCTGCTGCCGCGCAGCGCAGCTGAAATGTGSCGCTGCCGCAAAGCTTTTACCATACTCCCCCGCCAATTGGTGGCAAGCGAATTTTGCTGCTCTGTTATAAACGTGTGTTTTTTATGGCTGTATATGTACGCATAGAAGTGTGTGTATGTGTGTGTGTGGGAAAATTCTATGAAGCTTTCAAGTAWAATCGCACTTTGGGGATTTCTTTTCACATAACCAGGTGAGTAGTATATTGGTTAGATGATGAGTTTGTAAACAGTTATAATATCATATCAGTATTGCCTCGAAAAGGGTACATTCTATATTATATCATATACTAAAGACCAGTCGTATAGGATTGGTAGTATTTAAAAATATCGTGTAATACAGAGYTAATTCGGGAGTGCAGAGTCAACTTGATTGTTTGTGTGATTAAAATTGAATATAGTAAAAGATCTTGTTGGTGACAGACGTAGGTACGAAAGGTTGTATGTACAAAGCCATATAACGGGTCATCCGACAGTGCTAGTTTTCTCAATAGCCTTTTTTTGAYAGATCACGCATCAGTATGGTTTAGCATTTCATCATGAGAAAACTTACTCCTAAACGTTCTGTTATGGTCAACATAAATGGACTACTCAGCGTACTTTTTTCAGCACCATCACTCAACTTGAGAGCCAGCATTCAATATAGGATAATATTCGGCCGAATAGATCACGTCTAGCAACCAGTGAAGAATAAATAGCAGCCTTAACAGACCGTTATCGCACCATGATAACCGACTATTTGATGCCTAAAATTGAAGCTTGTGATCCTGGTGACATTTGGTTTCAACAAGACGCGTTACTGGCTGGTAGATTGGCCACCAAGATCGTGTTTTATCGCACCGTTAGAATTTTTCCTGTGAGGATATGTACATTCAAAGACAATTCCACTTCGATAAATATAATTTTTTAATGAAATCACGGCTACGGAGTTATTGAAAAGTTAAAGAAGAGTTTTGGGGAGTGTACTTTAATATTAACACAAGTATTTAAGTGAAGCACTCAGTGGAGATTATGAAGTCATCGAACACTTGCCATGGCGAGTCGACCAACCCTCTATGTTGATGACGATAATATCGAGAGGTAGCAAGGTATCTCAAGATCTCTTATGTATAAATTATTTCGATTATTGTTTTAAGTATGAAGCATGTTATTGCTACACACGTTTTTAATAAAACTTAACTTTTTTCGATAAAAATGAAACTTTMTTCGACAATTAATTATCATATTGAGCGTTATATTATATTAACTCTCAAAACTAAATCAAAAACTCGCATATGATCTTTGAGAGGCCGCTGTGTTCTCTAAGTGCGAAAGTTGGCACCGTCGACATTTTATTTATTTAAAAATGTTGCTAGAAAATACTGTTAATTTATGAATTGTACATAATATTTTGCCATCATTTTCTGAAATCGGCTGCAATTGATTCGTATTCAAATGAGGTGCCCAAACCACGTTAGAACTTTTAACTCAACCAGTGAATGTAATCAATCGCTTAATGGCTCAGAGGCATCGATAAGTAATAAGCAAACTCTTAACAAAACAGAGTCAGGTACTGACAATTAGGTCCTTCAAATTATGTAATTACCTATCAAGCGCTGATAGTATTCATAATGGAAGCAAAAAGCTTTGAATAATATAGGATATCATGACAAACGTTCATATGTATTTGAAAAGCATGCTGAAACCCTGCAGTTTTCTATGAAAATATTGCTGTGAAATTTTGGATGCGTGGCAAGGGTATTTTGAAAGATTATCAAAAACGCAAGTTATGTTAATATCAGCTTGTGTGATTGAATAAAATATATGTCATACGGATATTAAGTTAACATAAATGAAGTGAAATAATTTGTGTCCAAAAATCAATGTAGTATTGGAGAGGATGCGATCAGAAGTTACGTATACGCACAAGTCATGGTAAAAGAACACACTGCAAAGGTATTAAAGGTGACTTTTATTCGGCAGATTTGACATCATGTATCATTTTCCTGATCCCGAAATACATTTTTCAGTACTGACTATGGTTGCTGTACTCTACAAGGCACGCAAAATAGTTTAAGCATACTTTAAGAAAGCTCTCAAACATGCTAACGGCCACATGAGCTTTCAAATTCTGTAGAATTTTTTGTTGTTGTATTTTTGAAGTACAAAAAGTTATTAAAAAGTAAAAGAAGTAACCGAACAGGAAGCCTCAGCCGCAGTTAATGAGCCACAGCTTGACAGCCTAACACCAAACTGAAGAGAAACAACAGTAAAAACTACGATAGGGAAACAACTAAGCCAGTAACAAATACCAATAAACAACAAAGAAGCAAAGTAAACAATGCAAGCAACAAGGTACTGGAAACTGCTTTTRTAGATAGAATATATGACCACGAAGCTTTAGAACAATTGGAAGAAAAAGTACAAAAGCAAGCACGCAAAGAATGAGCGACAAACAAAAGTGCGTGTGGCAATTAAAGCTGAGACAAAACCAAAATTTATTGCCGTTAAAATGAAAATTCACAATTTGAATATAAAAATTATTTGGTAATTAAAATTTAAAATTTATTAAATTTGCACAATAACACCATTAAAATGCTACAAATTAATTAGCCAAACGATTTTATTTACGTTTTGCGCTGAAAAGATTGCTGGAAAAGTGATTCCCAAGTAAAAAAAGTTGTTGGAATATAAAAAATTTGCGTAGAAATGCCATAATAAAGACATTTGTCTCATTTTTGGACAGTTTGTACTTAGCATGACTGCGACGCTACACTTCCGTGAGATGAAAACAAAAGACTCAAGCAACAAACTTGYTTCGCTAACTGCGTTATTGGGCGRAAAATTTCAACACTACAKCAWTATTCGAATAACTACCGCTTTGGGAAATWTTGAAATTCTCAAATACAAGTCAAATTGTCGAGAAGATAAATTTATCAAAAGTGCAATGCAACTGTCATAATTTGATGCATGAATGTAGAAGAACAAGCATATGCGAAAAAGTGGCATGCGGCGTACTGGCAGACACTTAGAACATGATTATGACTGGCAGCAAATATGCTTATATGCCTGGCATATATGTACATATGTACAATAGTAGAACAAAAAGCGCTCGAATAAGCAGCAGCACAACAACCTAGACATAAACAAGAATTGGCAACCGACAAAACAAMAAATAACTAACCGGCAGCGGCCACAGAGTGTCACTTCCGTTAGAGTTCAAAGAAAAGGAAAATCGCAGCAACGACATTGCAAGCAAAAACAAAAAAATTGTATAAGCATTAGCTGCGGGCGTTCCCTTGATGGCAGACAAATTTTTCAGCTTACTATCAGCTTTGCTGAGCAGCAGAAAACAGATGCTGGTGGTTTTCCACCACTTTTCTGGCCATTTGGCAGTGGCAGTGACGGTCAGCAAACGTTCTTGTCTGCCTGCGTTGCAGTTAATTTGCATACAATATTGCGCTTGCGCAAAAGCAATACAACAGCCACATACATATGTATTTTTATGTGTGTTTGTGTTGTGCTTTTTTTCCTTACAGTCGTTGAAACATTGATTTCTCATTTATAACAAGTAAAAACAAGCATTTTTTCCTCCACCACCTGCGCGCTCACACTTTAACGTAGCGGCATTTGTTGCCAACATTTTAGAACCTTCGTGCATTAATTATGTATGCCTCCCTCTGTTTCGTCATCAAAGTCAACGGTGTATTGTGTGTTTTTTTTTTTTTTGTTGTTTTAGTCTCAGTCACTCATGCATTTGATTATTACATGGATTTACCTTGGCGGAGCACCTGTGCGTATACGCATCCTGTTTGGTAATAAATAAGCGACTTTGCGCGGTTTGAGGTCTATGACTTTTTATTGTTATTATTTTGCTCATAGGCGTGAGTAATTGCAGGAATTCGCAGAAGATATGGCGTTTGCTTGGAAGTAAACTGCGAAGAACATTCGAAGCGATGAAAAAATAGCGGAGGTTTGTGGCTCAAGTCTTTTGTTTCAACGCGCGGCAATGAGRGCGTATTTATGAGCAATGTGGATTGCAACACAAGTTTTTCTTAGTTTATGGCCGAAGGTTCGGAAGTATTTATTATTATTACTCATTTAGTGTGAGGTGTTAAATATTTTATGAATCAATGCCTCTATTTCAATAATAAGTCTTATTAAAAATATGTTATAAAATAAATTAGTTGACGTGTTTGAGTTCCGTTATAATATTTATAAATATTTTTTGTGATTTTCGTAATAAATTATTTATTTGTAAGCTTTAAATTTCAATTTATTAATATTTTATAGCATCGAAGATATTTTCTGATAAGTGGTTATTTATTTTTCACATATTTTTTTAGTTATAATAATACAGAAATAGCAAGTCCAATATAAATAAAATATTAGATATTTTTATGCAAAGAGTTTAAGCTTTTAAGAACATTAGTCAAAAAGAAGGAGTCGCCTACTGCTGCAGTGACTGTGRCCTTTATCATGACTAAAAAAACTAAACAAAATTATTAATATGTAATGGACTACCTCACAAAGGACCTATGATTATTACAAAAAATTAAATTTATCAAAATAGTTCTCATTTAAGGTCAATTTTTCCCTAAAATGTTATGATTTTTGGCCCGTTAAAATTACATTTTTCATACGATCGAAAAACAGGAAAGTCATTTTAAAAAGGAAAAAAAAAACAAAAAAAATCAAAAACCAGTCTCTTCGGATTCAGTACAACGGCAGCCAGTTTTAAAAATGTAATTTTGAAAAGAGTGAAAACAAAATTAAACTTATTGGGTTGAATGGACTGAGAGTGCACACTTTTAAATGCTGTAACTCAAATAACGCAAAAAAAAATTATTTAAAATTTTAGTATGTTATTTTYCAAGATATATTCTATAGAAATATCTTTAATAATATATATTTCGTCGAATTGTTAAACATTTTGAGCGYACATTTTCTTTACATAATGTTCAAGGGCCRATAARACAAAGAACCAAAATATTGCTGCCRTTCAGGCAAGTGTTGCTGAAACCACAATTTCCCGATTTCAACCTGTTCTAAAGATTGGTACTGTCTCAAATCACAGCCTGGTGGACTTTGAGAAAGGATTTGGGCTTGCATCCGTGTAAAAAATTTTTCACGTAAGAACTGAAGCTTTAGGGCCATCGTAAGCTTGGTGAATTTGCTGATTTTGCCTTGGAACAATTTGAAAAAGATAAAGCTTTTTCAAAGAAAATCATCTTTTCCGGCGAAGCTGACTTTCATATGAGTGATACGGTAAATAAACAAAACTGTTCTGGTGCGAAGAAAATCCACCAATTTTTCATGAACAAGCATTACATTCTCCTAAATTGAGAGTTTGATATAGTTTTTGGTCTGGTGGAGTCATCGGTCCATACTTCTTTCAAAATGAAATTGGTGAGACTGTTACTGTCAACGGAGAGTGGTATAGCTGGATGATAACCTACTTTTTATGGCCGCTATTGGAAAAAGTTTATTTTGCAACATGTGCCGAATTATAGCGAGAAAAGTTTGGAGATTAAATTATTTCAAGAAAAAGTGACATCGTATGGAATCCAAGTAGTTGTGTTTTAACACTATTAAACTACTTCTTGTGGAATTATTTGAAGTCATTGGTCTTTAGCAATAAACCAGACTCTCTTCCAGCTKTAGAAGTCAATATTGAACGTACTATTTGTGMMAGATGACTTMATTTAGTGGAAAAAGTGCTCCAAAATTGAGTTCATCGAATTCGTTCCTGCAAAAGAAGTCGTGGAGGCCATTTAAATGGTCTCAGAACTTAATAGTATCAATTGTACATCACATTAAATAAAAAAAACAATTGAATTTGCTTAACAATTAGTGTGTATGTTTTTTTTTTTAAGAAATCCAATCACTCTTATTGGAAAACCCTGTATAAGCTTTTATCCTCTTTTAATAATATACATACCATCTTTCTAAGTATTTTCGAAATTTCCGCGTTATTTTTTTATAGAAATAATATCATTTTTATTGGCTACAGGGGTTGCCCTTGCCCTTAGTCCTTGAAATATTTAATATATGAAAACTGTTTTAAAGATTACAAGTAAAGTACACCACAACTAAAATTTTGGATAAGATAATTAAATAGCGATTCAGAAAAAGCTTTTATATGGTTGCTAATTTTCTAATGAAAATTAAAATATAGTATTTATAATAATATTTAAAACACTCTATCCAAGGCAATAAAATTAGTTAAGAGATTGACATAAAATTTAAAGTTTTAGTGCTAAATGGTCGATATCTAATTGGAAAAAATTAACACTGCTCCCATATATGCATTATAAGAGGCATAATTGTAATTGAAGCGAAAAATAATTGATTTTTATGAGATTAGAATTGCCATMTAGTCAAAAATTTAGATAAATGGCAGCTTCTTAAAGTCTATAAATTTCATAACTAAAATGAATCGAAGTCATTTAGAAATATTACTGACACAATTTTTCAGCCGAAGATACTTCCTTAAAATCAATAAGAAGATATAAATTGTATCTCAAAGAAAAGTTTGATCCCAAATAAGACAACATTTAATCATTCAYTTAAATTAGCTTATTTCTAACCATATTCGAAATATTAGAACACTATATTTAACTCAACACGTTTACGCCATACAGCTTTTAATTATGTCATTAAAATTATTTAAATATTTTAGTGGCACATACAATTTCATGCAAAACGTACTAATAAAAAAATAAAAAGATCTAAACCACATTTTAATTAGAGCTGGTTGAAGGCATGCGAAGACAGGCGATGAGACATAGCAGAACATACATATGATGCGGTTTGATGGTTTTCAGTGGAAATAGTTTTTTAGTATAAATATATTATATATATATATATAGATATATATTTGCATTTACWTTCTATATGTGTATTTCCAATTATGTGTGTGGAGTATAATTTTTTGCAAATGGTTTTTAAATAAGATTATGTAATGGATCACAGGGAAGTAACTTTTATCCGAAATGTTTACTTGGGCGAGTGCCATGGTTATTATCCCCTTTAGTCATAAATATTTTCCTGGTTATATGTACTTATGACATGTCGTTATATATATATTTACATAGTAATATTAATCTGGTTTGTGGTATAACTTTGGTTAACTAACTTATATATGTATATAAGCTGATATTTGATCAGATGTTTGTAGAAAATTATATGAGATCATACTTTTAACCATCTCAAATATCCATGTATGACATAAAAAAAACCCCATGTATGTATGTAATTGCGACATGTTAGCTTTCCGTGATCGTCACACTCGAGATGTCACAATCAAAATATTCACAAGCAGAACAAAAGGAAGTCAACACTTGACTTAGAACAAAATCATATGTTAATCAAAATAAATATTAATCACTATTGCCTCATATGTGAACTTTRCATGCATATATTCCTGTACAGGTATATGTACATACAGGTACCAGTACTCGTATATGTGAGTATCAGCGTTTATGAAGTCATATAGCAACCCCTTCATTCAAACATTAATTCACATAAAACGCTTTTATTTAGTCAAGACAAACAAAAAAATAAAAAAAAAATAATAAAAACAAAAACAAAAACAAAAAGCCCGTCAATTGCTGTGACTAAAAAATTTAACTCACTTTTAGTTCGTAGAAAAAAAAACTGACACTGATTAATTGCAAGCAACTTCATTATTATGAATATTTGAATATATTTTTAGCTTGAGGAAAATTAGCAATAATTTCATTGTTGTTTGTTGTCGGTTGCATGTTGCTCGGGTGGCTTTTTATACACTTTTGAATTGRCATAAAAAGCTCATGTTATCTGAAAGCTTTGGCGCTTTGTTATGCTCTTGGTKTTTGTCTTCGAATGAGTCATTCCTCTTGAGCAGTTCATGTAATTATTTTTCTGCGTTTTCTTTACTTGGTTTTGAGACTAAGTAATTTAGAATTTTTGCTTCATGATCSCAAAGATAAAAGTTCAGCTTAAAGTTTGCATGCTTGTTGCATGACTTTGACGTTTAACTTCCGCYTACAATGATTATTTTGCTGAGAAATTGTAGATGGATAATAGAAGTGTAATCTTATATATCGTCACCTAAAATGCAAAATAACGCAACATCACTTTTCACAAGTTCACAGGCGAAGAAAAAACCACATATGTTGAATAAGATAGAGTTTTGGTTATAAAACGGTTTTACATCGATTATAAAATGGTTATAAGTTGGTTATCTATTGCTTATATCTGACATTCGAAGCTGAAAATTTTATATTACATATAAATACGTAGTGAATCGTTAGCAATAAAAAACTCAATATAGATTTTTTTGATGACATGTTATTCTGCATTTTAGGTGATTTCTTGAACAAATTTGAAGGTCTGTAACGGAAGTCACATAAAAAYCCTATCGAAGAGAGAAAAGCTTCTGAGAATCGCTTAATCGATTTAACTTTAAAGTTTGCTGAGATAAATTTATCAGTTAGAATATCTGAAGTTAGGTTAATGGTTTCATTATAAGGCTGCGGTGGTTACTCTAAGGATCAGTGTTCTTTAAGTTTTGCGCTGACTGGCTTTAGCAACACATTTTAGATAGCTTCAGTTAGTTTGACTAACTTACTCTGATTTATGTAAACTTTAAACCAAACATACACATTTATAAAATATATATTCTTATTTACATATTTTCCAGTGATTTTAATAACTTCATCAGCTACCTAGTAACCATGCTGCACTATAATTTCCCCGTGCCCACCACTGTTAATTAAAAATTTCCAAAATTTGTGGCTCCCAACAACCAGTTAAAGTGTATTTTATTTCATTACTCCCATTGCAGCCAACATTTTGAAAATTTTAATTGTTTCAATAACAATTTAAGAACCGCAAAACCCCAAATTTGCGCTCTAATTGCACTCGAAACTCCAGCTTGTTCTAAAAACGGCATAAAAAAAGTCACAAGTGGAATTTATTTTATTGTTCACAATCGTGTAATTTCAACGATCAATCAGCCAATGCCGGTAATTTGAATGTGTTTTTGGCTCTGTACACACACACTTGCATAAGTGTTTAGCATATATAGGGGTGTAGCTGTGGCAGCTGCCGCATTCGAATTTTTATTTAATAGCTACTTTGCAATTATAAAAGTTAAATTCTACTCTTTACGTGTACAAAAACAGTTTATAAATTTTAACTAACTGAAAACTGTTGGGAAAATGTGTATACACATTTATAGATTGACTAACTACTTTAGTACTAGTTGAGAGCTAACATCGATTGAGTTTTTCAAGAATACTTGTTTTTTTCCAAAACAAGTTTCCCTCAAACTTTTAATTTGTTTTATGAAACTTTATGGTCTTTAACATTTCTATACTTGGAGCTTATCCTTGATAGTACGYATAAGCTTACACGGAATCCAAAGATTGAGGAGAGTGTGACGAAGGCATCGATCGCTGTAAACTTTTGTAAAGAGACAATTGAGAAGAAGTATGGTCAACAGAAGTGGCGTTCTGGCTCAGTGACTAGTTAAGCTAATCTTSAGCTCATGGGAAATAGTTTCGTCCCTCTTATAGTTGTTTGAGGGGCAGATCAGATAGATATCCTATCTAAATTATACAGATAAGAAACATTAATAATTCGGAAAATCTTTAAATTACCCATTTTTGATAGAGTCCCCAGGTATTGAAAAAAGAAAAAACAAAAAAAAAATTGTTTGAGAAGCACCTACAAAATAGATCCCAATAGAAAATAGTCGCATAATTAATAAATGTTGTGAAAAACTTTCATGTGTGTTTAACGCGTTACGGTGCTCAAAAGCTCAGCACCAAATCAATGTGTCGATCAGCGCCCCGAAAATGCCTGGAATTTTTCGGTATCAATTGACAGTGTRGTCTGGACACCGTGGTAGGGTTCGAGGACCATCTAAAACCTCCGCCGTGCTTTGGGTCCGGCACCCTGTTGCAATGCAAATCCATATTGAGTGATCAAAACACTCTGCCCGCATTCAGGTATTAAACCAMAACAAACAGCAGCGAACGTCAAGGGCTCCTGCTCCCTATGGTACCAGAATTAAGTCAGACGTCGTAGCCGAATATTCTACCAGTTGAACTTCCATACTACTCTGTACTGGTGTCCAGTGTTGGACCCCATACTCTCATCAGACAAATCACACTAAAACCTAACYTTAAGTTTCTGCTCATTGTCTTCGCCACCTAAATAACTTATGCGCAAACCTTTCAAAYGATCCTAACTGTTCGGCATTCCAACTAGTGGAGATTACACCATTTACATCTAACCATCCGTCTGACCAGCTAATCCCCATTCCATCAAGGTTACTTATGTTCGAGTACATTGGACATTCTGCAATGACATGTTCCCAATCTTCAATGCGTGCTCCACATATACACATTCAGACCCCCATCCCTTCTCTTAATGCCCAATTTCAGACAGAATCTGAAGTCTGGGTTTCTTTCTACAAACCCAACATATTGAATGTACTCGTAAGTCACTCGGCCGCTACGGCTACCATCTTAACGGGTTTGCCACTTACCCCTAACACTTTCATCAGGAAGCCTCCTGCTTCCTAGATATCCATCCGTTCCCACATCGCTATCAGAAATCCAGTTATTCTGCAGAAATGATACACTCAAAACCCTCCTTACCCTGAATGTAACAGCTACCCTGAGCAAGGAAGGAAACTTAGGAGGTCCTCTGAAAAATGTTTATATATGATCAGTGAGAAAGCTGAATTGGATAAGCAATGGCCGTTTCTTTATCTGTGCGAACTAGCCCCAAAGTATTTGAGATATCGGTCTGAAATTTCGCACACTTCTTTTCCTCATCAAGGAGATGCTCATTTGTCAGAACACCCGATATCGGATCAATATATATTTTAGATAAATACAAACTGACTGATAAAAATCAAGTACTTATATGGTAAACTTGTGTATTTGACGATAAAACTCTTACGAAATTTGAAAACGYCACAATCTCCGAACATATTGTTTTGATCGGACCACTTTAGCATATATCTGTTCTGTCTGGAACTAGTTACCACTAATTGTATAGGGATTTTACTGTACCGTACTAGTAGCTGTGAAAACTAGCCACAAACGTGCCGTTAAGTAAACAAACACTGCGAGTGAACCCCGACGCGTCGATCACTCGTTACAACAAGTAAATAAATAGARTAACCATACATATTTACATAGATTGTGTTTGTTACACAAGCAAATCAGTTGTGAATATTCTAAGTTTTTGAAGTTGAAATGAAATGAGCAAGCAGAAATAAAACCACAATGTGGGTCAGTTCAGTGACCATTTTTGCAATATATTTGATCTCGAAAATGCAATTCTGCGCTTTTTTCTCCATTTGGCAATGATCAAAGGTTGTTGGTGGGTGCCAAACACTATCACAGTTACCGCGTTTCAACGGTAAATGTGCACCAAATTTGCATTTAATGCGATTAAATTTATTCTCTTTATGCAAATCCATTGCTTTTGTTATTAGTTTTGTTTTCTGCAAGTTGTAGCAAATTGGCGATTAGAAGGGATTATAGAATTTGGCTCGCKAATTATTTGTTGTTTTGAAAGTAAAAACTTTTATCTCGCTAATAATAGTATGAAATATGCTTAGTCTTGCAATTATGTGAATTAACACTTCATTACGGTTCTAAATAGAAGGTTTATATAGCAAATTATCACATTAATTTGTGGGTGTAATTTTATTCAATTAACTTTTTCTGGCTATTGTAGCTCGAAAAGTTAAATTRGATTATTTTTTAAGCGTAAATGAAATGCATACGGAGGTCGCATGAATGTACCATTTAGTCATGCATTTGGAATATATAATATTTAAAATTAGTTTAATTAAATTTAAGTTCCATTTTATAAGTATAATAACAACAGTTAAAATGTATCAAATATTTTGTTCTGAGAGCCTGAAGCTTGTTTTGGTATATCATTTTTCATCTGAGAGTTGTATCTGTCCTCACTATCAATAACCTCAAGTTACTTTATTATCAGGCTCTTTTAGACGCCTGGTCTTAAGGGTTTCACTATAATATTTGTCCTCTCTAGCATAGCATCAAGCTACTTTATTATCAGACTCTCTTAGACATCTGGTCAAAGCGGATTCACTAAAAACTGCGAACTGTGTTGAGCTCGGAAGATCCCCCCTTTCAACTACATGGCATTTGAAATGATCTGGAACAATGTTGTCCTCTTGTATTCTAGCTCTGGACTTGTGGACCTCAAATCAACTTATTAGATGCTTCTGTGATACTTTTCCTCTAGATTGTTCAATAGATATTCCACAGGATAAGACGAAAAAACGTTTGTAAATTTATAAAGATGAAAAGAAGAAGGTGAGATGAAAATATCCAGACCCTTTCACTTCCCTTATTCAGCATTTGCAATACTAAAGTTGGAACATCTCTATAGTCAAACTAGGAGATTTAACCGAAAGTGATGTTACTTTCTCCAAAAATTTGTGATAAACTCTAAATTATGCGGATCTTCGCGATCAATATGCACGTTTTAGTTATCATAACGAACTGGAGAAGTAGTCTTTCCAAGTTAGATCCCTGTTGTCTAACTAGATCGACCTAAGGCGACCAAGATACAGCCAGAGAGTTTCTAATTTAAGAGCCGTTAAGATCACAGATAGTTTTCCCAAATATATCATCTGATTTTGTGAGGAAACATAACGAAAGACCTTTTAATGAGTTTACGAAACCTCAGAAATTGGAAACCTTCTTTTAAATAAAGATATGAAGAGTTCGCAGTTCATTCATTATTAACGGAAAAGGTTTTGAGAATAACAAAGCCAAGTTGTTGTTTTACAACAGCAAACATTCTAAGTTATATTTTGATGAGACTATTGTGGTCACAACCCGTACTCTGTTTGACTGAAAGTTCATAACCGAGATAAAATACAAAATTATAAGGAATCTATTTGGTCTGAACAAGCAAGATAAGGCTGCATCACTTGGAATTGAAAGGAAAACTGTGGATCCAATATTTGAGCAACTCGCCAAAGAACTTGAGTAAATTTCCATTAATAGATTATATCACCAGTMCCCAATTCTAAGCATTTTTACAGCGTTTTTCTATACCCACAGAGATGATATAATATACAAGCACTCTTAAATATTGAATCCTCAAAAGCGTTGTTGTTCCAGCATATTAAYTTTCCTGCAGAATATCGCTAAATTATTACTTTCGTCAACTTATTACTTACCCTTCATCTTATCCATGCTAAAGCTTCCGTCATCGCGGTCATCATAACCGTTACCTGGTCGTCCTAAAACGAAAAATATTGTTGTAWGAAATTTCCATATTGAACTCTTTTGAGAAAGTACTTACTTGTATTGCCAGTTAGATAGTCTTCTGGATTAAAGTAGGTCGCTATTGTCTTATCGCCATCATATCCGCCATCTGGACGTGCAGCGGTACCATTTCGTCGCACATAACCATAATCAACATTTGATCCACCACCGTAGCCRACAGGCTCACGCATTGGTGGACGCATTGATGTACTCAAACCATTGTCATTTGGTGCATCCGGACGATTATTGTAGTTTACAAAGTCACYTGGCGGTCGTGSTCCGTTGGACATTGTGGTAGGTAGYGCAGAAGATGGGCGTTGTTCGTATGATGGACGTCTATTCAGACCATCATATTCAGGTCGTGTGTAATAAGTGGAAGGCGTTGTAGGGTCGTACTCTGGTCGCGTTGGACGATAAGAGTTTGGTGGACCGATTGGACGATCACTGGMGTATGTGTTAGATGGAACAGGGCGGTCATTAGGATAGGAACCGGATTGGCTAGGACGATCACTGGCATACGTGCCGGGACGCTCGGGTCGATCACTAGAATATAAATCCGGTCTATCGGGACGTTCATTGGGATAAGAACTGGGTCTATCAGGGCGRCGGCTGGGTCTTTCGCTCGGATAAGAACCCGGTCTTTCGCTGGGGTAAGAACTGGGTCTTTCACTTGGATAAGAACCAGGTCGATTTGGGCGATCACTGGAATATGGACCGGGGCGAGTTGTRTAGCCMCCAGGGCGATTCTGYTCATGATCYCTGTCAGCTTGAGAGCTTTGATCGTACGGACGTGTCGTTGTAGGATCATATGATTCTGGGCGTCCATAACTAAATCCATTGCCATAACCTAAACCAAAAATTGGACGTGGTGGACCATGTGGAGGACTCTGCGTWTCTTCAGTGGGATTATGACCAGGTGGTCGATAACTCTCATGTACCTCTGGCACATTTGAAGCATAGCCACCTGGTATGTAAACGTCGTCATTGGACGCAGGATAGTTATTTTCATAAAGCGTCGGATACTTATACAATGGATAGATGTCGTGTGAAAAGTACAAGCGGTCACCGTCCGGTGTTGTAGCGCCCAAAGTGGGGTTTATGCTGTCCGTATACACACCCGGCGTAGTGCCATAAGTGGTTGACGGCGAAGGACTATAGCCAGTGGAAGGACGTTCATTTGCAAATGTCGAGCCCGATGTGGGTGTAGGGTCAACGACCAGTAAAGTGGTGTCTTGCGCCACCGGTCGATGGGGTAACTGAATTGTGGGTGTAGGCGACAAGCCGCTATAACCATCTTCACCATCGCCAYCAACTGTAGTATCTGTAATGGTATTGTCGCTTAAATCGAAACAATTCGTTTTGCGCGCATACAAATCGAAATCGGGATCGAAAATGATGCCACTCGGCCGACTACCCGTCAAGCTGAATTTTTCTGTTGACAGCTGACAAGTACCGTTTCCGCGTCGATGCACTCTGTGGAAAGAGAAACAATCCATTAACTGGATGAAGTAATCGATTTGCCCAAGTTGTATGGTGCAATGCTTGCAAATGAGATTGCAAAATGTGCAAGTCTGTAATTTAACTGACCCAAATGAGAGAGATTGACACTTATCGCCGGCCTGTATGCACTTCTCCTTGCACATCTTTAGCGAGTTGGTGTCTTCGGTGCGAAATGTTTTCTGAAATGGCAGCATAGCCTCCAAAGCGATGCGCTCAAAGCAGTCTGAAAGGAAAATAAAAAGGTTTTSATGTAGTTGTTGTAATGAAATTTTGTTTCGCAAGCTCAATTTCGTYGCAAATATTGGACAATTTATGTTCATACATTTCACAAGCCTCGATAGAAAGAAATATAGTGAAAGTATAGAGCTTTTGTGGCACCAACTTTCAAGTTAATCCAAGTATCCAGAGTGTGTTAAAGCTCAAAACTTTTAAAACACTTTAGTTGAAGCATCTTTCTGTGTAAATACGGTCGATTACGGTAGAATTTTGACCATCTATGGTTTACGGCTAACATCCGAAAACGTGATCAACATTAGGAAACCCATGCATTGYYTAAACGACGATCTYGATAAAAGTATGGTGAAGATAATCAAAACCCGAYGGAAYGAGCTACATAATTTCTATTTGCAYACGATAGRAGAGGCTGTGGGAACATGATCGGATTACTAACAGATCACTACTTGAGAAGATTGCAGGAAATGTACATTACAAGTTACCAGGGAAACAATGGAACATCTCATCTGTACTTGACTGGCATTGGCAAGACAATACTGTAAGCTTCTGGGGTCTCCACGGAATGATACACTGCAGGAGGTATTGATAATGGTATAATAGTGTCAAGCGCTGTCATCGTAASTAATTACTTTTCTTGTATCTTGTAAATGAACTCCATCTGGTATCGCAAAGGACCAAATTGGTCTAAGCGTGGCTTATTGGCCTTCCAAACCTAACCTTATCCTACTTTAAACATCCCTTATCTTGTAAATATTAATATTTCGTTACTAYTTGAAGCACATCTGCAATTCTCAACTGTGTTATGAGATAAATGTTTGATATACCAAATGTTAAAATCTGACTTGAACTGGTCCATTTTTCATAGATTGGTATAAGCTGCTTTTATGTTCGTAAAAAGTTAATTTTTCTGACGATTAGTTGACTTAAAATTATCTATTTTGAATAAAATCACGGCTATGGAATCGTTGAAAAGAGTATATTTTTCCACGAACACGAGTATTAGATTGCCACAAAGCATTCATTAAGGTCGTGAAGTCGTCGAAAAGTTTACTCATTAGAACCGTCCATCAGCCTCGGTTCTTGTAAATGACATTAGCTCAAGAACTTTTATAGATTGACTTAACACATTTTGGTTAATGTGCTGGGCATGAAATGTGTGAAGAATTGAATTTGTGCGAGAAAGTGTTCAGATACCTCGTTAAAGTGGTATAGTTACTTATTTTTAGTGCCACCTAGTTTTGTCTTACATATTTTATATAAAGTTTTACTACGGTCAAAAGCTGTGATTTCAGAGGTAAGTACAATTTTTTTTATTTTTTTTTTTTTTTGATTTTTAAAACTTAAAATCAATTATAAGAAATTATAGAAAACGTTTTTAATGCGAAAAAAAATTCCAACATATCTTTGGACCAAGATAAAATCATAACAGCTAGCGCATGTGTCAGAAGACATGTCGGCGCAAAGTTGCACCACAAATGTTGTCCGTTCGTTTGAACTTTTCCCGTATAGTTTGTTCGATTTGCAGGAAACTAACGGTTGGCTAATCGAATGCAACTATTGCTGGATTCGTATCGAAAGATCGAATCTATTGCAAAAACAAAGTGGCGTAGAGATTATCCAGCGCCACATTACTGCTGACAAGGTGTTGGTTTATGAATATAATGTCAAAACTACCCAACAAATTGAATTAAGCGTGCACATGTTTGCATTGGCTCAAATGTAGCCTATTTTGAAAATATAATACGCAAATAAATTTTTTTTATCAATCCGGGTCAAATTTGATCATATGATCATAAGGTGAGAAAAAGAGAAATGGTTACTAAATTTATTCGGCGAATAAATATTAAAATATTTTTAGTTTAAACATCAGTATTGTGCAACATAACTGTTCAAATARCTACTATAACTACATTTTTCTGTACTAAAATTTCTCTCAGCAAATTTGTAASAAAACACGCTGCTACGGTGGATRGTCATATTTTAATGAATGATTTTTAAATCTTTACCACCTCATRATGAYTTCTRGCRCATGTTCTTCATCATAATTATYTTTTCCACATGCAATGAGTATAATCATGAGTATTTTATGATTATTTAGCTTATTAAGCAGAGTGATTTTTAATGTGAGGTTATTATAGTGAAATTCTTATTTTAAAATTCAAACTTCTAAATATTTAATGGAGAAACAGAAATTACAAAGCTTCATACACATGCACACACATCGCCATCTTCATCGCTAACCTTAAAATTATAGCCCATTTCACCCTGAAACCGTTAATGTGTAAACAAAATTGTCTTGTATGTTGGAGTAGATACATTTTGGGCCTCATTTACTCCCAGCAACGGCAATTAACTTTTTGGATCAACCTGTGCGTCGGCATTTAAAGCGGCAATGAATGGCAACAGCAACAGCAACAGCAACAGTTCTAATATAATTTTAAATTTTTTTTGCTGTTGTTGTTGTTACATTATTTTATTACACCCACTGTGTTGTTTACTTCTGTGCTGTTATAATTATTTCTTTTGATTGCTGTTGTTGTTGYTATGGCAACTTTCTGGTGCATGACGAGCACACCGAGTGTGTTGCATGCAAATTCTCGCGCGCACCTTGTGTCAAACCACAGTGGCGCACAGTGTAAATGGAAAARGCAACAACAATGCCAGCAGTCATAAATGACATAAATGCGTGTGACGAATGCATGCAACATAAAAGAGCAACAAYAACTTTTGAATGAATGATTTTCAATGCAGAGTGCGTGTGGTAAAATATGTGTTTGTTGCTGTTTTATTCACACTTGTGTTTATGTTACATTGTTGTTTTTTAAGTATTTATCATTTTGTTTTTTTTTTTTTGTCTGTGGTTGAGCCCCCATTTTCAATGTCACAGACTTGCCTCCAAACGCACTGATCAAATTACTGATAGGAGCAGATAATTGTTATTCATTACCGCTTACGCACAGTTAATATGTATAYAGTGGTGGTAAGAGACCTTAGTAGAATTTCGAGATCACCAAAATTTWGTCCAAATAAATATAATGCTATTTTTATGCTTAGCAGCAATTAAGTTTCCTTGAAATAATCAAATTAGCAAAACGTTTTTTAAGGCTGGACACAATATCCTATATATTTATGTAGATATGTATAAGAACGTTATTGAGCTCTTTAATGAAATATACCATGTTTTGAGGAAATATGAGCTTTTACGTTTGAATTTTATTTTTTGAACGAAGCGATTCATACCTCAAACTCTCTTTATATGCGTCTTAGCCTAATCTCTTACACAGCGAGMCCTTTTACCAACTAGTTAATCCAAAGATTTTGGATTTTACAYTCGACAGCCTGTGCTCCTTCACTTCTCACACGTCCGCGATTATTGCCAAAGTCCTTAACGAAATCCTCAAGTCGCTAGCCGGCATCACATGGAGAAAAAACATAGAAACGTTGTTGGCTGTCATTTAAGCAACGGCCGGCCGATCATTAACTACGCCGCACCAATGTGATCGCCTGGATGCAATCAATCGCAGAYGAGGAAGCTTCAGATCTGTTAGGGTACTGCACTCCGGACTACGACAAGATGTCTCTCGATGTCGCCCATCGAACATCTCCACAGTGAGGTCCGCAAGCTCCAAGTTAAGGAATATAATTAACCCCTCTCCAAACAGTTTCCGCTGGAGTGTTTTCGTAGCAATCATGCCTGCAATCTGTTTGTAGCGAAACCGCCTCCTAGAAACATAAAGAGATCCTTACTTGACTACGTAGACTTCGGAMGCAACAAACTTCAAACATGTATCGACCGCCATTCACAGTGGAGCYATAAACACCTCCAGCAACTCTTCTCAGTGAATCGCGTACTTGGAGTCCAACCACCACCCATTGCAGAGRACAAACTCGAGTTGCCGCGAGACTCGAGAGTGATTTTTGCGCAGATTCGTTCGGGATACTATAGAAGGGTCTATCCAGAATCGACACCGACATATCAAATATATATCCCCGACATATCAAATAATAGGTTGTCAAAAATTTTTTCAATTGTTCATAAAATTTTTTTTGATGACTCATGCCCAGCTCTTGACCGATGCTACGGCTGCTACTATGCCGGTCTCTTTCGGCCAATTCAGCGATTTTATCGCAATTTTCGACGAAGGCCTTCCGGAGCGTGGCGCATCTTCGACCACCTCTACACCAGAACGAAAACGTTGAAACCATCGTTGTGCCTGTCTCTTATACACATCTAGATGTGTATAAGAGACTACTATAGAAGGGTCTATCCAGAATCGACACCGACATATCAAATATATATCCAGCATTCAACGAGTACCCGGATGACACTAACCACCTTCTTTTCTTCCTGTCTCTTATACACATCTAGATGTGTATAAGAGACCTCTGATACTCCTCCTCCTGACACACGATTTCTGGGTCAACCGTTTTTCTGTAATTTACCATTTAAACAGAGACTCGATAACAGTTACAACAACAAGTTGATTGAGTACAAAATTTGTCATKTCTATATTCACATAAAGTCTAATAACGTCTTAAGATAGATCGAATTGTTTCGTGAGTCCCGRGTAAACTTTACACAATTGCGTTCTGAACATTTCAACAAACTAAGAGTCTACCAACTCAAACTTGACCCAGCAAAAGGAAACGTTTCTTTAAGTGATATTAGTCTCAACGTGAGACTAAGGAGAACTAAGGAGGTTGAAATTATCCATTTGGTCCGAATATTATCGTATTTTGAAAGGTTCTATGCAGGCTAAAAAAGTTTGAAGATAAGGAATTGGGAGCATTACGTTGACGTTGACGTAGACGTTGAAAGGCTTTTTGCTATGTCTGAATGCTGCTTGAAAGCAATAGTTATAGACCCAATTATACTAACTGTTAATCATTTATAGCCTTTTCARAAAGACATCCTTTAAAATGACTGATTATTTCTTCGGATATTTTCACTAATTCCATAACCTTAATTATCCTAWAGGTTTGCCACAAAAGTGTTGAGTGTGTGTGGAGAATTAGTTTTTAAATTTCAGCGTAGTAATTTCACTTCATTAATTGAATTGTAGGTGCACAAACATGGCAGCTGATGGTCAGGAAAAACTAGTTTTAATAATAAATCATAAAATTACTTATGCTATATAATAAAATTACTTATAATGTCCTATAGTGCTCTGGGTTGTAATATGTCAAACAAAAAAAAAATGTTTATAATAGAAAACAAAGTGTTCCAAAAGTTCATAAAAATAACTTTATTATTTCTTACATTTATGTTCTTTAGTCAAATATTTTGTTGTTGTAGAAAAGAACTTTTTTTCCAGAAACACACATTGGTAGAACTAACAAAAAAAAAGTCAGTTATTTCAAATGTCATTTATGCCAACTCTTTTGTGGCACAGCTCATAAATTATTCAATAAGGTCACATAAAGCCAAAAGTACAACAAACTGCCATTATGCCATTCTGGTGACAAAAAGCGCCAACAACAGCAACGCCTGTGACAAYGTATATGACAAATAGTGCTATTTCYCTACCGCACCAACAATAGCTACTCTGCCACAAACCCGACAACTTCCTTTCGTCATGGCGACAGAACCTACGCACCAGTCTGACAGCAGCTGAGCGATTTTGATGGTTTTTCAAAATTTCGTACTTTTAGGCTTTTATTCCAATTATTCAAATATTGTTTACATAATATGGTATACATATGAACAACGATCTCATTCACCTCTCCCACTTTAGTTTTTGTTTTGATTTCAAAGTTGCTGTACTGAATTGTTCACTACTGTTGTGTGTTGGTATGCACTGTTAAACTCAAGTTGTTAAAAATACCTAAAAGTTAATGAATACAGAGTTATTAAATGAAATAATTGAATTAAGAGTAAAATAATTTTTGTTGGTTTTGTATTTTCAAGGGCACTTGTGTGAATGCATTATTGTTCATTGCATTTTTATACTCTATCAACAAAGTTGCTAAGGAGAGTATTATAGTTTTGTTCACAT
>NW_017534741.1:2608669-2618234 GCF_001853355.1 Bactrocera latifrons | reverse complement strand
GTTGAACACAAACTCATTCAGTGTATGAGTCACGGTTAATTCAGGACGACGCCATAAGGGGTATTTGATGCAAAAAACCGGTCATAAGTGGTTTTACTAAACTTCGCCAAATGGTATTTACGCCGCATGTTTTACTATTTACAATAACCGCTCCAACCTGCGCACCCCTCCCCCGCCCGCTTTTTACCTCGCTCTCGCCACGGATCCAGTCGGAACCCAATCATTGAGTGTAACGCGTGTCTCTATTCTCGGCGTTCTCGATTATTTACATAATCTCCCTTGGTTGATACGGTTGCGTGTGGAGATTTACTTGGAAATTCTTTATTGAATATGGAAGTAAAAGGTATGTACTTATGATTAAGACGTATAACAGTCAATTTATTCTTAAATTTAAGCATTTAAACTTTGCCTTTGCAAGAATGTAGTATTTTTACAAAAAAAGTATAACATTATTGTGTTTGATTAGTTGTCGGGATTTGTCGCGCCAGAGTTCTGATACGGAAATGTAATTTGGACCTTCTTCTATCCAAAACAGAAGTAAAATTGTCCCCCAATCTACCCCATTTTTATAGGTATTTTTTTTTTTAAATGCACGGTGTAATTCTATACAAAATAGGATGTTATATGGTTTTGTTTTTTTTTCACAGATTCTGCAGCAATGGTGAAAAATATCACCCGAATGGAATTATACGATACAAAGGAAAAAAATGGACGAAAAATTCACCTTTCTGGAAGATAGAATTGCTCAGTTGACGTCATGCCCAACAGAGGATAGAAATCTCGTTCTTTGAAGCATTTCTAGACAGATTTCAAACAAAAATGGTCAGACGAGAATACTGTCGAGGAAGAGGATTCTGATGTAATCAGCGAAGTAGATTATCCTGAAGCCGATTAATTATTTTAAAATTATATTATTTTATTTTCACTTATTTTGTTTCTATTCTAATCATGTATTTTTATTAATAAATGCTATATATTGATTCAATATTGTTTTTTATTATATTTAAAGATAATATAGGTCCCTAAATAATTATGACCGGTTTTTTGCATCAAATACCCCTTAGTACGACGGGTAAATACTAAACTGTACTAAAACATATCAGAAGAATTGTCCAATAAAAGTAAYCGATTCTAAAATGATTATTTATCTGAATATTATATTAGACGTATTCGGAGTTCAATTCCAATACTTACATATATATTTATTTTAGAATATAAAATATGGTTTACCATATAAAGGGATAGTATTTCTTGAAATAGTGAAAGGACGAAGTTTCGTAACTYGCCTCGTCACAGCATAGTGTAACGTATGAGTGGGTTACTTTTTATATTTGACAATACTCATCCTCAGAAAGTTTCACGTACAGTAACATAAAATATTCATATCGGTCAGAAAATAGAATAAAATCGGGAACATTTTCGCGCGTTTTTTGTTAACAACTTTTGACGTAGGTCAACTTAGAAACGATGCCTCGACGAACTTAATTTAATTTTTGACGATGAAGCTCCATCAAGGATCAGTTTTTATCGATTGTACATATGGTGATTTCAATAGAGATCGTAGATCAGCAAGGTTGTCCATAATCATTTGTTGTTCCAAAAACTATTGATGCTCATATCATGAGATTGAGACAACTATATGCATTACCGGGACGAGTATATGGTACATTCAATAATGCATGAACTGTAACAAAAAATTGAGACGTTTGATTCCATACAATTTGTTCATTGCTCAAAACAGGCTCGCGTCGATTTTTGTTTGAAAGAAATGTTAACAAATACTATAGCAGTGCTTCGAAACATGTCCATGACAACATGACAGGTAATGAATTCTAGACTTCCGCGCATGAGACCGAAGGTGGGGGTGTTTCAATATTAGCCGAATGGACTACTCTTTTGAACACTGAACCTTTGATTTGATGAGTAATGCACTGAATTTCTCTCACTTGGCACCGAATGACTTCTCTTGTTTTGGAGATAGCTTAATCCGAGTGGCAAAAGTGCTTCGACAATTGTCGACAATATTATGAAAAACAATAAAATGATTGTAGTATATCGATCGATGAACAAAAGAATTGACTCATAATATGAAACGGTTCTTAAAGTAAATTTCCGGACTAGAATTCAATGCGCGTAGCGATTCACATTTAACGCTTTCAATTGTCTAAAAACTGTTTCCCCGGAGCGACGTTGCCTTATTGTGGTCAAAAACCAAGCCTGTTTAAACGAATAGTTTTGCATAAACGGAGCATAACACTCAAACAGTATTCCTTGTTGATAATTTAGTCGATCGGAATGAATTCGGATTGCATCATACCTCGAWAATCAAAGTAAACTGTCAACATAACCTTAATTTTTGACCTGCTTTGACTTGGTTTTTCGGCCTGGGCTCACCTTTGCTACGAAATTCGGCACATTGATCGTCTATTTCCGGGTCGTAAGACCAGATCCAAGACTCATCGTCAGTAATAATACGTTTCTTGTCATTCTGGTGGTCTAAAAGCTTTGTTTCACATACGTTAACGCTGTTTTCCGGAAAACGGAATGAATTTGGAACCAATCGTGCGTTCACTTTTCTTAGAACCAAATTATCTTTCAAAATGCTTTTCACTTTCGATATTCCAACATTACCAGTAAGATCTATGACTGTTAATCTTCGATTCTAAAGTACCAATTCCTATATTTTATTGACATATGATTCATCAGTTGATGCTGATGGCCGTCCTGAAGATTGTTCGTCTTCAATGTGTTCTCGATCGTCTTTGAATAATTTGTACCAATCAAAAACACTTGCKCGCGGCAAACAATTTTCACTAAAGTCCTTTTCCAACACTCTGTACATTTCGGCAACAGAAATTTGATACTGGGCACAAAATTTAATGGAATAATTTCACTCAGCGTAAAAGTCGCCGAATGCATTTCATATATTTCAGAAAGACAAGCGTATAATGATTATTTTAATGTGGCATTTGGCTCAGATATCACTGATAGTCATACCAATATAAAAAAAAAAATATTTCAACGAATGAGTGAAAAGTCTTACTACTTTTTTCCCACAGTATAAAATTAGTTTTTGGTCTTTAATCGCAAAATATAAAAGGCAACCCTCGTGCACAATACCTGTCTCTTATACACATCTAGATGTGTATAAGAGACAGGTATATGGCTTGTTTAAAGCATTTAGAAAAGTAAAATAAAAAAACAAAAAATATAATATATTTATAAACTTACCACTTCGCGCCGACACCAATTGATTATCCACCGTAAGCGCAGCAGAGAGCCCAGCAAAAATTATGTGCAGCAGCAAAATTAATTTCTTTTGCGTGTATATTATTGGCATTAAACTATTTCTGATTTTGTATCGAGACATTTTATTTTTGCAATTTTATGAATTTATGAGATTTTCGTAAATTTTTTGAAATTTTTCAGTTGTTTTTTATTATATTTTATCGTAAACTTTCACTAAGCCTTAGCTCGTTGCTTATAAATATTTAATGCAGCTTCGCTCACGTTGTCATTAAATTTTTTTACAAATCACATCAATCAGTTTTTATTAATTTATGCGCAACAAGTGAATATTTGTTTATATAATTTTTGATAGTCGATTTGGTTTTCTTTTCTTTTTTTTCAATTTTGCATTTTTGAGACACGCAACGGTATTCGCACGCTATTTTCTACACTTTTTCTCAAATATTTATCGAATATTTTAAGTGCGTTTTTATTTGCTGATTTTCAATTTTTATAGGCGAATAGAAAGAAGCGGCCGCTTTTACCGAAATTCGCGGCACAACTGAGGCATCAAGTCAAGTGTGTGAAAGGAAGACACAAAAGAATCACTGGCACTTCTTTCTAAGTTGCGGCGCCGCCACTAATGATCACCATGATAATAATGACGCTGAGTATTTTGCTTAAGATGCTCCAACACCAATATGTTGTTTTTGCTATTATTGCTGTTACTCTTTCGATTGCTATTTGTGCTTAGGCGCAATTGGCGTTGACGATTTCTTCTCGGTCGCTCAGGTGCTGAAGACAACGGGCTGCGCATGCGCGCATGCGTCTTCGCTCATGAGTTGTTGTTGTCGATTATTTACTTGCTTGCTTTCTTTCTAACTTTTTACACACGAAGACACTCTTCTGCTTTTTGCGCGCTAAGCGATCTTTTACTACTCTTCTGTGTCCCACCGGCTTTTTGTTGCTCAGCGCTGTCGGCGGCTGTCGTTGGACCCTAACGAAATTTCACTAATTGCCGCGAAAGAGGAAGAATGCCAAGTGTTTAAATAGGAAAATAGCGTGGAGAGCAAATATTTTATTAAGACTACTGTGAATTGAGTGTGGAAATGAGAACTTTTGCACCCACAACATAATGAATCATGTTGAAGTTCTTTCAACAAGTGTGGAATAGTGAGGCACAGTGGTTGGCCGCAGGCGAGCATAAACATATGTTTTTTGTAGTTTACCGTTTCTCATTTAGAATAGTATGGAAATGGCTTTTACAACAAAAACACTCTCTAATTAATGGCATACGTACTATATAGTGATAGCTTGCTGATTTTATGCTAAGCTTCGCTTTAGCTGCGAGAGTTCTGACTCCATCCGCTAGTCAGTTGTTCTATTATTTGATTTCTATTTTTAAAATAGTTTCATTTTTTTTTTTTTTTTGAAGCTTCGTCATTAACCTGACACGCACAAAATGCCATAGCGTTCAGCGGCGGTTGAGCGTGGAAGGTCAAGATACTTTGACAAAAGTTCTACCGAATGAAAAAACTTAAGCGCAGAACTCTTTCCGCTAAGTATAGATTGTTAATCTAAATCATTTTTGTAATTCGTAGTTGACAGTTCACTTTAGATATATGTAATGTAGTTTTATTGTTTTTTAATAATTATTAAAAAACGTTCAAGCCAAATCTAGATGTCACGAGTAATTAAGGTTTATATAAATATATGCAGAATAGAACATATGGTTTACATATGGCAATTAAGCAATCGAAGAGCTTATCTTTCCAAGACAACGAGGAAGGGTTTTCATGCGTCAGTGACATATTTTCTATCAATGGGCTATACCAGTGTGACACTTTCAAAAAAATAATTTGTTTTCTAATTTTCGCTAGCTTATATTTTTTTCGGAACTACGCCATTTTGCTTTTTTTGATATTTTTCAAAAATTATATGTCATTGTATAGGAAATATCTTCAACTTTAATAACCTTTCTGAATATTTTTGTTTCAGCCGTTGAGGAATTTTGCTCCAGACAACAATAATGCTTGACTCTGTGGATATAAGTGGATATGAAAGGGGTTTCTGCAACTCTCGTTCAAACATGGATCAGTGGAACAGTGGAAACAATAGACTTTACCCAGCGAATCTGAACTGAAAAAGGGGAAGACTGTTATTTGATCGGCYTACACACGCCACGACCAGAACTTATCGCATCGCTCTCGTATATTATGCGACTTTAACTCTGCAATTCTTAGTCCGCTATGTTTGYACGCTATTATCTTTTCGAAATTTTACATGTTAGTTACTTAGTTAAATTTATTAGAAAGGATGGAATGAACACCTCATTAAAATTGAAAAACACCTTACTAATCCAGTAGTAGTTATTTAAGTTAGTATTAATAGTTTATACCATTTGATTGATCGATTCACAAGAGTTCGAGACCCCATATTAGTGAAATTAATTGGCTCTTTTGGCAAAAATTAAATACATTGAAGTGGTATTTGACTCAGAGTTGTGACAACATCTTCTAAGAATGCCACTTGTTGTTGCAACYAGAATGGCGCCGGTTGACAAATATTTTGACCTCATATCATCATAACCGATTACAGCCGATTAAAAGCTATATTTTTCGCAGTCACACAAAATACTTAAATTTTTTAGTTGAGAATTTCTACTTAAGAAGGGATGAGCAAGCCTTTTGTATAGTGTCAGAAAATTTTTAACAAAACACTACTTGATTATTCGTTGGGTGTTCTATGAACTAGGCAAAGGCTACACGTTTTTTCTTTTTGCGTAGCAAATATTGTTTTTTTTTTTTTTTTGCAAATTTTAAACATTTTACTAATTATTAATGACGCAAAAACTCAGGCGCTTCATTGTTTGGGGTTAGTTTTTATTAGCCTCTATTCCAGGTTAATTTTTTTCTGATTTTTCAGAATTCGATTGTTTTGCCGAAATATGTATTAATTTGGGTTTATTATTCAAATGACACGTTCTTTACTGCTTGTTACTGCTTGTATTGTACATGGCATTCTGGGTTCGAACCGTTGGCAGTATGAGTGTCGCTGCAATTGTTGGACAAAGCGATCAGCAATGCGTTAACAGAACAATTAAATGGCCTAAAGCTAACTTAATTAAACCCTACAGTAGCGATCCAGTGGCAACCACTAATTAAAATTCACAGATTTGGAGTTAGCACTTATGCTATGTATTTTGCTACTGTTTTTTATTCGAAAATATTCGACGCAGCCTATGGTGGCCTTTCATGCTTATTAAGGGTTATTTCCGCATGAATTTTTATAGAGTTGATATTTTGGTACAAAGTTTCTTTACATAATTAATACTTTGATATTATTGTAGTAATGTAAGGTTAAGTTCGAAGGCAACCCAGCAGTAAAATCACTTTTGAGATATTGAATATAGTATCAGCGAAAAAACTAATCATATTTATGATATACATATATCTTAAGTTAGTTATGTAAAAGTCAAATAAGCAGACCTTTGATTCCAGACCAATAAATTAGGTATATTTTTTATAGATCAATTCTATGGGCGTTCGGGTGATCCTAAAAATTTACTGAACTCCGTCTTCTTTGTGAACCATGAACCTAAATTAACCTTAAAGCCCTTGCCCCATCATGGCTACTCAAAGAATCTTCGTTCGAGCTACATCTTCAAAAACATCATAAAAATAACACCAATTCCAGGGTATATCAAAGTTTGTTAAAGAGCTCACTGTGCAACACTACGTAGATTGGCAACTCATTTTTACTGACGCTTCGAAGGCCGATACCTACACGTCTTTTGCTATTGTTGATAACGTTGGAAATACGCTGAAAGCTGGACTTCTGTCCATTTACAGCTCAGTTTACACCGCAGAAGCAGCAGCCATCTATAATGCGCTATCCCTAGTACAAAACTCTAACTTAAAAACATTAATATGTACTGATAGCAAGTCTACTATCTCAGCTCTCTTTAATGCATCTAACAAATCCTATCTCATTGCGCAAATTAGAAACATACTAATTGGAAAAACAAACACAAAAATTATGTGGACTCCTGGACACGCCGGTATTACTGGAAATGAATGGGCCGATCAAAACGCCGAATTGGCGGCAAAACAGCCATTGATTGTCTTCGACTACATCGAAAAAAACGACATAATCCGACATTAATCGCTTTAAAACAAAAAGCTATAAAAGCTAATTCTTGGAAGATTGTGCAACACCTCTACGCCATCTGCAACCAAGAGGGCAAAAAACCTGCTTATCCGCCATCACTCCGTTGCCAAGATATAAAAGCCTTTGTTCGCCTTCGTCTTGGTCATACGTCATTAACGCATTCCCATTTATTAAATGGAAACCTTAATTCATCCTGTCTATATTGTAGTTCGTCCTCCTTAACTATAACTCATCTACTGGATGAATGCCCCTTCTTCAATTCAGCAAGGACCAGTATATTTCAGAATAATAAAGCTCTTGACTTATTAAAAATAACGTCTTTTGTAAACATCACTAAAATATCTGAATATCTATCTCGTACAAAGTTAAAGAAATATATTTAAGTTATCCTGCCTTTTTAAAATTTATTTTTAACATATATTTTTAGTTCATAAAAACATATTTCTTGTAAATAATTCTTAAATGGAAGTTTTCATCTTTATTATTTAAGTCGTTTATATTAAAACCGTGAGCCGAAAGCCTCTGTAGTTAGTGCTCCTTATGTTTAATGTATAATAATAATTGTATTATTATTTTACAAATAATAAATAAATAAATACTTAAAGCATGGAAAAGTACTCATGTGGTTTTCAAAATAGCCAAGAGGTGATTCGTTTAAATAAATAACGCCTCCGATCAAATTTGGAAATTGTGACTTTTAAGGACGCTCAATAAACATTTATTATATGCTATAATGAATACCTAGAAACTTTCAGTCGAACCAAAAAGAAAAACTGTAAGGGATTCCCCGGTGCTATAATAATATTTATAGAAATCCGGCTTAACTGAGAATTTATATTAAATCTCTGCGATGCATAAACGAAAAATCTTAAAGCGTCACTTGGATTTTGGGAAGCTTGAAAGGATTGATTTTTCATGATCTTAACAATTTAATTTCCTAGTTAACCCCAGCGCCATCTAGTGGTTAGTATGTTTCTGAATGTCAGTGAATAATACGATTATGAGTTACAGCGGATGGTAAATAACCCGTGTAACAACTACAAGATTTTGGGGAAGTATTTTTTTCTTTTAATTACAAAGAGATGTAAGTTGTTTCGAATATGAGCGAAATTAATCAAAAAATGTGGATTTAGTAAAACTTCGATAAAAATACAAATAAGATTTTGATGTGAACATAAGAAAGCAGAGATCTACAACTAGGATGCCATATTTTGTTAAAGAGCAAAGCTCTTTTTCGTTTTTTGCTACTCAGACGTTTTTTTCGCTAAATGTCGCACATTCGAATTTGGTTTCAATGCAAATTAAATGGTTAAACGACACGAAGTTTTATACCAATCAAAAAGTAGAGAAGGGGTTGAGGCTGATCTTCTTCGCAGGGTCCCGACTAGCTTCGCGCCAGAAAATTCATCAAGCCAATTGGCTGACTCCGGATCGAAAATTTCGAAACCAGATCCATCAAATTGTGATAGACGGACGACATGTCTACGGTGTTCTTGACGTGCGCGCGCCAATACCTTGTTGTAGCGAAAACACGCGACCGTCTCTGTACAATAAAACACGCGCGTCAATGAACACAGGGAAGGTACGATGTCGAGAAGCTACTATCATAAGTTTACCTTATCATGAACAAAAGTGATGGAGTGACACAAAGCATTCAGTGAAGATCGTGAAGCCAACGAAAAATTTCTCATGCGTATCCTTCATTCAACTCTCTTAATTACGATTAATAGAGAAAATTAAAGAAACAATGCTTTAAATTGTTGTCAGAGATATAGCAGAGTATCTCAACATCTATTATGGATCGACTCAACACATTTTGTTAATGCTTTTTTATAAAGAGAGATAATGCTATACTCGTGCTTAAAGCGCCCAATTCCTTTGCAAAACCAATGACGAGCAGAGGTCGCGAAAGGGTTGCTTGACAACGTAGCTGAGAATCCTACATTCATCAAACACATTATTACTGGAGACGCGTGAATATGACATCGAAACTGTCCAACATTTGCGTCCCAAAAACGAGCCAACACCTAAGAAACGCGAACTTCTCTGAATGCATCGATGGCAATCGCAGACGGGACTTGCAAATTATAAGTATAYGGAAAATTGGATTAATCGTTGGTATGCTGGCGTTGACTCAAAAGGAGTTTACCATATTTTGAAGGCGATA
>NW_017534741.1:2594934-2608319 GCF_001853355.1 Bactrocera latifrons | reverse complement strand
AGTTTTAAGCGCTTTTCAGGTAGCAAATATATTTATAACACAAACCGTCATAATATTTCAGATTCGTTTTTGGCGAATAAAAATAGTCACTATTTTAATTCCATTCACAGTTCAACATCTTCGCGGGAATCGGGTCAACTAAGCCTCTTGGCTTTAATGCTGTTTTGCTTTGCGTAATTAACTTTRGCGCTAGCATGGCGAGACACAAAACCCAAGCCGGGGCTGAATTAGAATATTAGCCAGCTTTCTTTATGATTGTTTTGCGCACACTTTTACTGCGAAGAAATTGGATTCGTTATTAACGGTTTTTTGCCAATTAGCCGCTTGAAAATATGTGCGTTTGTCACTTCCGGCTCCGTTGTGTGGAAATGCCCAAAACAACTTCGCCAAGGCGAGAGTTTCTACTAGCCCTTGCAGTTTAGATTTACACTTATATATTTTATATATAAATCATTTTTCATTATTTACTTTCGGCTCTTTCGCTTTCAAGTGTCACTTCACTTTCATTTGACTGTCCCTAATATCACTGGCCAATTATATATAGTTTTTGTTTTTGTGCAATCAACATTAAGCCGCAGCTGATGGATGCGCTCGATAACGGTTCGATGGCATAGCATTGACTTTGCCTAAATGTATATTTTAATTTTTAACATTTTTCCGATTTTTATTTATAATTATTCTAATTCAAAGTTCTTACTGCTTTCGATATCGAAAACATGTTGGTATTTTCATACAAATATTTATATAAGAAATTTTAGGTACTCATGTCCAACACAAAATCACTAATTCGTACAAAATCGCCGCCAAAAGTCAATTGAAATGCCTACATGTTAGTTGCAACGTTATGTTGCAGCCACCAAACGCCACATTGAACGCCACAGAAATTGTCGTGATTGTTGTTATTGCTGGCAAATAATCCGTTGTGTCACTGTTGCGTTGCGCGTCCGCACTCTCTAAACAATCGAAACTGAATAAATTCTAATTCAGTTTTGTATTCCAATGAGTTTTTGGATGAAATTAATTTCCATGTTTTTTTCCTTCATACCTTTTTCTCTGTATCAACTGTTTTGTTGTTGTGYTGTTGCTTTATTTTTATTTAAAATTTTTTTGTTGCGCATCACACACATTTGATGTGTTGTTGTTTGTGTTTTTGCTGGCGCTTTTGCTATTGAATTGATGTAGCTCTTAGGTTGTTGTTGTTGCTACTATTACTACCATCGTTTAGTTCTTTTTACCTAATTGTTATTTGCCAGCTTTGTTGTTGTTGTACATGCTGTGTACATTTAAGGTTCAAAGCCGGTACTGTGCGACTCGCATTGCTAGAGTGGTTGGCACATGCTGTTGTTGTCAAATTTTGTTGTTGTTGTGTTGCTGTTGGAACATTAAGTTCGCAGTGTTTTTTTTTTCTTTATTTTTGTTTTGTGAGTCGTTGGTGTGTTTATTGATATTGTATGTTTGCGGGTTTTTCTAACATTTTTTGTTGTTGTAGCTGTTGCTGATACCAAGTTTGAGGCATAGTGGGTTCTTAGCTAATTTTCATAACTTTTTGTTTTCAACACAGTTTTTGAAATTTTTTGGTTCTGCCTTCAATCTTTGCCAAGCCAGAGTTATGTTAAATCTGGCTTTTTGCCTCGAGTTTATAAGGGTTACATGTATTTACGGGTTTCAAAAAATCTATTTTTTAATTGTTTTATCAAATTCTATTACAATAACTACCTAAGCTAAGTGCGCCGCCTTTAAACACGTTTTTCACGAAACTATGTTTTTAAAGTCGGTTGGCAAGATTTCTCGAGAACTACTCAACCCATCTTCATGAAATTTTACACAGGTCTTTGAGATACAATTCTTAAAGACTTGAACGAAGGATTTTTTTTTATTATTACAACTATTTGACAAAAAAAAAAAAATCGCAATTTTTTGTAAAAATGTCTGCCAAAAATCAATTTTCAATTTCCTTTTAAAGCCCAAGTTCTAAGATAAGGTTTTAAGTAAAACACGAATTTTTTCACTTTAGATGAGCCTGTAAAGAGTTATCTTGCCTTCCGTTCCTTTAATAGAGTACTCAGGTACGAATCTAGTATTGACACGCTTCATCAAATAAGTTACCAAAAGGTTGAGTCGATCCATAAGTGATGTTGACATCCTTTACCATCTCACTGACGCCAACACGCTAAAAAGGCTCTTTAAGTTTTTGGATGTTAAGGTAGTTAACAGAAGTAGGCGATTAGCATGAGACAAAGTATTTCGATGATTTCGTGAACTTCACTGAATGCTTTGAGCAACTCAAATATTTGCGTTCGTCATAAAGTAGACTCCTTTTGAACTTATCTCAAGTTTATTTAGTTGAATACTATTAATACCAGCCACTTCGCTAGCTTCTCAAAAGCTGTGTCTACCGGGATATTTCAATTTCAGTCTGGCAAAAGTCGGGCCATTTGAGAAGAGAGAGATATGATTATTGCACCTAGCTTTCCTCCATATAGGTTTGACAAAGAGTCTCCAACAAAATATTTAGTCATTCCGCTTGTGTACCTATTGGATGGTAGCCAGTGAGAACTTCGACAATAGCTGTAAGATTGACTTTGCTAAGTGCAAGTAAACATGAAATCTATGAATTCGGTTTTTGCGCGCCGTTTAAGGGAAAGTTCTAATCTAAACATTTGAAAAATGGATTTGTTTTTTTGAATATTAACTTATATAGCTAGAAATTCATAAATAAGAAAGAAACTAATTTTTCGAAATTCAAATAATTTCCGAAGGAGATTTAGTGTCGTGCCAACTTAACAGATTTAAAAGTGACTGGCGACYCAGACTTTAAACGCGTTTTTCTGGAATCTACTTTTTTGATGCAGTATCCACAATATCTTAAGCACWAATCAGCCGATTTACTTTAATAAGGCTCGCTTATCCTTTAAATATCTCTCTATAACATAAAGCGTTAAAAAAATTGTATTTTTTAGTATTTTCTTGAGATATCATTATTCGCACTAATCAAGAATCCATTAGTGTTTTATTTTTAGATGACCACAAGGGTAGAATCATGGCGWTGAGGACATGGCCTTTCCCCCTCCCCCGATTTTTCTCCTTATAGTTCAAGGAAATGCTCGAAATTCGGGCCTCTAGACTTGAATGCGCTCTTAAATGAACCAGTCCGGAGGTATTTTTACACATGTCTGCGATAATAAGTGGACTTTGGTTAATGAAAGATTGGCGCTAGGTTTATTATTTATTCGAGACTCGATGTATAATTAAACTTCAGAAAATAACTTAAACTCGAATGCTTGCGACTCTGTAATATAGAAATAAAGGTTGTGCTCAAATTCAAATTCTAAAAAATCAAAGCAAAATATCTGGTTCTTTCAATTGTTTCTGTGATTTTAATAACATTAGCCATTTTATGGAAAAAATATCTCTATATATATATATATAATCCCTCCACCCATATTTTCTAAACTAATTGATTTCTTGTCTCGAGCAAACGGATCTGCTGAGAGATTTTAATAAAACTTATCCACTGTGCAACCCATGAATAAGCCCTCTACAAATATTACATATAATATAGTAATGTGTTTATATGTATATTATTTTTGATTTTTATATTCTTTTTTATTTCAATTACTGTTGTTTTTGTAAATTTTCCAACCCAGCTTTTAGCTAAACAAACACACATAAGCCACGAACTAAGCTCAACGCGTCTGTGATGCCTGCCACTGAGCGAATTACTCATCTTCGCTAAGCTTGAACGGAACGCGCGGCCCAACAGCCATGAGCGAATGCAAAGTTACAATTTCCAACAACAAACATGCATACTCCTCTCATTTATTTAGATAAATGAACCCGGCGCGATTTTTGCCAACAATAGAAGCGGATATTGTCCAGATACCAACACAGATCTTTGCATATATTTCTGTATGTACATATGTGTGTATGTGCGATGGAAACAGAAATGCTCTCCCTCCGGTGCGCGGAATTTAAATAAATTCCGTTTAGYTGTTTGCGATTTGTTTTATTTCTTTTTTATTGTGTGATTCGTCTTCCTTTTTTTTTATTCGTTATAATTGCTGTCTTTGCCGCTTTGCTGCACACGTCTTTAAGATGTTTATGTGTTGTTTAATTGTTAATTTTTTTTTGGATTAAAGTTAATTTTTTCACATCTGCTGTAGCGGAATTGAAAAGATTGGCATAACTTTGGTAGGGGGAGTTTACGGCAGAATTCATGACTCACCTAGGTGCTGATGAAGTGATTGAGTTATGTGTTCTTACTGGACATTGTTCATTAGGCGCTTATGGGGTAAGGTTAAAAATCTTAACGMACACTAGTTGCCAAAGTTATATGGAGGAGAGTTAGGTGGAAACAGCCAGCCACTATCACCTCCATTGTCCAGAATTTGCAAGACTAAGAATGTTACAACTCTTACCTTCGACGAACTAAGAGAAYCCGCCTCAACAAATTTGTGATAGGCCCTAAGTGCCTTGTCAATTCGATCTTWTGATCTATTATACAGGAGTTTTATGGTTGCACAATGGACCGAGATTCTAAGCTGYCCRAGTGAGATCMATGTCAGGTTCGATCTTGTATGAAAACCTTTTTTATTTCACAASATKYCTTCAYGAAATTCGGCAYCAATTRTTGTTCAAGGMAASWGTACAATCGCCGAACAAATTGCTCAGATCGGACCAACGTAGAAATTATATCTTCGATATTATCGAATCTTTGTCGCTWTACAAAAATTTTGGGGAAACTTCTTGAAATAATAAGACCACTTGCTGATTGCTTTTCAAATAAATAGCATATCGTGTAACATTATGCATATTCATTGACTTATCAAGGTCAACAACCATTGAGTAAAGACATCTACCAGCTCAAGTATCTTTAACATTAATAAATTTTATGTGAACGCATTTTCACATTTATAAGCTATTTAACATTTAMGAGAAAATTTCATTAATTGGCGCAACTCTGTAGAGTCTTCGCTCCAAATATATTCTTCTTCTTCTTTATTAGCGTTGATCCAAATATAACCAAACAAATTGTTTGTACACCACAATTGACTGTAAAATTGTAGTAGAAATATAAAAAAAAATAATTTAAAGAACTTCACAACTTTACGATAATTAACGCTCCTGAAAGTCAACGATTAGAACAAGTGAGTCAGCCCATTAGAATTTCGTACGCCACAATGCGGAACAAGAAGCTTTTTCAATTTCCTTACACGTCAGCAATAAGAGTATAAACAGAAATTAAGTGAAGTTAGTTCCACAGAAAGCAATTACAGATAAACTCTTTCACATAGAATTCTAGCTTTGTATGAAATCATTGACCAGTGTCATATGCTGTGAACTCAGCACCAACTTATTTCATAGATTCTACCTCAAATACTTATATTTATACTAAAAAATGCTGGTGCGTGTTAAAAAGCCAGAAATTACTCATATAATCGTACAGGTGTTTAGTGTAAGCTGTGAAGCGCAGTACTCATAAGCCACAAAAAAAAAACAAGAAGCACAAGCACATGTAAATGCGCGCATGCGCAAAGCCCCACAAATTGTTCAAGCGGCTTTTAATTACTTAAAGTCTAAGCGAACGTAATCGCTTGTGTTTAAAAATAAATCATGGCTTCAACTTCAACTTATATAATTAATTAAATATTTAAGCTATCGCAGGTAAAGAGCATATGATGTTATGAAATTATGTAGATTAACAAGTATTTGGATAGAATAAAACATGTATGTAAGTAAAGTTAGTAGATTATATTAAAAATATAAATATAATATATAAATTATTAGTATTTATTTAAGGAAATTATTATTTAAGAGAGTTTCAACCCAATTATTGATACAAGTTTTATTGAGGAAAATTTTAAATGAAATTTAAAAAAATCGATCAAATTATGAACGAAGAGAAGTAAGGAAGGAATGTAGGTACGTAATGCTCAATTAGCGGTAATAGCGCCATTTTTATACACGTGATATTTGTAAGATCTTTAAATATTGCTATCTTGCCTTATTTTTGTGTTTAGACCATTTAGAGCTTGCAATGAAACTATTCAACTCCGTTATGTTTTTACTGGATAGACTATCAAAGTTTGGTACTTGATGTATTGTAAGAGTTCTACATCGTGATTGTGATAGAGCTGAGCACATGCAGATAACGGTTTCCTTACTACTTGTTGGTTCAGATATTATTGTATAGTATTCCAATATTCAACGCTTGTTCTCCAAATGCCTTGTTATGGTGGCAGTAAGACAACTTTTCCTGAACCCATTTAAGAAATCCTTATTTCTTGACTTGTCATATTTTGAATTTATCTSTTTCGCTATTTTGATTTGGTTGCATAATTCCGTCTGTTTTCACTTATTTGTGTAAATTACGTTTTAAACTCCCTTTTGATTGATAGTTCTTAACGAGCACGATTTGTCTCCRCCTCAGACTCGTCTAGASAGACTCCTGACTCGACCATCTCGTCTGTTTTTGTTGTTGCGGAAAATGTTCCAATGACCTGGAACTCAAATTGTGTACAAGTGGAGCTTAAAGCCTTTTTCGCTTTGTTTAATAAGCTGAAGTTGAGCTTTGAATACGACAGTCCCTACACTACGTTCGTACAGTTTAGGACCCGTTGGTACAGATTRAAGTTGTATTTTTCTTTCCTACTAAGCCTCTTCTACATTCATATTTAGAAGGTAAACTCACCTGGAAGTTACTATTGAAGTACAACGATGTGAAAATATAGTCTGATAGTCTGATCTATTTAGTTCATTTTGAGACGCCACATGATATCACTATGTACCTAACATTTATTGTTCCAATTTCATATCTCCTTGATTCTTATAGCAGAAAATAGTAATATTTTCCTGTGGAAACGTCTATGGGTACTTGATTTAGAAGGATATTAAGCACATCAGTCGGACATGATTTAAATACCCTGGTAACCCTTTCACATTCTGCCCTCTGAATTCCCTTTTATGTTCTTTCTTTAATGCCTACCATAAGACCTTTGCTCCATATAAAAAAAATTGTCTAATGATAGCCGCATATGATACATGCAAATATCTTTTTCGGTTTAAAAGCCCAACTTCTGCCAAAGTTTTTTCCAATCTTCGGAACAGTTGTTAAGGTCAATTAATAAAATCTTCAATTTACTCGAAACGGTTACTCCGGTGATCGTTTGAGTTTGTTGAATAGCCAATGTGAAGCAWTAATTCACAGCCGTTAACGCGACGCTGCTTTTCGAAAAAATTTAGTAATTTTGGAGTCAATCGTGCWTTCACATTTTAAAATGATCTTTCAAAACGGTTTTCACTGATCCTTCCGACATTCMAACGATACCAGTAAGATCTCTCACTGTTAATAGTCGACTCTCAAGCACCTATTCCCTTATTTTATTGGCGTCTGAACGTTTCGGTACCAGAAATCTTATTACGCACACAAAATTTAATGGTAGTTCTTTGTTTCACCAATCGTAAAAATTATCGTCAAATGCACTTTATGTACTTTAGAAAGATAAGACATTTGGCACAGATGTTACTAGTAGTAATATCAATCTAGTAAAAATTTCGAAGAATTGGTTCTCGCCCCAAATTAAAATTCTTACTATATTTTGCCCGCAATAATATTTATGTAGTCCCAAAACAAAAAAAAAAAAAAAATGTATTACTACATGTTTTCCCTTTCTTTACAATGATTATTTTAATAAAAAATTATGAAACAACTGTTATTTTCTGTCTTTGGTTTTAATTTTTTATAATATAAACATTAATGCAGTAGATTTTTTTTTTTCAAAAATCTGTCATACCAGGTATGCTTCGAAACTAAATAAAAATTTGTAAAATATCAACATTTTGTTAGACACATAAAAAAAATTCTACAAATTATCGCATCAACTACCCGCGAAAAACACCAAAACACAAGCTCATTATGAGCCGTTAAGCTACAGGAGCGACCGAGCGATGCAATTCAACAGGCAATAAATTATAACTAGACAGAAAAAAAAGGACCGCAAATTTGCATAAGTTACCGTTGCTCACGCGTTAATGAGCAGAACCGTTCCCATTTGTTGTTGGTGGGAGACAGCTGGAGTGTTTTTGAACGATGACAGCATAAGCTGGCAAAATAAACTTTTTTCATACAAAAAAAAATACAATTATTTATAAAAAATAGAAAAACGTGAACTCATTGGCTTTGACTGCACACAAAATCATAATAATTTAAATAGGATATTTCAATTCGCAGAATTTTTATTTTCGGTTCMCACAATTTTTTTATTATTCAACCTTGTGCAGACAACATTATTAAATTGACAATTTCATACGATTCTCGTAAAAAATGCTGTTTTGACAGTCAGTGCTCGATAAAAGCAACTAAATGCTAATATTTGCATACATTTCTGCTAACTAATAGCAGTGGACTTAATAAATTAGTGAAAATATTGACGGCTTATCTAAAAACAAGCGCTTAACGCCTGACACTTGCAGCAATTGCGGCATATGTTTATGGCAATATATTATATAGGAAATATAGGCTTTTATAATATATGTACACCAAAAAGTAAGTACTTATGCTTATGTTGGTGTTACATTTGCGACATTTGCGACTCCATCGGCAATTGACTATTCGCTATTGATTTGCCAAGCAGCAATTACATTTGCATAGGCTCATTTATCACAGCGCTGGAAATCGCATACACACGCACACACACACACACACACACACATATATCGATGACTAGACTGCAAGCATATGCTAACTGACAGCTGGATAACGCTCGACTTACAAAGTTGCAGCAAATCCACATTTATTTAAATACGGAGCGCATAACTTGTTTCAATTGCTCGTCAATATTCACTTTGGATTATATTTCGAATTGAATTGACATACTGAACTCATTGGCGGCGGCAATTGCCGTTTGGCACACTAACCAACCACTGTCCCTTTTGTTCAGAATTATGTAATTGTGGCGCAATTGTGTAAAGTGGAGCATAGTGGCAAATATTTAGGTGGGCGCTATAAATTATGATCAAAAATTAAACGCGGTCACATGACACAGATGGTTTTGACATTTTATAATAAATAATTGTGGCAAAATTTTTAAAATAAAACTTGTAACATCATTTGGTCAGTAACAAAAATTTAAAAAAATAACTAAAAAAAATTTATGACAAAAGGAGGAAAAAAAAAAAAGTTTGTTTCTTAAGTCTTTTGTTAAAAAATAAGTATATGTGTATTAAAAAAAAAGACTTACAATTTTTTCAAAACCAGAACAGATAATGTATGAATTATTTATTATAAAATATATAACACACCATGCTTTTGAGAGTAAAACAAATAATTTTTAAGCGGTGGTATATAAATCTCACTTTAAGGGATTACATGGGTTTACGGGTTTCAAAAAATCGAATTTTTATATTGTYTTATCATGGTTACGCCGATACAGCCCTGAGGTCTCTAGGCTAAGTGCTACGTCTTTAGATGCGTTTTTCTCGAAACTGTGTTTTTGAAGTGAATTTGGCAAGATTTCTCGAGAACTACTCAACCGATCTTCATGAAATTTTTCACTGGTCTTTGAGATACAATTCTTAAAGACTTGGATGATTTTTTTTTCAATTACTACTACTTAAAAAAATAAAATGTCGCGAAAATTTAGTTTTTTTGTAACAATATCAAATTTTCAGATCCTTTCCTTTGTTCGAGCTCTAAGGTTTTAACTAAAACACGTATTGTTTTAGTTTAGATGTTCGTTTAAGTCGTTATCCTGCCAACGCGGCCGCATCTTTTTTCTGAAGGGTCACCGGAAATGGCGTCGCAATGGCCGAGGTTAAAATATATTTTTTTTTAAATTTCAGAATTCCTTTGTTAATGTAAGCAATTTATGCTTGTAATATTAAAAAATTCTAGTAAAATATTTCATTTTTATATGAGAAARAGAAATGTCGAAAAAATACTGTTTTTTACCCGAGGAAAGCCAAGTCATCTCATAAGCAAATTTCTGCAGATTCGTTCTTCTCGAAGATTTGAACTACTCATTTGTTAAAATAGCAGTCATTTGTTAATTTTTTGAGTTTAATATTTTTGATAGGTGGCAACTCTGTATCAAAATCCAAATTACAGATAGTTATAATATTTCCAAAACACTTTGTTTTACCCCTTGACATTGGCACACCAATTGTAATTTTTTTTTAGTTTTAATTTTTCGGGAAGGTGGCAACTACGTATATGCCATGTCTATATTTAAAACTTTCGTAATATTTTCAAGAATATTTTTTGAATTCCTTGATGATTATTATTATCATATTGTTCATCTAACAAGATAGATATAGGGTTATGTATGTACATATATAAAWGATCGGGGCGACGAGGCGAGTTGAAATCCGGGTGACCGGCTGTCTGTCTCTCCGTTCGTCCGTTCATCCATGCAAGCTGTTACTAGAGTAAAAATTATTATATCTTGATGAAACTTGGTATGTTGGTTCCTTAGTAAACAAAATTAACGAGTTTGTAGATGGGCGTAATCAGACCACTGCCACGCTCAAAAACAGCCATTGCCCGAAAACCATAAGTGCCATAACTAAGCATTAAATTAATATAAAACTTTCTTGGCACAGGAGATCGTACTAGCAAGGGCCAAAAATGTTGAAAAAGTGGGYGTGGGCCCTCCTTCTAATAAGTTTACTGTATATATCTCTTAAACCACATAAGCTAAAAAAAAACCATTCTTGGCTGGTAAAAATATTATTAGAACTCCTATTCACAGTGTGTAATCGAATCATAACCCTGCTCACTGCCCATACAACAGTACTGTTAAAAACTACTAAAACCACAATAAATCAATAACTAAATACATACACCAGAGACATCAAATTGTATCCCGGAGAGGGTATGATAAGGTTTTAATGGAACTTCCTTYAGCCCCCATATACGAGGTGTGTTCAAAAATTATCGCGAATTTCGAATTTTTGTGGCGTTATGTTGGTACTCATGTCTCTGTTCATTGTATTGTTGTCATATTGTTCATTTAATTGTTGACAGCTGCTTTGCTTGCACGTGTTTTGGATCGTCTTCGATATTTACCTATTCAAAAAAATGGATCAAAGAACCTGTATCAAATTTTGTGTGAAAAACGAAATTAAGTGCATTCCGAATGTTGACTGTGGCATACGGAGAAGCTACCTTGGACCGAAGCAACGTCTATTGGTGGTACAAAATGTTCTCAGAAGGCCGAGAAGATGTGACAAAAATTGGCTTTTGCACCACGATAACGCCCCTGCTCACACATCGTTGCTTGTGCACGACTTTTTGGCCAAAAACAACACRCTAATGATGCCGCAGCCACCGTATTCCCCAGATCTGTTCCCTGTGACTTTTTCTTGTTCCCTAAACTGAAGAGGACCATGAAAGGACGACGTTACGCTTCTCTTGACGGGATAAAGACTGCATCGAAGGAGGAGCTGAAGAAGATAAAAAAAAATTATTTTTTGAAGTGCTTCGAAGAAAAACCGTTGGCACAAGTGTATAATATCTCATGGGGATTACTTTGAAGGGGACAAAATAGATTTTCATGAATAAATGAATAATTTTTGAAAAAACACAAAATTCGCGATACTTTTTGAACACACCTCGTACCTAATATAAAGATTTTTGAACCTCCAGTTTAATGTGTGTGTTATCTTAATAAAATTGAGATAGCATGATTTTCTAATAACGGTGCATTCATTTTTCAGATAAGATTGAGTTAAAACGTGTGAAAACTCCCACTAGACACCATAAAATTGACAAGCCTTATGTACGTGAGTGATAGTATTACCTCAGCTTTAATATTTGCAAGTTGTAAGAGTATGGARTTTTCGGTTATACCCAAACTTAGTAATTCATTACTTGTTTTAGTTTCACTTTTTTGTTGGATGGCAACTCTTTACTCATTGCTAAGTTTAAATCAATTGAAACATTTTCCAGCAGACTTTTTGTAACTCGCAGTGTTTTTCCGGTTTTAATTTTTCRGGTAAGTGGCAACTCCATTCAACTCGACTATAAACGCGTAAGCTGGGTCTGCTCTAATAAAGAGGAGTCAACTTCATTCGGAGATTATATGTATGCTCTTCAAACCACCTTTCGTTACCGGTTAATTACCCAACAGCGATACCAAATATTTCTGTTAARGTTTCTATGAGTGCCCTAAGGACCAATTAGCAATTCTAACCGCGACTCGTGTGTACGTGTAGTCGTTCATCACTTTCTTATGCAAAGGCGCAAAGCGAGTAAAACGATGTGTTTGTTTGTTAGTTTGCGCGCTAATTCCATCAATATATTTTAATTTCGGTAGCTATTACTTAGTGGGCGTTTACTTATGTTCTCGGTGTGGCACATATTTTTTTAATATTTCATCACTTTTGAAGTTTTTGATTAAATTAAAGATGTGATTAAATTAAATATTTCTCGATTATAAAAATGTTTTTAATTCGGAGTAGGACTACTTACGCATTCGTGGAATATACGTAAGGGTACAGCGGGAGCTATGGAAAGTGTGAAATAATCAAATTTAGTTAGCAATAGTCATTCAATAATCAATTCTTGAAAATTATATTAAACGCTAAATAAGCCAAAATGTCAGAAGACTTGTTTAAGCTTATTTTTGTCACGTWGTTTATTAAAAATAATTGAACCCTTATTGAACTAAACCAAAATAACTCAAAAATATTTTAAAACAAAAACTTGATGCATTCAAACTTCATCGCATGCCGCGTCATCTCTTGTTTCATTTCATTTGGGCAACGGCGACGCTTAAATCACGTTTTCGCTGATAACTGCCGGTTATGGTGCTGSGCATGCGCAATGTAAACAAACATGCCAAATCTAGCCAAACTAAACTAAACCAAACTCAACTTATCATGCATCGCCAGGCCAAGCGGTGATAAATGACAACGTGGAGACGCCGCCCGAACTTTTTCTCAACAAAARAGAAGAAAAAACTATCAATTGATTTTTAGCGTATGTGAGTRCAAGTGCTAAGACACACAYACATGCATACATAAAACCGGGCATGAGTGAACACAAAAAAAATGCTAACGGGTTGTTGCTTTTTCACTGCATTGTTTTTGTATATTTGCTCAAACGTTTTTTCGCGGTTTCTTACTTATTTGGTTACGTATTCGCGCAAATCGTGCTGCCAGCGGCGTCAACGCTACCCACGATGGTTACATTTGTAAWGCGCATAGTTGCAATTGTGTGTGTGCAATCGCATGCAGATCACTTTGGTCAAGCATGTTTAGTCAAACGAGACATAAACTCATTCAATTAATCGTAAATAAACGCAAAGCCATTGCAAGTGTCAGGCAGGAATTCAACTAAATACCAGGAAATTTGGAAATTCACACGCCACTGCTGTTGAGTGTAT
>NW_017534741.1:2536364-2594135 GCF_001853355.1 Bactrocera latifrons | reverse complement strand
GAAATCTCGATTATCACTTTATCATGCGAGAGTATAAAATGTTCGGTGACACCCGAACTTAGCCCTTCCTTACTTGTTACTTTTATTATTTATTTCATTTATATTTTATTGTGTCTGCAGTTTTTGCTTGCAAAATTTCTCCTCAATTAAATTCTTTGATACGACGCCAGCATTAAAATGAAGTCACCAACAGTATGAAATTGGTTTAGTAATTGAAATGCAGCTGTTGCTTTGCCGTAACTCTGGTGGAATCGTCGTTTGGCATAAGTTATGCCACAAGCCATTTTGGTAGATGGCTATCATTTGTTTGCAAATATATTGCAGGTGTAAAAATTTGAATGATCACACGAATTAAATAATATTTGATCGAAGAGGAAGACACATGGGCGTGTTTTTAAATATTTGCAATTTTATTTCAGTACTCCGGCCGACGTTGTAAATGATTTGAGCCGATCTATATTTGTCTTTCTGTATTTACACTAATTACTTCTTTATTGGCGTAAAATGGTGGACAAAGTGGAGGTCCTCTGCTTTCCCCGGCGATCACTGCGTCGAATAGTCTCAGAGCTAAAATGATTTCACCTCAAAATCTCCCCAGAAGGCTACTGATTTGCCGATTTGGCCGATATCGGAACATAATAGCATATGGCTCCCATACATACTGCGCTATAAAAATTAAAATGAATTTCTTTTTAGACTCTTTTGTGTCATAAGAAATAAACCGGGGCATTATTGTAATTTCTATCAACAAGATACACTAGGCTGGATATCGAAGATGCCTTTAATAACACGAATATCAATATTATTCTATATTTCTCAGTTTCCTTACGTAAAGTTTGGGGAAAAGTAACAAGTTAGCAGTTGTCGAGGTTATAAACCAAAGCGGGAAAGAGCTTAAGTGAGTTGGCTTCATGGGTTGCATGCAGGACATAAGTTGAGTATGTCCGGGTCTATTCTGAATAGGTAGGAATTTCACCTGCTACAGCACGCAGGACAAAGTTGCGCTAAGGTCACTCTTGTTTCTCGAACTCTTGTTCTGGGATTGGTGGTGTTTGGACTCCAAGTACGTCATTCACTAGTGCAGACTGCTCTTTGGTAAGGCATATGTCTAGAAACATCTGGTGAAAAGGTAATGAAAAAAAATATTATTTCAATTGACACTGAGAAATCCAAACTGATAGATCAGCTGCATTGCCCTGCCGACTACCAAACTCAAAAAATATCTAAGGCAAAGGTAGAAAAACTTTTTAATTTTCCTTATAAAAAGCTAGGTTTTGTTATGATATCTTATTCAATTTCGAAAAAAAATTATCAATCCCGATTTTTCGAATTTTTACAATMGATTTCGGAGTCCCGAATTTTTGGTTATCACTTCTACTTCTTTCTCTAAAAAACATTGAATTTCGAGATCCCGAAATCTTTTTCACGCCTATTTAATAATGAACTTAATTAATTCTACTTCTAATTCCAAAAATAAATAGAAATTCGTTAATATATGCAAAAATGTACTAGTCCAGATTTTTTGGAGTTATTGCAAAAAAATTCGGGATCCCAAAACTTTTTAAGATGTTATTATTTCATCCACTTCCTATTCTAAAAAATTAAAATTCGGGATCCCTTCTATTTTCTTTCTAAAAACAGATTAAAATTCGTATTCCAGCAAAACTGTACCAGACCGAATTTTTCGGGATTTTTGTAACAAAGTTTCGGGATTATGAAACTTTTTTCAGACATATTTTATGATTATTTCTACTACTATTTTATCGTATATGTTGGTGTTTCTATATAAAACTAACATATATTGCAGTTACTACCAGTATTTTTTAGTTTTCCTTAGATCCAAATCTCGAAAGTCTCGAAACACTCACTAATAAGCAATCCATCTTCTTCTTTATTGTTGTAGACATCGCTTACGCGATTATAAAATACATAAATACACTGCTTTGTTTCCGAAGCCTTCAACTTCAATTGAGATTATACATAAAAATGTAATTTGATTTGTTGTTGCTTTCCTTGTGGAAGCACATATTTGTGATTTCACGGAAAAAAATAATGAAAAAAGTAACTAACTTCGACAAATTGCTAGCATTTCTCTGCCGACATTTTCAATTTAAGATTAATTAGGCTGATACATATTGGCATTGCAATGTGTGTATGTAAGTAGGAAAGGATTGAATAAAATTCACAATAATACAAAAAAAATACAAGGAAAATGTGATAAATGGTGTTGTTACTCAACCAAATTGCCGCTGAAGGAAGAAATGTAGCTGTAAACTGATTTAAAGTGCAACATACGAGCACATACACACTCACGGATATACATTTACCTATGGTAGAAATAAAAAACACTTTTTCCACCTACGCAAGTGACAATGTACGAGACACAGGGAGTAATAGATAAAGACAAAGCCTTAAATAACGCCGGTCGGCACGACTTTTGGGTCCGACTTTGGCATGTTAAGTTTCAGTTTTTTTTTAACTCTGAAAACTAAAGAAAATTTTTGTTTTTGATTAATAACTATTTTTTGATGGAAATTTTTTTCGTATTCATTTTTTGTTCGCATGGGCAAATCAGGCCCGTATCAAGTAAAGGCAAACTTTAAGAAATCAAAATAAAATATCCAGTTTTTTTCAATGGCTACAATTTAAACATGAAAATAGAAACCCCAAAAATATTTTTTTGCTGTTTGGTGTGAGGTTTCATTTTTACTTAATTTTAATTCTTATTTTTGAACTCAATAAACCTATTACCTACCAATAAACCGGCATTAAAAGATTTCATACACATTTACATATAACTCTAATACGGACACGAAAATTAACTTTAAAACAAGTTTGTTTGTGTTTATAAAGCTATTTATAAATGTACTTATATACATAGTATGTATGTGTTTAGACGGTAACGGCAACAACAATAACTGCTGCGGAAATCTGCACATGGCTTCCAGCGAAATTAGAAACAAATTTACGGGTACATTAAAACACACATACTATATATGTGAGTATAAATATAAAATATATACATATATGCATGTGTATTTATTTTGTGTGCTATTTGTCTGTTTCACTGCTCAAGTCGCGTGGCGGCCAGCGTGCATGCGTCGCTGCGATAGCCAACTGACCAAGTGAACGGATTTCATCCGTAGCTGGTGGGCTGATCTGCGCCGCTAGCCGCAAGTGATGTGTATGTCTGTATATAGTTCAGCAAAATTTTCCTTGTATTTTCACAGACAAATTGGGGCAAACGTATTAAGTTCAAAAGCTTGAGAAATATTTTATGTTGCTGAAATTAGCAGAAACAAAAAGATATTTCGAATGGATAAATTACAACCGTACATACTGTGATATATAACTGTTATATAATATTTTCAAAATATTTGATATACTAATATGGGTAAACAATTTAAAATAAAATAGTGTATTCAATACATTTCTATGATTTCTTTCAACATTTGAAAAAATCATTTTTCTAAAAAGTTAAGAGTTCCTTGCTGTCGTGACTCAATATGTCTTATACCGATTAGTTTGAGAGAGTTCTAGCGAGTTAACAATTTTTCTGTATATCTTAAAGCAGATCCGCTCTGATTATGGAGCAAGCCTTATTCTCAGGGTTTCCTCTTAAAGTATAATTTTAGAGTAATTATTTGCAATTTGGTTTTTGGTACCAGATGAGCGGGTCTGTTGTCCGTCTGAGTTTTCTTCGTATACATATATCTATAATATTATAAGCGAATTGTTTGAAAATACGCTTAGTTTTTTTAACCCGAACCCCATTTGAACAAGAAAAATATTATTGTTTAAATATCTTACAAGTCGACGAATATTTTCGCTATGAATGCCCCGTTCGGTATCTCGGGTTCTGAAAATGTGAAGCCCAATTTCGATAACTTTTAGATGGAAATTGACACTTATTAATTTAGCTGATACCCAGTGAAATGAATTACAATTGACGAGGTCAACAATCTTACTTGAGGTCAGTGGCACTTTTGTTTGCATTTAGCGAAGTTGTTGAGACCAAGGCCTTTGGTGCGGTCAATGACTCTTTTATTTAAATTCAGCGAAGACAACAACCTTTATTGTGGTCAAAGCTATGACTCGTCTTGAGGTCCATGGTCTTTTGTGAGGTCATTGACCATTTTATTTACATTTAGCGAAGTCAACGTCCCTTATTAAGACCAATGACTTTTGTTCAGGTTAGTGGCCTCTCGCTTGAAGTTAGAGAGATCATCATCTTTTTCTGTGATCAATGACCTTTTTTTTACATTTAGTGTAGTCAACAACCCTTACCGAGAACAATGAGCCTATGAGGTTGCTAAGAATTTTTAACTTTTTTTATATGGTTTTCTTTCAGCTCGATAAATCGGTTCAGGTGTTTTCGAGGGTAATCGAGTGATTTTACTTTACCCAATACTGTCAAAATAATACAAATATTTTATTTGACAATGAAACCAGTAAATAGGTGGCGTTATTTCAAACCCGCTTTTGCCGTTCGATTTTCCTATCTATTTCAGCCATAAAATTTTCTAAAAAAAAACAGAAATAGTGTAGAAAATTAATAAATTATATTAACAAGACATTCCGTTACAATTAGCCATTATACAATTATCCAATTTGTTCATTAAAGAAATTCGACTATTGCTTCCATTTGTGGGGCACAAAAAATTAATCGCTTTTTTATTGCTAAACAATTAGTTGGGTTCTAAAACATCTGACACGCTTGAGTTCGTAAATGCACGTTAATTAAATCTTTTTATCCAAAACTATTTTTTAATTATAATACTAATAGAAATGTTGCAACAAATCAATTAAGAAGCACATGGCCGCAACTGTTGGCTTTTTGCTAATGAATAAAGAGTGAAAATGTCTTAACAGTTTGCAAAAGGAAATTTATGCACATACTTTTCAATACATACACACTTAAGTATAAGCAATTTTAAGTATATATATATATTAAAAGCCAACATTTACACCAATCACCTAAACACCACATAAGAAAGAAACACATTGCACTTATAATAATTGCATTCACACTTACGGCGATCAGAAATCGATATCGGTAGAGGAAAAGTGAAAAAGTTTAAAAATTTAAAAGCATTTATTGCCCATTTAAAATGTTTGCGATGTAATTAAAAGCAATAAAAATGTGTAAAAGTGGTCGACACACCCTTGAGTTGCACTGTGGGAAATTTCAGTGAGACCTAATAAGACAACTAACACGATTAAGACTAATAAAGTATACAAAACTTTTTGTACGATGGTGAAATAAACAAGCTGAAAGTGAATTTGTTGATAAATAAAAATTCTACGTTTTAAAGTAATCCCCGTCCGGTCGGAAATAGTCTTATTCGATATAACCTACTGGATAATATGAGTCCAGTAGGATGTTCCAGCACTGTCAGTGATATCTCTAATTTCCAATCGATAGTTTTCAACCACCGAATATGTGATTTTTAGGACGTAGCCWTCATCATTAGTAGTCGATTCGTATTTCGATGAAGTTCTCGGCTCGCTTTCGTTTTACCACTCATAAATCTTTTTTTTTTTTTTTTAATTTTATATTATAAATTGTAAAAATCGAAAAATTCACTTTTCCTTCTTTGCTAAAACACATATAAATCGGAGATAATTAAACCGCCAACATAGAAAGGAAATTGCCTACCTTCCTGTTGCCCTGAAAAACAATTTTWGCTTACAACTAGCTTACAATTTTAGCTTACTTTTTATCCACTGTAGTATATAATATATACTTTATAGAGTCTTCGCCGTTTCCTTCTGGGTGGTGATAATGATCATGTTCTAGCCCTTGTCTATTGGATCAAAACCAGTTTAGCATAGGCACACCCTTGTATCGGAAAGCTGGAAACTAACTAACCCAAATTCTTCCCCTTAAGGTATACTATACGTCTTAGAGGATATCCATGGAAATTCAATTTCTTTTCTATTATTGTAAAAATAAATTACTACTTTACCCTCTGGAATTAGTGTTGCCAACGAAGTAAAATTATTTTCGAAACTATAAAAAGTACAAACGAAATTTTAATAAGTGAAAACTAACTAAAAGTCGATAATAGAAATCGGAATAATTTTCTTTATTGGATTTAAAAAAAAAAAACAATAAGAACCTCAGGTATTTCGTTTGTATTGTATTTACTTAATTAATCACTATACCCAGTGACTATTTATTTCTAAATCACACTTTCAATCCAAATACAAAGTGAAATGCGTTTTTATAATATCTTTAAAAATCTGAAAACTCGTTTCGCTTTAATCAATGCTGGCTATCTATCCTTACCTGATGCCCACAAAACACCCTAAACCGTTGTTTTTCTGGCTGAAATTTCTACAGATTGCTCTTCCTTTCAAATGTGGAAGTTTTGATTACTTACATAAGTACATTTACTTGGATCACCACGTCATAAATTTTTATTATTATGTCCATAAAGGTACTTCAAACTTGAACTCTGTATCATACATATCTTTCAACTAAAGTATTTTTCAGTGTATCCTCATTCCTTTGCAAGTCAAATCGATATATTTCACATCTATTTTTTTTCAAATTTCAATAATTTTCACAATTTCACTAGGCAATGCAAAAATGTGTGGCATAATAATTTAAAAAGAAAAATCAGTAAGTAATGGAGCACAGTGCCAGATCTCGTTTGAGAAGTGGCCGGCAGCGGCACTTTGATTTCAAAATTATCTAAGTTATGCACACAGAAAAAACAGGAAACATTTGAAAAATTATTAGAAGTCGATTATTGAAAATGAAATATGCCCAATACACGAAAAGTAAAGGCCTGTATTTCAAAAACGAGATTATTTATATATTTTTTTTAAGTTTCGTAGTAACAGTAATAATATTTTTTTTTACAAGTGTTTATGATTTTTTCAAAAACTTTATTCTTATTTTTTACTCAATTAATATCACCCTACTGTACCAACGAAAGGAGGGTATTTACTGTCCAATTATGTTAACACCCCAATTGCGTTTAGCACGCACTTATTACACCAGTAATAATGGTTATCATCGACTGCAACAGAAATAATAAATTTACATAGTTAATATTATTTGCACGCAACAGCTGTGTGAATTTCGTTTTTGCCTTTTTTATCATAAATTTTTATTGCATAAAACTCGGTGCGTTCGACGCACGCTGTGAGGTAATGGCAAGCTTGCCAGCAAGAAAAAATTATTACTATATGGAAACCCAAATATCAATTACATTTTTAAAACCTTGAAAAATTTAGATATTTTTGGTCATTGGTGAAGATCATTTATTTTTATCTTTTGTTAGACAGATTTGAAGCTTTGAGGGTTAGTACAATACTAAAAAGAGTAGATTGGAGAGTTATAATATACCACATAATTACAACAAGTATTATATGGATGCCTAAAAGTATGCGCTCCCAAGCTATCTAGTAGTATAACACAAAGGGGATACGGCAACACCGACCCGCTCTTATTCTATTTATAGCGGTTCTAAAGTGCTAGCTCATTAGCTATACACCCATATCAGGGCTATTACAAAGGAAGTCGATGCTTTTGCCAGCCTTGACCCATCCGTAAAGAAGCTCACTGCTCCTTTACTTTTGAGGCTTCGAGCCACCCATAACTCCCTCTCCGGTATATGGGCAGAAAAGGAGCAGCCAGAGTTTGGTTTGGCGACTTCATAATCCAAGTGATCCGGTATGAAGTCAAAGTGTGTGAGGATTTCCTAGGGTTCAGACACGTGTTCTTTTAGAAACCCAGATTCTCTGAGTCTAGCCGGTTTCAGACTGATGTCTTCCATTTGCGGCAACAGCGCCACCGGGATCTTGTATCTTCTAGCAAATAAATCCATCGCGGGTTTATTTCAGTTGCCGTACTTGTTTATTTAAACTGTCTGGCAATTTTTACCATGGAAAAAATGGACATATAGTTTATTTTAAATGTTGTTTTCTAATTGAATCACAACGCTATATTCTTGAAAACACGTAGTTGGGGTGTCTATTTTATCTCGCACATAAGTATTTGAGTGGCAAACAAAGGATTCAAGGAAGTCCATCGAGACTTGTCTCGTGTAAGTCGTTCACCTCTATTAATGACGCTAATATCGAACAAGTTAAGGAAACAGTGCTTGAAAATTAGAGAGTTAACAGCAGATCTCAACATCTCTTACGAATCGACTCATCACATTTTGGTTAATGTTTTGGGTATGAAGGGTGCCAAGGCTAGACTCATACCAGAAGACCTCATTCTTCTGCAAAAACAACGACGAGTTCGCATTCATCAAACACATCCTTGCTGATTACGAGACGTGGAGTTATGAATATAATGTTGTCCACTGGAATTTAATTTTTTTAGTCAAGTCTACCAAATACACACCTCTTAATAACAAGAAATCATACAATATTTCACCAGTCACACACCCACCTTTTACAACGCACYGTCAGCTAGTCAACCAATTTTAAGTCGTAAAATCGAATTTTACCAAAACTCACTTTGCAGGAAGTATGCCCCAATATCCTGGCTCAAAGCTACATAAGCACACGGCACAATCAGAGGCGGCAGCTAACCAGTTGTAACGAAGTGTGAGTAGCGGCACTAAGCCAACATCAGCTGGTTGCCTCGTAATGTGGAGTGGAGCACGGCACAGTGCCACACTTGAGGACACACAGCGGCAGCKGCGAGTAACGGAGCGCGTGTTAAAACCGTACCACGCAAGCGTGTTTGTATGCCTTGGGGAGTGTGAAGAGGAAACATTTTTTTCATTTTGCTTGCCGGTACGATTATTCGTCTGCCAGTTTAGTTTGTGGTCTTTGTTGAGTGCAAGTTGACCGTTAAAACGATTGCATCATATCGAGCCGATTAGAAATGTGAGTAATTTRCAAAAGCCACATATATCTTCATGCCACAGTATCGATAAACGCCAACTATCTGGCGTTATTTATATCGATTGCACATGACTGTGCATTGAAAATGTTGTAACGTCCAACGTCAAAACTGTAGCAATTGCATTCGCTCGCCGTTTGCATCATATCTGCACATACATACACACAGTTAATATATTCATAGAGTACATACGTATGTACTCATGTAAGCATATAATCAAATTCAACGTGTGGAATTACTCGAGTGCAGCGAACATTGCCCTCGAAGAAGTTAACAAATTCAAAATCAACTGAAATCAACTTAATACAACATTTCCCCTCCAAGTGTTTTTGACCTCATTTGAAGCTCATCTACTTGGTATATAGCGTGAAGTTGATTGTGGMTTTGGCAAGCAGCTAATAAACGCTACGTTCAACTTTGCAGAATGCTAGGAGTTAATAAATTCGACACAATGATTTATATAGTTAAATACATAGCTACATACGTATGTATGTAATGGAAAATTAAATAATGTAAATATAAAAAAAAATAAATAAAAAATTTTAAAAATCAAAGTTGACGCAATTTGCTGTTGCATGTATCGCAAGTGATTCAAAATTGTTTACTTATGCCTTTTTARTATTTATTTTTAACTTTTTTTACACGCTTAGCTATCGTTAGTATCGTATGTGCAACGTGCAACACTCGTTTGTTACGCTTCGCGGCGCTCAAGTGTAGGCGACACTTGCTTACAAAAGTTGCTTAAATTTCGTACAAATAAATCAAGACGAAATAAGTTTGGCTTGTACCCAGTGCACGATTTTATAGGGTTGCTATTGAGAGACTTATGGATTACTAATACTTTTTTATTAGGTCAGATGGCTGGTCGAGCACAAACTATGGCTTCGAAACCTGTATAGAGCCCGGCAAGGTGGCGGAATTTGCCTCGGGGGTGGTTGATTATTTCCTTAAATCTTGCGAAGTTGTATCCTCCTAGAAGCAGCATGGTAAGGCCCTGAGTTTCACTGCTTCTCCAATTATTGCACTGATGTTGGTAAAAAAAGGCTTTGGAGACCGTAAGGTTCGTCAAACCAGAAGCTAGCCATAGTAATATCTCTTGATACTCTAAATCACATATAGTACCTTAGAGAGAGGGACGAGAGGTTAAGTGTCTTGATTTTTCACGAAATGATCAAAACTTGCGGGTAGTGTTGTTAGAGGATTATACTATATGTTATTGTTTATCAACTCCAGACTCAGGCATTCTAATCTTCACAGAATCGTACTACTGGAAATAATTACCACAAAGTTAGCAGTGGATCTACTGATCAAGGACTCAGCCTTTTTCTGATCGGTATCTCCACTTCGATAGGGAGGCGGTCATATCACCATTGCGTTCGCCCTTGTCAGGGAATGTCTCCAGACTCACTAGTTGAAGAATGGGAGTAGTTTTAGCACTAGTTGTTTGCGGTTCACTATCGGATGGTCTCAAGTGATTTCGATAAATTCTGGGCAGGTACCAGCAACTGGGTGGTCGTAAAGTCTTTTTGGTTCAACGTAAATTGTAAGAGTTTTAGTGAGCTCCTCGCCACCAGCAAGTTAACAGTTATAGGAGTATTCACTTAAGAATAACTCATGGGTTTCTAGCGAATTAAAAATTTTACCGGATGCCATTTGCAAAAGCTGCCTCGAAGACGATGAGATCATCATCTTAACCAGTTCAAGGCCAAAATACTTCTCGTTGGTGCACATCTCCAAAGTTACTGTAAAACCCCGGAATGCTGTACTTGGTGCAAAATTATTATGTATTCGTGCTTTCCAGTTATCCTGACAACTGTTAGAGACAACTGACTGGGTTTGCTGTATTTAATTTTTATTTCTACTCTGTACCTAGCCTCAAGCTCATGATGTATTATGCTACTGCAAACTAATGGAATTATTTAACTAAATTACCCTACGGAGCGTTGAGTTTTATTAAATAGAGTTCAAAAACGCAAATCGGCTGACTAATGGCACTACTGTCTGTTGCATGCCTCTGCATGTTGAGTAATACCAAATTCGACAAAATGTAAAAAAAAACTAACAGGAAAACATTAAAATGCTTGAATTTCCCAACTCGCGTTGTCTCTCCAAAAAGCTTGCCTCGAACAGCGTGCTTTTGCCACATTGTCGAGAGTGAAAGACTCTTATCACGTACTTTTCTACTTTTATGGTTTTTTTTGTTGTTTTTTTTTTTCTTTCAATCACGTTATTTACTTGCTAACCATTCTCATATTTGCGATTTCAGCCGGCTATCTGAAATCAATATGCCACACGTTTACTTACCTTTCGCTTTCTGTTGTGCAGACTGACCCATTTTTATCACGTCGTTAATGGACACCGAAAACAATTATATGTGTATATGTATAGATATATAAGTAGTATGTGGTATGTATGCTTGTGTTTAGTGGCAATAAAAACCGGAATAAGTATTGCATAAATATGTACTTTCAAGGTTAATGATGCACATAGAAATGCCTACCAAACAAAAGCTAGCGGCATGAACAATCCACCAGCATTCTGTGTATATATGTATGTAACTATGCACATAATTAAGTGTGCATGTGTGTGATGTGTTGTAATGATAACAAAAGATTATAATCATGCACTCCACATGCACATACTAATATATATGTACATATGTATGTWTAAAGGTCACCGGTACTGGCCAACATAAAATTTCCATCACTCCATCGGCCGCTACAACGAAATGTCATTTTTTCCACAKCACAACAATTACAAAAAAGTTAAAACAAAAAAAAAATTCACTTCGACAGCTCCGAAACTATAATACCCTTCACAGGCATATCTTTTAAAGTATAAAAGGTATAAAGAGATCTTTACAGGGTGGCTGATGAAAGCCGCTACCAAAAACAAATTAAATAAATTTTTTTCTATTTAATGAATCTGGTAAATTTTTTTTTTTTTTGATTTGGACTTATTCCCAGAAGATGCTTCAAATGGTGGAAGAGGATGGAAACATGTTGAACTGTCTTTTCATGTCTGACGAGGCCCATTTCGATTTWAACGGCAACATAAACAAACAAAATTGTCGAATATGGAGTGCTTCCAACCCACAGATACTCCATGAGACGGAATTGCATCCACTTCGTGTCACAGTGTGGTGTGCAGTTTCATCACGCTGCATTGTYGGGCCCTAYTTCTTCGAAGAAAACGGTCAMACCGTTACRGTTACTGGAGACCGTTACTTGAGCATGTTGAGAGAGTTTTTCTATCCAGAATTACGCCGAATGAGAATTTCTTTCAACTCTGTGTGGTTTCAGCAAGATGGYGCAGCTCCTCACATAGCCCAACCTGTTATGACAGAATTGCGACGAAAATTTCCCAATAAGCTGATATCCAGAGACTCCACATTCCGTTGGCCACCCAGGTCGCTTGACCTTATTGCACCTGACGTTTTCTTGTGGGGTTATTGCAAACAGGAAGTCTACAAAGCAAAACCAACAAATTTGAATGAACTAAGGCAATCCATTCGAGAAACAATTGCGGCTATTCCAGACTCAACTCTCCTAGCAGYAATGAACAATTTTTTGGTAAGATGCCGCACATCTATCAACGAGCAGGAAGGGCATTTAAATTCCATTATTTTTAAAACTAATTAAGCTATATTTAAKAAAAYTGARTGAGCTTTAACATRAATAAAWGMAAAATGAWTTCCATACACTGAAAAWRRAATTATTTGAGTTTCTTAATGTAGCAAAATTCATCAGCCACCCTGTATATTGAATGTTATCGGTTGGTTTGTATGACAGCTATACGTTATAGTAGTCCGATCTGAATAATTTCTTTGGAGATTATAGCATGGTCTTAGACAATAATCTGTGCCAAATTTTGTGAAGAATCTCATCAAATGAAAAAGTTCCCATACAAGCACTTGAGTCCAATCATTCAGTTTGTATGGGAGTTATATGCTATGGTGTTCCGATATCGGCGATTCCAACAAATGAGCAGTTTCTTTGGAATAAAAGAACTTGTTCAAAATTTCAAGTCTATATCTCAAAAAGTAAGTGACTAATTGACGTTTGTATTGACTTACGAACATGTCCATGGTAAGTAGACTTAATGTGCCCTGTTTAGGGTACAAAAATGTATATAAATAAACACTTGTTTCTTGTTGCAGTAACTAGTGTGGCGGTGTTATCAATTAAAATAAGTATGTATTGTATGTATTTACATATATACGCACTCAGATGCAACAATGCGTCCGCTACGTGCAATAAATAATTCGCGCCACTCACTTACCCACTGTTGCATAATTACATAATACCAATTACCGCATAAAATACGTACTTCTGTATATGTGTGTGCATGCCACATGCTATTAACGCACTGCTGAGGCAGATGCCAATGTGAGGCATATCCATACATGCATACCCATATTTGTACAAGGTGATTCGATTTTAATTTGGGATTTCGARGCTTCTCTTTTTAAGTAGCCATATATTTTAATGGCGAATATTTGTAACGATTCGTAGTTGTTGCTATAAACAGATATAAAAAACATTTCAGTAAAAGAAATTTTTACTTACTTATGAACATGTGTTATCTGCAAGTAATATTTGAGTCAGCAGTTCAATCAAAATTAGTTACGCTTAGAAGTGAATAAAACTATACGGGCAATTTTGCGATGATCAGGAAGAAATGAATGAAGAAATAAGTGATCCCAGGTAAAATAAGTTGAKCAATGGGTAATCGAAGATAATCGCCATAATAATCTAATATTCCTCAAAATTAGTAAACTTAAGCGAGGAAGCCATGGTTTTGTAGCGGGGCGAATCGAACAAACAACTAGTATAACTCGAATAAACTTGTATGACATAACTTACTTTAAACAAAGTCGATCCTGACGCAACGTTGTACGTGTGCTGACTGGTCATAATCCAATGGACACACACGCGCTAAATATTTTGTTGAATGCCGAGATGGAATTATCAATTAATTTTCTCCTCTAATACCCAGCTTYTGACTGATTGTGATTGGAAGTGATATTAACTGCCTTAAAGAAATTGTGGTTAGCTCAACGATCTATGAGAATCTGTTGATATATTTTTAAGACTTCTTGGGTATCTTAAAGGATCAAAGTACACAGCTCTCCATGTAAGATCYATTGCGGGATCAACCATTCGTTCTTACCTGACCCAACTAAAACGTACAGTAACTGGTTTTTTCAATAAGAGCGCAAACGTTTTTTAAATAAAGAAAAAACGGTTTGGGATATCAATGAAATTCTTTATAGCTGTGAAAACAAATGCCATAATGTATGGGACTCAATTTCTTTTGCATAGCCAACACGGACATGTTTTCAGAAGTCCAGATGCTGAACCYAATTTTTGACGGTTTTTAAACATAAATCGCCCGATATTCTGCAATTTCACGTTGATGTTCGTAATTAGTTCATCAGTCGTCGCTGACTTGTTGGCATACTCCATAGACTTGACGAAGATCCACAAGAATTAGTCTAACGGCGTCAAATCGCACGACCGAGGCGGCCAATTGACTCGGCAATTTCATGAGATAATACCTTTACCTTTACCCTGTCTCTTATACACATCTAGATGTGTATAAGAGACAGGTATTATAGTTTTGTTCACATAACGGTTGTTTGTAAGTCCTAAAACTAAAAGAGTCAGATATAGGGTTATATATAACAAAGTGATCGGGTGGCGAGTAGAGTTGAAATCCGGATGTCTGTCTGTCCGTCTGTCCGTCCGTCCGTGCAAGCTGTAACTTCAGTAAAAATTGAGATATCATGATGAAACTTGGTACACGCATTTCTTGGCTTCATAAGAAGGTTCGAAGATGGGCAAAATCGGCCCACTGCCACGCCCACAAAATGGCGGAAACCGAAAACCTATAAAGTGTCATAACTAAGCCATAAATAAGGATATTAAAATGAAATTTGGCACAAAAGATCGCAATAAGGAGGGGCATATTTGGAAGTAATTTTTGTGGAAAAGTGTGTGTGGCCCCGCCCCTACTAACTTTTTTGTACATATCTCGGAAACTACTATAGCTATGTCAACCAAACCTGTATAGAATCGTTTCTTTTAGGCATTTCCATATACAGCTCAAAAATGGAAGAAATCGGACAATAACCACGCCCACCTCCCATACAAAGGTTAKGTTGAAAATCACTAAAAGTGCGGTAACCGACTAACAAAAAACGTCAGAAACACTAAATTTTACGGAAGAAATGTCAGAAGGAAGCTGCACCCAGGCTTTCTTTAAAAATTGAAAATGGGCGTGGCGTCGCCCACTTATTAACCAAAAACCATWTCTCAGGAAGTACTCAATAGATTTCAATAAAATTCGGTATATAATATTTTCTTAACACCCTGATGACATGTACAAAATATGGGTGAMATCGGTTCACAACCACGCCTGAAATCTCGATTATCACTTTATCATGCGAGAGTATAAAATGTTCGGTGACACCCGAACTTAGCTCTTCCTTAMTTGTTTTTGACCACCTTCAAAAATTATGAATCATCAATAGCGACCGCTATCACAAGTCAATGAAAACGATGGAAAAAATCTRTGAATTGRGTTTCGAACCGYTTCCTTCCTTCTTCTTTTCAGTTCTCATKAGARTGCYCRCTCGGAAGAAATTTTCGAAGAATGAAGAGGGGATTATCGAAAATTAGGTACATTTTGTAGCAAATCGTAGTACAAAAACGGTATCTAAGAGTTGGAGGGTCGCTATAATCAGTGTATCACTTTTGAAGAGAACTATGTTCAAGAAAAAAAATAATTTTTAATAATTAAAATTGTATTACTGTGATATGCCGRGGACTTTTCAATTGACCATATTTATTAATATGTTTATATCTTTAATATGRTGCATTTAAGTTTTGAAGGCTTTTGACAGTTGGTTAATTTTCACTAATCAAATCGTTAATCTTGACATAAATAAAATGATTTTTTTTAAGTCACTGTAACACGYCAATGAGCACAATGGCTAATATGCAATGAATAATGCAAAAAATCGTGGCATTTACGTTGGAGCAAGCATATAAAAATCACATAAAAAGCACAGTCAAACAGTGTAACGAATATGACAAAGGAATAACGAAGAAGATACATTGTATAAACCATAACATTTGTTGTTGTAGACAATAAGTGAATTAAGTTAATTATTATGACCAAACGCAATTGTTTTGTCTACTGCTGCGACAATTACTTAATAACTGCTCGAAGAAGGATAGGAAGAATTGAAAAACATTTGCATTTGTTTGCATAATAAATACTCTACAAATATCCGAAGCCAAAAACAAAATGCGCCAGATGCAAAGTTACGCGCCTAACCACAGCCAATTGATATGTGTTGCACGYATGTCAGGACAGGTTCACAGGCCTCCACAGACCTGAATGGCAAAAATAGCAAGAAATTTTTTTTTTAATATTTTACGCATGCATTTGCTTAAGAAAATATGACGTCTTAGACAGCACACCCCAGAGTTCCAAGCGGAACGTTGACGGCTCACCGCAGGTGTGGAGACTTTATCGATGATTTTGCCGTAGATTATGCTGTCAGCAAGCAAGAAATGTATTGGTAAAATAATTTTATCTTTATACGTATATTGGTCATACCATCAATTATTGGTCATAYGTAGGAAGATATATGTATATCTGAATTGAAATTTATATTAGGGTGGGTATAAAAAAAAATTTCTCTGGGTACTCTTAGAGCTCATACTTCGAAAGATTTTCGTAGATGTTTCTAAACACCCATTTTCAGAGTGTTAAAAAATTATTTYTTTTTACCCCACCCTAWTGAATATGTATACTTGGCAGTATATGAATCATGTTCAAAATTGAAAATTAAGAAAATTTGCCTTGCAATTTGTTTCTTTTTATATTTTTTATAATTTTGCAAGATTTTCTTTTTTGATTTTCATATTCATTACCAATTTCTCGTTATATATTAAAATCTCMATTACTTTTAATTACTGTTGCAACATCAAACATAGTATGTTGCAACTATGTGAATTTACAAAAAAAAAATTTAAAATTTTAAAATTTCATAATTATCTGCAACGCAAAAATGCTAACGTAAATTTGTTGCAACATTTTGGAAAACCGGCAGCTAACTGCTACCGCATGCGCAAAAGTGCAATTGCGCGAACTCCATACATTGCGAGTAACTGCAGTTAGCATGTCAACATTAACCGTTACCAGTCGAGACAAACAGCCACAAATCTTAGCACACACACAACTGTCATAGCAAATTCATGCACCTYTAARTGTATGTATGTTTGTAAAATTATAGCCGCTAATGTGCTAACAGATTGACGTGGATGACCACCAACAGCCGGTGGACGCACTTATCAATGAAGCGGTGAATTATGTGCATAATTGCATATGACTACGTTGCTAGATGTGTGTGTATGAATGTGGGCTTACTCACCAACCCTATATTTACACTTGCGACGTTWTGGYAAAATTAATTTATATTGCAGCGAAAAACATATTTACGTTGATTATTAATAATTTGCTATTAGGCATACTATGAAAATTTTAAATTTAGATAATTGAAAACGACTTCTGAAACCAAAAAAAARTTCAAAATATGTGTTTACATAAATAATTTTATTATTTTTTGTACAAATTATTTGCTAGACCTTTAAAAGCCCTTTCTAACGATCTTTTATATTAGCTGATGCATGCTCCTTATCAGCTCTTCGACTCCATGTTTGAATAGTTCGGTCGGCAATCCATCGGCCCCCACCGCTTTGTTGTTCTTCAGACGGGTGATTGCTATTCGACATCTTCCTGGTCGGACAATGGAGCATCTGCTCCATCGTCATCGCCTTCTCCTGGCGTAATCCATTCACTGCCATTCAACAGGCTGGCGATGTGTTCCCTCCGTAATTTTAGTTTGCTCTGGGAATCAGTCAYTAGTTCACCTGCGGGGGTTCTACAAGAGCATGCCTCGGTCTTGAAACCTTCTACTGGCCGCGGCACCTTTTCGTAGAATTTTTGAGCATTACCCCTGTCGGCCAGCTTGCCAAGCTCTTCGCACTCACACAATTCGGCCTCTCTCTTTTTTTGTCTGCAAATGCGTCTAGCTTCCCTCTTCAATCTTCGGTATCTATCCTACCCCGCACGTGTTGTGATCAGTTGTAACGTTACGAGATGAGCAGTCTGTTTTCTCTYCACTTTGACATGGCGCTTATCGTACCAGCTGTTCTTTTCCATTTTCAGAAAATGAATGGATTTGTTTGTAGCTGTACGTAAGAAGTTTGACATCCCGTCTTACAGTTCYCTAGTACCGAGTTGATTACGAATTCTCTCATAGAGCAGTGTGTTTGTTAATGTGCGGCTTATGCTGAGCAAAGGCGGGTGCGTATCTTCACAACAAGGTAGGGGTCCGAGYCAATGGTAAGACCTCGGAGCGTACGCAGACGTGTTCATCATACAGGCTGAATTTAACAACTTCGCTTTAATGCAGATTGTGCTAATTCTAATTGAATTTAATATAACTTAAATTTGCCGCGAATTGTGTACCTCTTATAAGGAAACGACGTAGTCCGTACGTTTGTAGCGAGAGGAGTTGAGTTGATTTGAGATTGAAGCATCTCCGCCTGTCCGATTTCCTGCATATTCGTTAACTAGCACCTTGATTTTTGAGATAGCAATCTTAGGTTTTTCACACACTTTTTTCTCCYCGAAAATAAGTACGAAGTGCCTATATGGCACCATTGTGATTCAAAATTGCGATAAACACTGAACGATACTTGTATGAAAAATTTTTTCATTTGGCGAAATATGTTCACGAAATTCGGCACATATTTTTACCTAAGGCAACAYTGCAACCACCCAAGATATTGTTCAGATCGGGTCACTACATCACATATGTAGCTGCCATACAAACTTACCGATCAAAAGCAGGTTTTATTTATTTCTGAATCGTAYTCTGTGTTCGGTTCGTGTTTTACCKTCCTTTTTTTAAAGCATAATTTTTTTTAAATTTTCCGAATATTTTCTGAATTTATTAAAAGCTGCCTAACTGAAAAAATGTCTACCATRTCTGTGGTGTCTGGAAAATTAACACTTCCTACAAATCTACATTTATATTTCATAAAGAAAGATTGTCGAATTTGACGTGAACTAATTAACCTAACTTTTTCGCAATTCGTATTTATCAACTAAGCTCATTTTATTAACAACATTTGAAAACCACAACCATTATTAATCTCTCGAAATTTCTACAGTGTAAACGAAAACAASTGTATAAATTTTTGGTTTTTATAACTAACTGTAAAACGTAAAATGTAATAATCGTATATTAATTAAAGTCAAAACTATCTGATTTTTRTTTTTTTCTTCAACTAATCTGTTGTACCAATACCTGAGACAGACTATTTTCTGTGTACCAATATTGAAGCATTTTGTTGGGAAAATATTGCGATATGATTTTCGACTTATGCTGCTTATTTTTACTATTACTGCCGAGGGCGATTACGTCCACGCAACAAATCTACCAGTATACTTAATATCCAGTTAATACACATACAGACACTTACTTGTGTATGAGTGTGTATTGCTTAGCAGATCAAAGTAGTCAGAGTTCGCCTGGAGACAGAAATTAATTTCCAAAAAGCAAAATGTGAACTGATGCGGCAATAACAAATGCACAGCTGCAGAGAAAAATAAAAACAAAATATATTTTTACAATATGATTTAAAAATAATCATAACAATTATAAACACATTGTTGTTGTGTGACATTTGGAAGAAAGCCATAACTTAAAAACAAATAATGTGCAGACAATAACAACAAACAAAAGAAGCAAGCACAATGCAAATGAAATAAGATCAAAAACTTTTACGAAAGAAAACTTTATTACCATTGCTTTCAAAGCAACTTAGACACACACACACATAATTGTGTGTAAACTAATATACATATGAATGTATGTGTAATCGGTCTGTAGCAGGTTCACCTCAAGGTTAACCTTTATTAGGCAAATTTGGCGACAACAAAGCTACTTGCAATTGAGCCATCTTCAACGGCGGCTGCGCAGCTGCAACTCCACTAACGGACAGCGCTGCGAGTTAACAGTGCTTAACAGTGGCTAACAGCTGTGTRTATTAGCAGCAACATAGTGGACGACAGTGAACAACAAGCGTTGATGGTGAGTGATGCACATCGCAGACATCACGTGCGTGCGTGAGCGGCATGTAACACACACACACACATGCATGCCTAATTATATTTGTTTGTATGTATGTAGAGGCTAGCGAGTAAGCGCGCAGTGCACAGCAATGTGAGCAATAAAAAATCGTGAAGCAATTGTCTCTTCATTATTTTGCGAGCACACTCCACAACTGCCGCGGCAGATCGTCAGTGTTTACGCGACGTTGCTCCTGTTTCGATTTCCTTCTCTGCTTCTTCTTCTATGGCTGATACAGTAACCGCTACCGCTTTTAAGTTGGCTTTTTGAATGCCGTGGTTGTTGCTTTTGTTTTTGGCGCATTTGCTGAAATTTTCGCTCAACATTTCAATTGTCGTGGTGTTGTTGTCTTTTTTTTTTTTTTTTTTTTTTTTTTTTTTTTTTTTTTTTTTTTTTTTTTTTTTTTTTTTTTTTTTTGTTCATACACGGGAGCAAGTCGTACATATATGTGCTGCCATTAACACACACACATACACACATGCATGCAAATTAAATTTTCGTAAAAAGAGCAAACGCTTTGTGCTGCATTCACTTGTAAGAGCCGCCACTGTCGCTAGCCATCCACCGCTGCCACTTTTGCGGCTGCTTTACATTACACACACACACACACATACGTATACATAGCCACCTGCTGGCCTGTGTGTGGCTTTGTATGTTTTATGAGCAACGCGCCTGCCCGCAACATATAAAAACATCACAGCGCCRCTACTCGGTTATCAGTTCAATTTAGTCGCTGTACACATTGCAACGCCGGTCCTCAGTTACTGGATTCTACAAATTCATAACCAAAAAACACCGCTGACGCTTATCACATAGCCCCAATATGACCGCCCTCAAAGTTTTCGTAAGTGCCCGACATATTTTTGGCTTTCCTTTCGCTCAGTGTAAACAACTTGTATAACAGTGTTTCATTTGCATACATTTGTATGTGTGTGTGTGCTTAAAATATCGCCTGCGGCAAGGAGTTAAAGGAGTCATAAATTTTGTTTGGCGCGCGAGTTTGTGGATATCTGTGATGCAATTGTGCATATATGTACATACAAATGATACAAATAAAAATTGTGGTGTGCCAGCAATAAGATATAGTTAAAGTATACACACATATATGTATGTAACTAGTGCGCAGACATAGATGTTGAAAGTGAATTTGTAGTGCAAAAATGGGTCGCTGGGCGTTGTCTGTAAATTAAAAAAGGAGGAATTGGCAAAGAAAAATAATTGAAAAGTTGCTTCTAAAAATAGCAATATTTCTGATATGGTCTAGTTTTACTAGCATTTCCTGGTTAACAGTTGCAAAAATTGTAAAACTTGATTAATTTACCCTAACCTAACCAAACCTAAGGTGCTTTAGCTAGAACTATTGCGAATATCAAAACTAAACCAATCTATGTTATATTATAGTGATCCGATTTGCTCGATTCAAAGCAAGAAATTTATATACATAGATAATATAATATAAAAAGCAAAATTTCGTTGATAGCAGCTCCTCCGAGCTGCTAATTCCATAAACCAATAAACATATTCTAATCAGATTCTCTTCAACATGGCAGCCAATCCAGATTTCAAATGCCACTGTCTGTTCCATATTTAAGGTAYACTAGGTTAGGTTAGGTGAGTCTGGTAGGCCAATGAGCCACGCATAGACCAGTTTCGGYCCTTTGCGATAGCAGATGACGTTTAGTTACTAGGTACAAGAGGAGTAATCATCCTTAAGGATGCCTGCGCTTGACGCGAATATTAACAGACTCTGCGGTCTCATTTTCGATACCTCCTCCTGTACATCATACTGGGGACCTTTTATGCTTCATTTACGTGTTGCATTGCTCTAAACATTTCTAGAAGTCTTCTCGACCTGTTTGTCGCCATCAGATAATGACGAGTTACTATTCCGATCATATTTCTACAGTCTCTTCTATCGATTTACAATTGGAATTTTGTGTTTTTTCAATCTACCGTTTTGCACATGACTTTACCTGTTTTGCCCCCATGTGAATCATTCCATCGGGTTTTGATTTTCTTTACCACTGTTGGTCGTACACCATTCTTGGCAATCTCGTCTACTATTTTATTGGCCTCGATGCCTTTGTGACCAGGCAGCTAGYAGAAGTGAAGTTGTTTGCTTTTGGCAACACTTTCCACTGCAGCCCTGCTTCCCRAGATGATGTTGACTCTGGAATTGCCTGCATGTGCATTAGCAAASACCGCAGCTKGAAATATATTGCAGTGGACAGTTTATCCTTTCGCCAACTAAATCCTATATTTTGGGGCCATCCTTATAAATGTTTAGAGTATTGCGTGCAGCTAATACACCTTTACGCCAACCATCTTTTYCTATGTTTACTTTGAACCTTCTTTCCCAGTTGAAAAGTGGGATCATGTAGTTGGTGTTAGCCAAACCGTCTTTACTCACCGAGCTGTGCCCGAAGATTCTATAGGTGGCAGGTTTAGTACCAGTTYAAGAGCTGCCGTTAGATTTGTTCTTAAATCCGTTCCATTCACTTCTAGTAGGTGTAATACCATACGCCTGTCCACTGTACTACTGAACTCTAGAGTTAAGTACACTAAGTATACATAAGCATACTTCCGAGGATTTTTCACCAAAARGAATACCAGATTCCAAGTGCACCCAGATTCTTTTCCACCTGGTTTTTTCCGACTGATCAAATGTTGCCATCGTCCATGCCTCTGCACCAGGATGGGGATGGTGATTAAATTTGAAGAGTTTGGTTATAGCATATTGTACYATCTCTATTCAGATCTGCAGCTCGAATTATTTTCTTCTTCTTTTCATTGGGGGGTCTTCAGCACACAACCTTAGAGAGTGATGTTTCGCCATCTCACTTTAGCTCGCCTTCAAACGAATGTTTTTTTGGYTACYCAGAGAATACTTGGYCTAAAATCGGAAGTCGTGAGCTRCWTGAGCCATATGTAAAAATTTAGTTTCTGGCCACTCCCAAGTGAATGGCGCTCAAATAACATTCTTTATTTGGGTGAACTTCTACACATGGCTTCATCCACAGAATTTACAGGAGGCCAAAATTAGATCTAACAACTTTACCGGCCAACTTTACTAGTTGTTTTTTCGGCCACGTTCTTTGATACACCTTAAAGAACCTTCAAGTTAAATAAAGGTTACTTTAGATCTGTATCTTGATTTTAATCAACCAGTTTTAATGACAGCTATATGCTATACCCTACTGTGATCGGATATCGGTCAATCCGACAGCTCATCTCTTTAAAAGGTCAGCGACGAGTCCTTYGGGGGGATTACAAACTTCGTAGAATACATACTATATAATAATGTTCCTATATTACTCGCCATATTTAATTTTAATATTAAAATTTTTTTTTACAATTTTACATATCTACAATTAACTCTTACTCTCTATCTCTCTCGCAACCCTCCTTTTAGGTAATCTTCAGTGCTCTCTTCGCGTTGGCCTATTGCGCGCCAAATCCCGGTTTCTTCGGTGGTGGCAAACAGTAAGTACAACAACAATGGCACAACTCGATTTGATAATTTCACGATTTCAATTCAAGGCAGAAATTTAAAAATTACATTTATTGTATTTTAATTAACAACAGTTTTATTTTGTAATTTCTGTTTGATTAAACAAACCGGTCAACAACCCAGTGCTGTAACARCAACAACACAACAAGCAACACAATAAACGGCGATGAAATGGTTTCCATTGTTTGTCAATACTTGTTTTTTTTTTTTCTTTTCTCTATAATTATACGTGCAAGTATAACGGTGTGTGTGCGCAGCAGGAAAGCAAAGAGTCAATCGGCTCAAGCGACATGCACTTGCATGCATAGGAATTTCTTGAACATGCGCCGTCTTTACTACTTTACCATAGAMAAAGTTGAAAGAAAAAACTAATTAGCTGTGATAAGCATAAATTATGGATAAATAGCGTACATTGGTCTTCTGCCAAATGACTTAAGCACACACACAGTGTCACACTGGTGTGTGTGTGTTTGTCTAGAGTCAGACTGGCCGACCGACAGTTAGACAGTCAGTCAGTCAGTCAGTTAGTCGGTAAGATAGTCAGATAATTGCGAAACAGGCCAAGCAGCGTCTAACTAGCGTTGCGCATGCATAACTCCCGGTCTTGCGTAAATTGTCAACAATTGTCGCTTGAGCTGCTATAATGTGGCACTCACTCAATTGTGATTGTGAATGCGGCAATAGACAAAGTGACTGCGGAATAATTGAATAGTTTTCACTTTTAATTWGCTTATAATTTGCTGGAGCGGTGCRAAAATGTATTGATTTTATAGTWTATCATTTTAATTTCGTCATTTTTTCAAGGGAAGAGAAATTAAGTTAATGCGATTTTAAAAAGTACTTCATCCCAAAATATCCAAAATTGGGAAAAGCTTTGAATAAACCATTCTTTCAGCTTTTGAAATCAAATCGCTCTTAGTGGAGGAGTGTAAAGGAAGGCTGAGCCGCCTATCAGTTTGCAACCGTGTACACCTGAACTGTGTGCCGGAGCATAAGGGTATAGCCGACAATAAACTGGCCGCCGAACTAGYCCGCTTTACGGCGGCTTCTAGGACGATGAGGCCAGAACCAAGCAAGGCRATGGGGGTCCCACACCAAAAAGGAGTTGGCAAAACGGCACTGGCAGCTTACAACCTAGCGAGGCTTAGTGATATAATCAATTTTCGTCTAGACAAATCCCAGCTTCTTGTTGCGCTCTATACAGAGCACTGTAGGCTCAAGAAACACTTGTCCAACATGAGAATAGCCTCTTGTGCAAACTGCCGGTTTTACGACAGGGAATCGGAAACTACAGAATACCTGCTTCTAAATTGCCCAGCAATTTGTAGAAGCTGGCTTAAGGCTCTTGGTTCCATCTACGCACATTACATCTATCCCGCCCAGCAAACTCCTGGAATTGCTCAAAGTTCTGGATCTTTGCGACGATATGTGATATAGGAGAGTGCACAATAGACCATAGGTCGCAGTGCAATACCTCAATTAATTTCGACCTATCTAGCTAAGGCCAAYATTTAAAGTGGTGTTCGCTCGTCAAAATAACAGTGCTTGGTGGTATAAAATCCGAATAATTTTGGGTAATACTGAACTAGCTTTCCTGGCGTTTGCATGTGTTTTCTCATTCCCTATTTAGATCTCTGYCTCTGAAACGATTTAGTTATTTCCTTCGGGTAGCCGCCTGTCTGTATGGACTCGTAAGAGTTCCTGAGTTTTTCAGATCTCGATCTGAAATTTTGCACTCATCCTTTCTCTCCAAGAAGCTCTTTTGTGGGAACCGTCGCTATTGACACAATCTCCGAACAAATTGTATAGATCGGACCACAAACTGATCGATAGAGTTATATTTTTTGTATGGAAAACTATTTTGCCTGACAAGATATCTTCACAAAATGTCGGCCGTTTGATTTTGACAATTTTGAAGCRTTGTACCAAAGTGAAAAGTGACATGATGGAAAGGCACACATTAACGTGGACACTGAAATAAATTGACACAAATGTGACCGCCAAGAGCTGTGAGAGCGACGTCATTCCTATTTGCAGACGATTTAGCCAATATTCATTCAGCCCATCAAAATCAAGATAAAGATCTTGTTTTCCTTCCATCATACTAAAAGAAATGTACCTGTGATGGATATAATAGCTTTGGTGCAGCCAAGACTCAAATCTTCCCGCCACGACGACCGCCAGTTCATGGTTTAAAAAATTTAGTATATTTTAACTGGACTTAACTGTCTGTGACTTTTAAATATACTAACGAAATTGTATGGAAAACTAATAACGCTGAACTCTTCTATTTATTTCATTCACTCAGATCTCTAAGGACCATTACAATAAAAAAAGAACAATATTTATTTCTTACTACAACTATTTTCAACTATTTTATACACATTACGCCACTATCTATTTTCTATCGACCACAGTGAACACCACACCATCCATGTACCCTACAAGGTGCACACCATTCACCACCATCACATCAAGAAGGTGGAGGTGCCCGTGATCAAAGAGGTGGAGGTCATCAAGCATGTGCCCATCTACAAGGAAGTRCATGTGCCCGTTATTAAAGAAGTGCATGTGCCAGTGCATGTCCATCACAAGGAGGAAGTGCATCATATTGAAGAAGATCATCACGACTACCACAAGGGCGGCTGGTACTAGAGTGCAGTGAGTGGAGGCGCTCAACCCCATAGGTGTTGCCGTTGGCAATGCTCTAGTTACAATTTTAGTTATATGCTTATGTAATAATATGCAAACATATGTACATATATGCACGTATAYAAGCGATTGASTGTTAACGYAWWTTTTTTTTTTTTTCATTTTAWTCTATTTTTTTTWAWTTTTTATTTTTGAGTTTGTTATTTYGATTTCTTTTAATGTTACTACAGCGCACGCGCGTTTTTCCATGTGTACAAATTTCGTTTTACCTGACATGAATTTAATTTTAATTATATATTTTCGACTTTCATATTATTCTGGTCTATTTAGTTATAGTTGCTCGACATTTTTTCTTTCTCTTTGTCCCATTTTAATTTTGCTTCATTTACATTCATACATTTAGCATATCTGGAGAAAACCATACACACATATAAACGGTGTATAACTGTTATTATTGTACTTAACTCAAACATTCTTTCAGCACACTCTTTTTCATAATTCATAACTTTTTTTTTGTAAATAATTTTGTAGCAAAACGTACATATGTACACATATCTGCCTATATGTGTGTGTGTGAAATGTGTATGTTAAAGAAGGAAATAGGAAAAAATAAAGAAAACCTGTAATAAACAAAAAATCYTGTTATTTCTTCAAAGTGCAAATTTATTTCCTAGAAAAAAGTTGTATAATTTTTGCCATACAAACACACACATATATGCATACAARCACATGTGTTGRAATTACACCAAAAAAAACTCGTTTGTTTTTTACTCTTATTTTTACCATTAATATATCTGCTGTTATAGCTTTTTAATCCGCTAACATCGTAGCCCACATATGTATCTTGCTGGTATGTGACTGCAGCAAAGCTGCTTCAACAGCAGGAAACACTTACAACATTTTCATGCAATTAATTTGCGTTCCGAACGCAGTTCGTCTGCATTGTTTTACTGTGTTCGCAGTTTTGCTTCTTTTTGTTGGCACTTTTATCATTTTACCGTTAATTGACTAATGACTGACGAGTTCGCACGTAAGCGCCGCAATTYCCACATAAATTTGTAAAAGGAAGTTAATTGCGTTTGCCTTGTGATCTACAAACGATTGCTCCTGCTGCTTCTGTTGCTGGCAGTTATTAGCGTATAGTATCGTGAAAATATAATATTGTTGGAATCTGTGATGCTTCGAACTTCGTGGTATATTAAGCGGGTAAGATAATAATACTTCAAATAAATTATTTCCGTCTTCCAAATTAGTTGGCAACTCTTCTTGTGTCAATTAAGAGGATTTTCTCATTTTCTGAAAAGTATATTTTCGATTTGCCTAATTTTTAATTTTACTGTAATAGTATTCGAGCTTTGCTAGAATGGGGAAATGAATAATTCATTTGTAATTATTTCCTTAAAATATGCACTTAATATAAACATTATTGATAGTTATCACCGTTCCTCAGCAGGAATAGGAAACCTAGGGGAGTATTTGCGTTTTGAAAAAGCTTTCATGGAATTAATAGGCATCGTCAAGCCAGAATTGATAGGCGTAGAAGATTTCCAATGGGTCTGATGGAATTGGCAGAGAATCATTTCCTTTGAGCTGCYCCCTCCACGGCCGCGACCTTAACTCATACTTGTCCATAGAGAAAATTTTTGAAAATCAACAGGCCAACGTTTTAATACGAACTGATGTTTCTTTGAGAGTAAAATTACCTTCAAAGTTACAACAAGTCATCGAACAAAACGTTACATATTGGAACTAATTCGAGTACTCTCACTATGCCAACTAAAAACTTCAACTTAATGCAAAATAATGGACTTTTTACTAGACCTTATATGTCTGTTTAAGCTAAACATATAGGAGTCTGCAAGAGAATATAACCCACATTTTGCTATTTGAAATACTAAATTTATATTTGATGCGGTATTACCATCATGCCAGCTGCAGAAGTGTCAATATATTTCTGCAGGTCGAAACTACACAAGTTTAAGAAGTTCGACGTTTGTGTACATATTTATCTTTAGCTAAACACTTACTCGACACTTTRGAATAACTACTAAGTAATAATCAAATTTAGCTTGAATGTCATCAAAGAAAAAAAATTTACGCTAAAAATGGAATGGAATGAATGGAAAAAATGAAGTAGACATCTACAACCAGGGATTACTAGAGTAAACCCATACTATACTACATGGCTACATGGAAGACACACTTCACTTGTCAGTTGTCTAAAACTTTGTTTGTTGTTAATAATAACAAAAACTCTACCTTTAAGTTCTATATATGAAGAATTATTGCAGCTTATCTCTTCCAAGAATATCTCACCGTTCAATCCTATAAAAGAGTAATCGTTGTTCTGTAAAGTTTGAATAAATCCAACTTGCTTAGAATTCCTGAATGTATCGAAAGCAGCCAAGCTTCTACCAACTTTATCAGTGTGTTCTGTTAAAGTTTAGGTTTTCTATAGCTGTGCTGAAAAAGGCAGCTCTCACATACTTTCTTTCTTATTGTTTAGCTGAGGATGTAGAAGACCTTGACAAAAAAAGTTGAAATTAGTTAAGAGGCGGCAACCACTGCGTATTGTTGTTATGTGTTCCTCAATATTTCATTTGAAAATAATTATGAATTGTGGAGGGTATTTTTAGTTTTTTCTTTGGGCTGTTAGGCTAAGTTGTTGAATAACTCTTATCTTGGTTGCATTGGAATTCCCAGTATAAATTTAATTGAAATGTCCCCGGACTACCATAGTAAACCTCATTTTTTGGGTAAATTCGTTTTTTTTCTATTCAATATAGTTTCCTACAAGGGTGAAACGGTGATGTAGCGACCACCCAACAATTCAGTACCATTTAGATAGTACCATTTGTCCTTTGCTTCAAAATAGGTGTCAGTTTCGGCGATCACCTCTTCATTCGACGAAAATTTCGTCCCAGCGAGCATTCTTTTGGGATCAGGAARCAGGAGATAGACACTGAGTCAGACCTGGAGAATATGATGGTGAAATAGCAAAGTGTTTTCCTTCAAAAGCGGCCGCTTTTCGGCGATTTTGTYCTTTATTCGGTCCAATAACGCTATAATGCTAATAAGCATTGTTAATGGCCCTGCMTTTTTCAAGGTAGTCCTAAATTATTCCGTGGGTATCCCACAATACAATACAGACCCTATAACCTTGTCAACCGACTGTTGCGGCTTTCCACGCTTTGAAGTGGATTAATCATATGCAGTTCACTAGCCTCACTGTCGATTGGACTTCTGAGCGCAATGATGTCTATACTAGGTATACCAATCCTTGATGGTAGTATTCGGAAACTCGCCGTCAAGCCAAGTTTTGGCTTCAATTATATTTTTTCCCTCCAAAAGGCGATATTTTATCCTCATTAACCATTTGTATCACAATAACAAGAGATTGATTCACTCAAAATGATATATTTCACAAAGTGATGATCCGAGAGCTCTGAAATTTATACAAGCGCCTTTTGCAGGTTAGAACTAACTAACCAAAAATTATATAAATTTATTGCTAGAAGCTCCATTTATGTGTCAGTCCGGGGACTTTTCAATTGACCTGTTACTTGAGCCCACACAGACAATCCAAGCACTTCCCTCTAACAGTCGTATACCATAAATAATATCTGCTAAAGATTTTATTATTATTCTATTATAAACGCATTAACTAATTAAAATACATTTATTCCAATCCCGTTAGCTTGTGTCATTTTCCCCCACCATATTTTATACGATTTACAACGTAGAGGAAGACATAACTCAGCCACAACAAAGTCCAACTAATTGAAAATGCGATGAAAAGTTTTTTATGGCAGCAATGAGCTTTACAGCTTTACATAAGGCATTTGCAGCRGAAACTAGTTCGTGATTCATGCGTGTAGAAGAGAATGGTTCTTGCGCGACATTTTTAAGCGCTTAAACTAAAGTTAATATCAATAAAATTCCACACCTTTGACAAACAACTACAAAGCAGGCACATATACAGTGGGYGGCAGACGTGATGCAGAATTGTCACATAACTGTAATTTGAGACCATAAAAGCCCATAAGTAAGCTGACCAGATAATTTACGAAACGYMATTAACAAAGCGTTTATAGAGCAACTAATTACACAGCCAAATAGGCAAGCGCGCGTATGTGTAAATATGTCTGTATAGGTGTTGCGCGCCTGCTGCTGCAACGCGCTATGGTGCCGCAAAGCGAATGAAGCTGTGCGCCCATTAACAAAACCGAGCAACAAACGCAGCGTGTGAAACATGTTTTTGCCCAAAAGCGTTTTTTGTTTATGCGCGCGCATGCGTGTGTGTGTKGTGAATGTTGACCATATGTATACGCAACATTGAATGTGCGGCAAGTAGTGYGCTAACGCGCTAACAAGGCAACGGCGCGGCATGGACTTGACCTTGAAAAATTCAACGGCTAATGAATGTACACACCGCGCATACTAAATCACACACACACGCGCACACCAGCGAAGCTCAGAACAAAGCGGATTGCGCAATGCGGCAGCAGCCCTGGACCACAAGCGGCAACTATGGGCAGCTAAGCCAGTAATGGGCGGCGGAAAAAATCACATATTAATTAAAACGAAAAGGCAAAAACTGTAGCAATAAAACTACTTTCACAAAACGCTTGCCGTACAAGTTTGGTGCGGTGCAGTTCCGCGCCAATTGGCGGTAGCGACGGCGACGACAAGTTGACAGTTTTGTGGGCGTTGCACGCATTGATTAAGATTTATTGACAGACCGGTTGAGGGGCGCGCGGAAAGTGTGGGGAAGAGGGTGGTCTGCAGCACTGCATTTTGATTGATGTCCGCAGGCAGTGTGTAAAATGGACAAATTGCGTTGTTTATGAGCAAGTAAAATACATTTTAAATACACACTTGGGTACCGCTAATGAGGAATGTGGTTCTTGGCAATAACGGAGTAGGTCAAGTGTAGTCAATAAATTATTGGCGTGCAAATTGTGGCRGCTTTTATGGCTTTGTAATACAAGAAAATGTTTAARAACCGTTTTAGAGAAGTGGATTGAAGGTGTTCGGAGGAGAGGAAAGGTGGAAAGGTTTCTAGGGCCGCGGCTTAAGGTTTTTGAGTTCCCAACGTGCCTAAATAGTGCTAATTATGCATAGGCAGCTTAGCAACAACAAAGAATATACTAGAAGTGCGGCCTAGAACCCGTCGTGTTAAGAACCCCATATTATTATTGCTTCACTGAAAAAAAAAAGTGATCACAAAATAAAAAGCKCTGTTTATAAGGACAAATAAAATTCCAAATGCATATTTTATTTACTTATGGACCAACAACAAACTYCAGCTGTACAATAGTAATGAGAACTTGAGAACTTCAGGCGCTGTAAAAAAGCAATAACAAACAAAAAGTGATGTGGTAGTGGCATTGAAGTTGGCTGACATTGGCAGTGGGTAGGCTGTATATTGAATAACTTGTTTTTTTGCGGTTCAGGATAGGATATTGGTAGCGGGACTTCGTCCGACGGGCTGTAGGCGCACACAGCCGCAGCTGTAGCGCTGCAAGCGAACGCTACAGTTGCAACCGTGGTTTTAGTTGTTGTAGTTGTGGTAGCTGTATCTAGTTGCAGTAGGGGAAGTTGGGGCACTGATGCGCTGACACGCCAGCTGGGTACTGACGTTCGGTCCAGCCGGGTAGTGGTGGCGCAGCGACGGCACCATGATGACCGGCATTCACATCACAGAAGGGATAGTTGGGACAGGTGTGTGGATTAACGCCAGCTGGGAATTTATCACCGCCAGCGCTGGCCGCGGGAGCGCCTTGCCAAGAGGGAGCTGGTGCGCCCCACTGTTGTTGTTGTTGCCAAGAGGGTGCTGGAGCACCCCACTGTGGTTGCGGTTGCCATGCRGGCGCGGGTGCACCCCAGTGCGCTTGTGGATTGTGTAGGCGTGCGTTATCACAGATCGGGAAACCGGGACAGTCCTGTGGATTCACGCCAGCTGGGTACTGGGCGGCTGGCAGATGTTGTGGTTTGGCCAATGCCAAGGCGATGAGTGAGGAGATGAATGCCTGTTGGTTGGGTTGGGAAACGAAATACGCGTTTAGTTTCATATAATCCAGTGTGTGGTTTGGCGACGTATTTGCGATTTAACGATACTCACCAATTTGCAGAACATTTTTCTAAATTTATTTATTTTTATTGTTTTTTTTTTTTGATTAATGAAAACAGAAAACTATAAAAGTTTATACAACAGCGCGAAATAAGCCAATCGGACTATAAAAATTGAATTAGATTATTTAGGAATTTTTAAACTTCCAATTGGGTTTTCGTACTGCGTTGTACTGTGATAACTGTTGGCCGCAGCTGACACTTATATACCCGTACCATTAGAATTTGCGTTTGAGAGTTCGGGTTCGCCTAGACGTTGTCTGCTCACCATTACAAGCAACGGCAAGGCAGCGCTGCGCCGCAGCAACGGCATAGAAGTTGAAAATCTGTAACAAAGTTAAGCCGGCGCAGCGCCGCCAATAGCCCGCAAACCGCCAGTCGTAAGCCACATACGGCGCGCACGATATGCTGGCACTCATTTGCTCTTAGCACAAGCAATCGTACAAATATTTAGTGTTATTGTGCGCGCAAGCACACCCGGGCGTATACTTAATGTAGAATACAACACCTTACAACTTACCGCTCTTCGCGCGCTCCGRGCGCTAAGCGGCGCGCCAGGAAAGGGCGGTGCAGCTGCTGCTGCCGCTTCGCTTCGGCTTTTGTCTGCYGTGGCTGCTGCTGCCCGTTTGTTTGAGTGATCGCATATATTGTTTGATTGGTGCAACAGATTATTATTGAACCGCGCGTTGCTGGCTCACTTCTTGTTTGCGCGCGCGCGCTCAAACACAGCCACCGCGTGTAACGCTGAACCCACGATCTGCGCTTGCGCCGCTGCTTGGCCATGCTGAGTGTGTGGCTTGCCACACTCCGCGCTAACATATTCAACTTTCAATCATTTTSTGCCTAAATATATAGTTGTAGAAGGCCAGGAGCGTACTGAGGGTGTGCGCGCAAATAGAATGGCTTGGGAATTGGGCTGCATTGCCGGCAAAAAAAGACGGAAGTTATAGATTTATATTGTTTATAATTAGTAATTAGTTAATTCTAATTTACTTTGTGGTAGYACTTAATTATAATTGGGAAAACTACTAAAACTACTTTATTTTGCTTTATTTTATTCTTATTTGCATTATATATACATGTGTATGTATATTGGACGTCGAAAAAGTATTTTGGTATTTCTAATCAACTTATTTATTTTTTTTTTTTTTGTGTTTTGTTATTTATAATGAACTTTATTGAACCAAAAATGTACCATTTTGGTCAACCACTTTTTGCTATTTTTCCGCTAGAGACATTATWACATCAGYGTAAAAAAATCTAGTTTCTCGGYGTTAAACTGCGAMARGWAATTTTTACAGGCTTCTCTTGAARCCAACTTTACTTTACGGGAGTTCTGCATTGGCCGAAACAAATGGTGGTCGGATGATGCAAGGTCAAGGCTATATGCATCCCAACTTCTTAACCAAGCTCGCCCAGTTTTTGCTGAGTCCTTTCTGTTGATCMGTTCTRRCCATTTTTTTCAATTCCTCCAGTTGGTGACAGTAAAATGTAGAATCAATTGTTCGATCGGGCTGGAAGAGCTCATAGTGGATGATTCCTTTCCAATCCCACCAAACACTCARYATAACATTTCAAAACGTCAATCSTGGCTTTGCGACCATTTGTTGRACTTCWCCAAGCTGTAAGTTTTTTTCAACTTCATCGAATTTAATTTGTTAAACGAAGCTTAAAATCTCACCTTTCCAACACTATATGGCATGACCAAATGYGATTGGTAGCACTGGAGACGTGCAGCAACGACATATATTGACAAAATAGGCTAAAAGACTTTTCCGACACAATATTTGTGACGTCWTCAAATGAAATATCCAACCTAATTTATGGTTTAAGAAAATTTTATTTTTATATTTTCATATTCTTTATCACTTAACATCATCATATATAGTATAACGATTTTCACGTTAGTGGAGTAATTCAAACTTGATTTTGTTAATTATTTTATTATATTTACTGTAAATAAATTAAGATTTTGATAAGTTACATAATTAAATTAATTTAAATATATTTAATAAAAATCGTTGCAACAAAAATGTGTGCATTCCATTAAAATTGCTGCAGTACGTCAAGGTCATACGCATATTAATTACAATGACCGATTACTTGACCCTAAATATAATTAAGATATAATTGAGTAATTAAATATTCGTAGCAAACTGCAATTAAATGCATGTTTTATATTTAATTGTAATAATTAGGGAATGTSCATTTTTCAACAAAGTTTCTTTAGTTTTTGATTATCCATTCGCCAATTATACTACATATATTTTTTATTCATTCGTTTTGGCCAATAAAAAAATAAATGTGAGTTGAACCACATTAGGCTTAATTACAGAAGAAACCATCAATTAAAAAAAATATATACAAATGTTTGGAAATCCCTTTACACGCGTTTAGCGGTAATTTCAAATAAAAATTGAAATAATTATTTTACTGGTCGGCACTAAGTACGAGCAGATGGTATTTGACTACGCAGCCAGCGGCTGATAAGAAAGCTATGTTAAGCTATTGGTTTATTGGATGATAATGGTTTACTATATGATGATGAGCAGAAAAATGATGCAACATTTGTAATTGGGAAGGCGGCCTTTGACCTACTTAGACTTTACGCTGCGAAGCAATAACTCAGCAAGCCTTACTAGCGATGAGGGAATGTAAGCAGGTAACAGGTCATACGCATCACTAAACAAACTTTCGAAAGCAACATTGAACAAAAGTGCTGAATTGAAACTGGCTCTGTACAAAGCCAAAGGTTTATGTTGCAATGCAGAAATCATGGACGCTGCTCGAAAAGGACAAAGTCGACATGCATTTCTCGGAAGGAAAAGTTTTAAGAAAGGTCAATGGTAATGACAAGTGGCGCATAAGAAGGAACATTTAGCCTTGGCTAAATCCCAATTTATGAAAGGCGAAAGCTTTATATATAGCCAAAGCGTACAATACTGAGCAAGTGAAACTTTTATTCTATTCTAAGGTATGGGAACGTGAAAAAAAAAAATTTGGTATAAAAAATTGGAGAAAAATCGCAAGTCTGATGTCTGGAGGTCACTCATGTAGCAGGTCAAAGCTTACAAAAATCTGTTGGACCAAAAGATGAAGATGATGACTGAGGTATTGGTACCAAACTTTTCACAGATCTTATAATAACATTTAATGTAAAGAAATATATTTATTATTCATTAAATTCAGTAGACTTACAAAAGTAGGCTCTTGCTGCCAGCCCTAACCTTGCTTAATGTTCAATTGATTTGTCTTCGAGAATATCTGTCTCTTGCGACTTACTAGGAAGAATAATGATTTTTCAGAAAATGTCGCTGATGTAGGCTGATTCAACTCACCAGCGTTTATATAAAAAATATCTTTGTAATAATCTGTAAACCCTAAAGACTCAACTGGGAACTTTTAAAATCCTCCATTTGTAGCAAAGTAAAAGTTGCATTCCAAAAAACGCTGGTTACGCTTCAACGTTTTTTTCTAAGCAATTAGAAAAGTTTCATGATGTGATATGGGTGATACTTGTGTGCTAAATACCGATCAAGGGTTTCTCTCAAAGCCAAAAATGAGGAGTCGAAGTCCGAGGAAGACGACGCTATGGGTTAAGATATCTTCGACTAAACAGCTCAACACTAAAGTTAGCCAGCAAAATTTAGCTTATTGTTTAATTTGCACCTCTAACTCTAACGTTTGATGAATGTTGACGATCAATCGTCGTCAATTTTCAAGATTCAGTTCTTTTGGTACGACTCCAGCAACGACACCCTCATTTCTAAAACATTCACCAAAATATGTCGAGTCGATCCATAAGAGATGTTGAGATTTGTTATCTGATCCGGTGCCGACCCTATGTTTTTCAAGCATTGTTTCTTTAAATTTTTCGATATTATCGTCATTAACAGAGTTGAATGGACCAACGACTCGTATGCGACAAGTTTGCGAGGACTTCGCAACCTTAATTGAATACTTTTTGCCTACCAAATACTTGTGTTCGTTTTAAAGTAGATCCCCGAAAAACTTCTGCAATACTTTCAACGTTTCGGTAGTCGTGATTCCATTAGAAACGCAAATATTCAAGCAAACTCGTTGAAAATGTTTCCCCATGGTAAAATTGGCCAAAGAAACATTTCGCGTCGTAAAAAAAATAATTCCCAAAGAAACAGTAATTGATTAATATGAGGATAAAACCTTGCACGAACATTAAGAATGTTGAAAAAATGGTGTACTCCGGGTTCAATTTGATCAGTTGTTAKTGAACCTCTGGGTACAATTAATGAAGTCTTACCTAACTTAATGCTATTAAATACTAAGGGAAARTTGTTTAACCRAAGCAGTCCGGGTCAAATTTGATCAGATGTGAGTAAACCTCTAGGATTAATGTAATTTGACCTAACTTATCGCTGTTGAATACAAAAGAAAAAATTGTGTAACCGGGCCAGTCCRGGTCAAATTTGATGAAATGTTAGTAAAACTCTGGCATCAATTAATGAAATCTTACCGAACTTATCGCTAATAAATACTAAAAAAAAAATTTTACCGGACCAGGCCGTATCAAGATTCATTAGATGTTAGTAAACCTGTGGGATTAATTAATGAAGTCTTGCCTAGCTTAATGCTATTAAATACTTAAATAAAATTTAACGGAACCAGTCCGGGTCAATTTTGATCAGATGTTAGTAAACCTTTTAAGCAATTTCAAAATCAATTTTGTGATTGTGCCACCAACAATTCGGCCCAAAATTGACTCATACTCACAGAATCTGACTGCCGCTCATGTCTTGTGACACGAGCTAAAAGGTACTTTCCGACTCCAGAGTGGCGGCACAGAACGTAAATTATTATATCTTTTGTTTCTGTACATTACATATTTACATATACATATACATATACATATATGTACATATATGCACATACAAGGTATATACATATGCACTTTGTTACTTTTATTGCTAAGCATTTGTTAACCATTAGGTAGTTTGCCATTGTGCTATTATTAACTCGGTTGTTTGTGTCATTTATCGCAGATTTTGTTACCAACTAATACACACACACACACACACATACACACAGATGCATACACCCATGCACATAAATGTCCATATGTAATTACTTGGTTGGCTAGTTTATGCGCTCGATGTTTTTATTGTTGCACCATTTGTTGTTTGTGGCATTAATGCTGCATTATGAAGAATGTCTGTCGGTTTAATCGACCACTTGATTAGTTGGATGATTGGTTATTCTTGTTTCTAGCGCTAATATGATTGCGAGTCAATGAATTCGCTTTGCGCTGAACACCAGCGCTGCGGCAGCGTGACTCTGCAGCTGCAAGTGTGTGTGTACAAGTGTGGTGAGTGAACCTCACCTTCTTTTCGCGAATGCTGCTCATTTGAGTCAAAGTGTGTATGTGTGTGTGCATATTGGCTGCAACCGGAAGGTAAACGTTTGCTTTTATTTACCACGTACACTGCACAACAACAATTCACGTAATTCTAATATCTCCCGCCCGCCTTCAGCCGCCTGTACCGCCAGTAGTCTGCCCGTTTGGTCAGCCCGGCGGTCTGGTTTCGCTTTGGCGTGGCTGCAAGCCAGTTTCTCATTTCGAACTTGCACTAGTTTCTCAATTGCATTTCATTTACATTTTTACTATCAATATTCATATGAGTGTATGTAACCGTATATGTTTATTTGTGTGTACATATATTTATTACTTGTAAACGTGTTATTAAGGGGCATATTTGCACGAAAATAAGCAGCGCGTCGCAGCGGCGTTGTAGAATGGCAGAGTTGATGGCTGCGCATGCGCCAGCTCACTTGCTTTACACACACACACACATACGTGTGTTACTTTATATTGTTGTTAACTAGTTACTTACGCTTAAATAATAAGTTCAAATTCATTTCTGCAATTGTTTACCCTGAAATCTTAGCTCCTATGATTATGCGGACTTGCTTTTGCTCTTGTGACAMGAATTTATTTTCAAAACAAATTATTCAGTTTGCGATCAGAATTTTTTGATATGTTAGCTTGAATTCCTTAAACATTTAACCGTGACCAAAACTTTGACATGTAAAATTGTGTTGTTGTGTTAAAAAAAATTTTCGAAAGGTTATGGTAAAATCTCTAGTACTATTTGACAACCWCAAATGAGAATTCTTACGGAWTTCATGGTTGGAAATCGAAGACTTTTTGATGGAATATAGGAAAAAACTGCCGTTACTTTTGACAATCAGTTCAAGAAAGCCCAGCGTGCTTTTGTTAAAGAGAAACGATGGAAATTTCTGTGGAAGCTTTGCATATTTCTTTTTCGTGTTATTGTTTTTGTAATATTATATAAGATATAGACGGTAAGTGATTTGGTCGTATATTAACCTGATATACCATCTGTATTCTCACGTTTTAAACATAAATCTCTATTACAGTTCTTCCAAGTAGGCTCCTGAGCCGGCATGCTAACGCCATGCTTTTGGTATAAGCTGAGATGATCTTCAGTGTTTTCAGCGAATTTCGGATTTTTCGATTTCGGCTCATTTTTAGTTCGCCCTTTTCTAGATTGATGGATAGTTTCGATGTCATAATCATGAGTTTAATGCGATGTGGCTTTGTCAATTACTTTGCCAAGAATGGCTTTTGCTATCTCAACTCGGCGCCGTTTTTGCAAAACTATACCATCTAACATTTTCAATTAAGTAATAATACGTATTCCTAGTAATTACAATTTTTAGAAGTAATAATTTTTTAAATATTTTAATTATACGTATATATTTTGAAATGTCCGGCCCCTACATTGGGAAGGTGCCGATGCCCAACTAGTTCATATCCTCGTAAGAATAAATGCTCCTCTACGATCATACTCGTAATGCGATCTGTACTGTCAACAATTGACCATCTTAAGAAAGTAATTGCCCCGAAACCGCCAGCTGTACCCAATAGGAGCGAAATTGTGTTTCACTAGGACAACGYCAGGCCACACATATACATAATGACTCAGTAGAAGCTACGAGAGCCTGGTTGGGAAGTTCTTATGCAACTACTTTATACTCCAGATCTGGCACCAAGTGATTATTACCTTCAAAGACACAACATAGTATTTTTAATGATATTTACCAACTTTTTTTAATTTCCGCCAAAAAAAGACATTGAGCCCTTTTACTAACGGCTTAAAGAATCTCTGTGTAAACTTTGAGCTAAATCGGAGAGGCTACCTAATCGGAAGTATGTATTGCCCCAAGAAGTAACCGAATGTATAGTATTAGTGTCACGTTAATGATTTCAATTTTAATCCAAAAAAAGAATCTGTTAATCGAATGAAAATAAGAACTTTTTAACTTGGAAACAACTAATTTGAAATGTTAGCTAAGTAAGTTCACCGAATTAAAAGTAAAAAATATWTAAATAATAAAAAATKTTATACAATTGAGCATTAAAAATGCACCATAAATTCTGTAAAACCYATTCATGGCGATTAAATTCCATTCCCACATGTCCAAGTATGGCTTGTGAACCTTAACCTTCAACACACAACATTCACTAATAGAAAAAGTGCTAACTTTAGTTCAATGCTTAAATARAAAACAAATGCTATTGATCTTATTTTGACATTCCCAATAAAAATGTGACTGCAAAGCCTGCAGCAAAGAAGTTCCGTGACACTTTAATGAGCATTCAATCATTCCATACAAAGTATTATACATGTTTGTATGTATTGTACATACATATGTATGTATGCACTTGAAAATTGTATGTATTGTATACGACATGACATGTAATAATAAAATACAAATTATTGCTAATGAAATAATATAAAGTGTATATAAGCGATTTCTCGCAAATCATGCACGCGGTTAAGCCGGGGACAATACGTATGGACGTGTWTATAATTATATAAATCCATATAGATATTTGTATATAGAATTTGATTTATATTTACATACATATGAATATACTCAAGTATGGTCTATGTGCCTATTTAACGGACATTATTGATTGCTTAACACTTGAGCATTTCATTCAAAGTATTTAAGTGCAAATAATCGAAAATTATTGGGTGCTGCTTTTGATTTTATTCCACATTTTTCATGCTTTTTACAGTTGCTCGCCATTTTTTTTCAGCAATTAAACATTCGCACATGCGCAGCTACTTAAACAAATACATGCAGGCATAAGTATATGTATATATTTATATATTATAATTGTGTATATAAAATTTCAAGTGGCGTGTCTCGAGCTGACATAATGAGCCAACGGGTGAATTGGGTGTCACTTCAAAGCATAGCTCAGTTACAGATTTGCATGCAGGCAAACACACACTAACATACTTAAATACGTATGCGCTGCTTTTATGTAACAGTATATAAATAAATATAGTTGGACTTACGTATGCACTTGATAAATTTATTAAAGTAATTTTAGCATTGCAWAAAGCCACTTCGCTGGTTCTCATACGAATTGATTCTGTGTGGACTGCAGTGCAACCGTGTGGTAGGAATTGGTGGTCATCTTACAAAATGACTACTTTCTCCGTTGTAATACTATGACCAAAAAAATAGTRAGCTTTTGTTCATGGTTATAAAATTCTTATTTTATTCGTAAAACTCTTTGTCATTTTTCGGCTTCGGTTAACTTTTGCCACGATGTCAGGCCGATAGATTGTCTGTTACCGGGCCGTGAGCATGGACCCAAGACTCATCGCCAGTATTAATACSTTTCATGACATCATGAGCGATTTTGGAATMAATCRTGCTTTTACTTTTCTCAGACCCAAATTATCTTTTATAATGGTTGTCACTGRTTATACCAAAATTCAACGATGCCAGTAAAGTCCCCATATGGTGGCTGTTAATCATCGATTCTCAAACACGAACAATTGCTCGACTCTCTTTGAAATGTTTGTGTCAAAAACAGAAGGCCTTTTCCAACATTCTGAACGTTTCGGAACTGAATGGAACTTCKTCGTTGAATAATTTTACACATTTATRTACTTCAAAAAGGAAAACGTATATTATATTGATGTAACATTTGGCACAGACCTAGAAGAAAAATATTTTCGCCTTTCCAAGAATATCCAACGTTTTCGAGCAAGATTTTGTTCAACGATGAGGCCCGCTTCTGGCTCAATGGGTATGTAAACAAGTAAATATCCGCTTGTGATCTCGGCGACATTTGGAATCAATAAGACGACAACATTTCCCACACATCGCATTAATCAATGAACTGAGAGAACATTGAGAGAACAGCAGACAATATCACATTTTGCATCGGTCAATTAACCACCAAGATCCTGTGATATCACATCGTTARACTTTTTTCTGTGGGGTCTGGAGTCAATGCGGCGAATCCCGCTTCGATTTATAGCTAAACATCATGTGTCTCATTCGCCAATTACCAGTTGAAATGCTCGAACAAATCATTAAAATTTGGCYTGAACAGATTGACCATCTGAGACGTACCCAACGAACGAATGTTGTTTCGAATGATAATAAACATTACCCATTCAATTTGAAGTTTCTGAGTAAGGAACCTGGAAATGGATCACCCTTTTTAATAGACAATAGGCCAGTGTTTGGTACTTTCGAGTGTTATATCATACTATTTCTGCAGCATATGATATCCCATTACATTGATTCAAAGCTCATCCATGGAAGAAATATCTGTCTCTGAGGCTAAATCATCTCAGCACCTCATTATTGCTTCGTCGATTAACAAGTATGGTGGTTTCCGCCATTGTCAAGAATATTTTGGATAACTAACAAACATCTAAGTATAGCTGTGATATTCTGCGGTAGAACAGTTTCATGTTTCGATCAGCCAGATCGAAAACATGTAGAGTTTAGCTGYTTAGTCGAAGAGAACGAAATCCATTTCGTCGTCTTCCACTGACTCCGACTCCACCCTTTTGGTTCTTCGTTCTTCTCGGCAGTATTGAACTAACTGTGARTATCTACATGGAAGACAGATTRTAATGRGTGATCTAAGTAGAGGTACTTTTTTCAATAGCCTTTTTTGACATATCACTCCWGAATCGTGTCAAGCTGTCTTGTTTTTCTTCAGTACTGTTGCCATTTCCTCATGGAAAGACTTACGCCTGAATCAACTTGAGACCCAACATTCATTATTGGAAAATATTCGACCAAATAGACCACGTSCAGCACGTAGGGAACCTTGAAATGATCAATGATTAAAGAGTAAAGAGTAAAAAATATGGCATATATTCTATTCATAGAGTAAGAGTAAGTCAAGAATTCGTTGATATGATACACCGTTGCCGAATTAATATCAGATTAAGTTAATGGTAGCCTTCCGAAGTTTCTGCGAGTTTATCCACTGCACCACGATTGGAAGAATTTGTATAAACTTCATWGCACAGTTTCTTCACAAAAGTTTAGATTGATATGTGAAGTACTTAAAAAAAATGTCTGAACAGAATACCACATTATATGCCAAGCGATATTTAATTGGACCMCTCAACAATTCGATCGAACTTCCATGAAACTAGTTCTTTGCTAACCTACAGATAATCTCATTTTCCATAGGGTAATTTCGAATACGTTTCTTTACCAACGACATTTTCATCGAATGCCAATCTGTGTGTTGCCAGTGCGCTGCTCAAGAAGGCGGGAGAACAATAAGAACGCTCGATTACACAAGTGCCCGCCATCTGCTGCACACTTCAAATTCCCGCAATTACAAGTCGCATTTGTGGGCAGTCAAATTGAATTCTTGCCGCAGCGTTGGCTTACCCGCTCGCTGGTCACTTGCTGGTCAATTCGTTACGCAGCCGCAAAAGAATGTCGTAGAGTTGCTGTAATCACCATTACCACCGCCACCGCTGATAGTGCTCCCATGCGCTGTGCGGTTAACTCTACTAGGTGGCGCATGCGGCAACACCTCTKTCGCCATCAMCGTCACCGGCAGCACTTGGAACGCTGGCTGGCTGGTGTTCTCGGAGTCGAGTATGTTGTCATACATGTCTAATTGAAATTGGCCAGAGGCACTTTACCACACGCCACCAAGCGGCAAACCACTGACAGCAGCCGTCAACCACCGCGCTCGTATGTAGGTGGCGGCAGTTGTGCGCCGCGATTTGTACCCACAACTTGGCTGGAGCGGAGCTCAGCGCAATAAWGCGGTTGAGTGGATTTTCTGGGACTGCTGGAGAAGTTGGCTGGCGCATAAGCTTGGTTTGTTCTATTGTATTTATTATTTTTGTTGCTGTTAGCCTTGATCAATGCACCGCGGAAAAATACTCACGTCCTATTGTGGTTGWCGTACGTTGGTCGCCCCTATCAGCAACTGGCAACAGTCGCGCGAGAAAACTTACTTTTTCATAATTATATCGTTTTTGTTGTTAAAATATATATTTTTTCTACCGCTGCAACGGTGTCGGTGACGCTTAAGGTGGCGACTGACGCATGCATTTATTCTGGCGTTGTGTTTTTGCTTTTTTTTTTTTTTGTACATACAAATGCATATATAGACACGTACGTTCGTACTTTGGTAAGTGTGACAACGACAACAAGTGTTTGTATATATAAATTATAAATTAAAATATACTCACCTATATGGGTCGACTTTACGCTATAACAATTTTCCGCTTGATTTCATTTCTGGTTGGAAAAAGGTAATAATTCTTTTATATTCGCATTTCGTGACATAAAATCTGTCACAGCTTCGTGTGCTCCATGGCCCTTTTTTGGTGTGGCTGCGTGTGTTTCGTGACACATTCGGTTATTATTCGATTGCTTAAGAGCTAAGCTGAGCTGAAAATATATAAAAGTTCGAGGTTTCCTTTGAAATATCATGGTTTCAATTAAGAAAGGCTTTAATTGCCGAAATCACATTAATTCTTAACGTCTTCCCTGCTAGCTGAAAACTTCACCTCGATGTCGGCATACAGAGTAAAAGGTCAAATGAACAGGCTCCGGCCTACCATAGGTTAGGTTATATGGCTGACCAAAGRTCGYASGTGGATAGATARATCTGGAAAATGTGGAAGCAAYTTGAAGCCCAATTCACAAATTTTTGGCATCGTTTTCACAGATTTTCGACACGGTATATTGGCTTGGTGAAGCAGCACTTTCTTCTTTGTCAAATGAACCGGTTTTCGGCGATTTCGTCCTTCAAACGGTCCAATGACGCTGGCTATGATTGGCTTTATTGATGGCCCTCCCTTTTCAAGGTAGTCAATAAATATTATTCCGCAACCCAAAATACAGACGTCATAACCTTGTCAGTCGGTTGTTACGTTTTCCCACGCTTTGGAGCGGGTTACTCGTATGCAGACCTCATGATTGGACTTCGGAGTGAAATGATGGAGACATTTATCATCCATTGTCACATATGGACGCGAAAACTCGGCTGTATTACGTTTGAAAAAGTGAGCTCGCGCGGCACCCAAATTGCACAGAGATTTCTCATGCCCAAATAATCCTGAATGATATGATGTAYACATTCAGTTGATATCTTTRGAGTGTCCGCTATCTCAACTTCACTKTASGTTCATTTAAAATKATTTTGTGRATTTTTTTGATGTTTTTGTCGAWGACTTTTTTGGGCATCCACTGCAAATTGGAAAGCACTGGGCAGTTTTATAGTTCATAGGTCAATAAGCTTACAGAGAAAGAACACCATAAATGGTATAGCAGAATACTGGTAGTAGCAGGGCTTCAATGGACAAACCTTATAAAAATGTATTGCAAAAATTCCCAACAGAACAAGATACAAGTATTTTTAGTATTAGAGATAACAGAGGTTTCGTGTACGTTCATGACCTCTAATTGTTTTATTCATATCGGTTTCATTCCAATTGTACAGCTCCATGGATCTCACTTACTTCTCTGAAAAATAAGCCTCAACGCATTGTTTATAATTAATTGGTTCCTAGATCTTAATAACACTGGACTTCTTTATTTTTCCCTCAATGAAGAAAGCTCAACCTTTTCCCTTTTTCATCTTTAGAAGCTATTGACGTTAACCAGTCGCCTGTGAGCCTTTGGAGCTGACTTTATATCAAGAAATGGTTCAATTACATTCCCCAAACAATAACCTAGCATCGTCCACTGGCCTCAGCCCTCTCATCTAAATGCGGAAACTGTGAGTATCTCATCTCGCTGGCACTGACATCTCGGATTATCGTATTTCTTTGCGATACTATTCTACAAGTTAGTATCGGTCATCAAACGCTATGGCAGGGTTAACAACGTTATAGACGTCTGATAAAATGAGTAAATTARTATGTSAGTTCTGWTCAGCTTTCTTCTCGTCTAATTAGAACAACAGCTTGGAATATCGGTATCATTGCTTGTTACTGATGTTGTGATAACGGTCAGCTGGATTCTATTTGGGTGGCAACGTTCAAGTTAGTTGTCRCCGAAATAATTTAATAGAGTTGATAGATGAGTGGTATTAGTTGGATATATGTACAAAGAGATGATTATTACTACATCCAGAAGTTAATAAAAGGTTACTCTAACCGGTGGCCTCCTACGCAGGCGTTAAAAGGAATAATATTAAAAAAGCCTTCTATTATCGAACGTAGTGCAGTATTCTAACAGGTCTCAAGCTCTTTCGTCTGCCTTGTACCACATCCAGACGGTCATACCGATGATGCGTGGTTAATGACTGACCGATCGCTTGCACAGCTTCSTTCTGGAAACTGTAGCAGCTTAAACTCCTACTTATCCATAATCGACCCCGACATGCCATATACATATATGCCAAGCACGCAACGAGTCYCCACATGACTCTAASCACTTATTTGCATGCCCACCTAACCCTACATATTTGACACCCCTCTCCCTATGGTCTGMCGCCGTCGAAACAGCATTTTTTCTGGCCTACCGTTGGATGACCTCGATGACAAGTTATCTAAACTTTACCACCCTAACGGAATGTCTTTTCTGAATACGGCGGGCTAGCATCTTGAGGATTTTTTGCGGTTCTGGATTTCGGCATTAATCACGATCGTATGTGGAATGCGAGAAAGAAAGTGAGATAGCTGTTTGTTAAGCAAAAAAGTGTATGCGGCTGGATCCTTGTCAAAACTGCTCGGATCTAACTAGTAAGCGCTAGACCGGCCATCATAAGATCGATTGCTTAATTATTCGGTACTTATATCACCAACTAATTCGAAACTTAATGAGGCGCACCCGCCTAGTCGCTTATTTCAAGTTCTCGCGTTATCAATAGTCGCATGCGCTTATTGGTCGACAATAGCTAGCCCGCACCTCAACCCAAGCTGTTAATTTATATAATAGTAGAAATACAAATCAGCTCAAACAAATCAACTCAACTAAACAACAGCTGTCGGACAGACACATGTACATATGTACGCATGTAGAAATAGAACAGCAAGTGTCTAGCGGTTGCTTGCGAGGGTTTGCCGTTAGTTACGATAGTTATTCACATCTGTTGAGCACTTTCACTTTCAACCGCGTTGTTAATTGCCCGCCATTCGCATATAATTAAATAGTAACGATGTTTATTGTTAAAATATGACATTTTAATAATTATTCAATATGATTTGTTTCGCTCGATGTTCCATATAAAAATCCATACAATTAATGCATATCATTTAAATATTCATTCACTAAAATATTTAAAAATATTCATATTATATATATGTATGTATGTACAAACATGCAATATATATATGATATTAAATTCAATTTCATTGCTTTTCGCATTTCACTAGTTGAAACAAAAGAAAATGAACTCAATATCCGCTCAATTTAATTATTAAATTTAATGAGTAACAGTTAGAAAGAAAAAGTGTGTGCATTAATAAGTTAAGCGGATTGCGAGATATATAAAATATTTAAAAATACAAATGAAAAAAATTTAAAATTACATCAAATTAAAATCGATTAATWAAGCTAAAATGTAGTGTTGTTTTTGATATTTTTTTGTTTATAAATATTTAACAAGACTCCAAGCGTAATGAGTAAACGTTTACGCCGCTCAAGCGAACGGCGCAAAATAAAGGCGAGCCTTAATCGACATTCTACCACCTGCTCCATACCTCCATTGCCAAACCCAGACACTAACGTGTAACTGTGTCTAATGTTATTTTAATTTCTTAAATTCATCGAGCTCCTCCGCTGGCYCACGCGCTTCTTGCGCATTTTTGTCGGCTTCAGCTGCGCCAACTGACTGTTGCCCCTGTTGTTCTGTGTCAGTTGTAGCATACATTTGGGCGAAACGCTCTTGCAGTCTACTCATCTCGTTGACTTCAGCCGCCTGTAACGCCTGCAAATTGGCGACAACTTCAGCTGTCAGTGCTTCGTTTTGTTGCTCGTTATCATGCTCGATTTCCATGTTCTCCACACCAGTCGCATCAATGACAGCTTCACCTGCTGTTACATCGGGGCCATCGCCTGCGCCAATTTCCGCTTTACGGCGCACACCACCAACAGTTGCATCTTCAAAAGCGTTGGCTTCTGCTGCTTTTACAGGTGTATTGATGGCTTCAGTTAATTGTATGCGTGGTGTTGTTGCTATTAATGGTGTTGGTGTAGCGCCGAGGGGCTCTGCGTATAAATAAAAATTCATAACACATGCATTGTGCTAGTATTTTTTTTTTTTTTTATTTTACTTACCGTCATTTTCCGAGTCAACGTCCGTCGGTGTTGACGATGAGCTTGAGTCACGCTTCAGCGGTGAGAAATGCTGCTCCGGCAGGCGCGGTGCAATGGGGCGTGCTTTACGTGCTGGATTCAGCGCATTGCAAAAAGCGCAACGAAATGTGGCGTAATCAAAGTCTTCTTTGAGTGCCATTCCTAATGAATTTAAAGCGAAACTTAATATACACACTGCAACAACAAGTGGACGACAGCGCGAAATACGATATGGCAAACAAAATGAATGCGCAACATAACTGTAACAGCACCTTAATTTTTATTACTATTTAAAAGTAAATACGAAAGCACATTGCGATTCGTCACTACTTTCATTTTTGCCACACCACAACGATATACTCACCGTTATGCGCAAAACACTCTTTGCAAATCATAGCGAAACGGTCCTTTGGACCATCGCCAATAAGTACATCAACAATACGTTCCAAAACACCTTTGCCTTGCTGATTGACAATCGGGAAAGGTGTTCGTTTGCGCAATTCCTGTCCAACCGGTCGTCTTTGTGGTGTAATTGGTAGGGGTACACGTGGCAATAGTGTCTGTGTACCGGCTAACGATGCAACTGGTGAACCGCGTAGGCTGGAGAGCTGACGTGGTGTAGTCGAAAGCGATGTGGTACTCAAGGTTGAACGCAATCGWAGATCTTGTAAACTACCTGTGGTAGCAGGCGCATTTGGCGATTGTCCAATGACGAGGCGTTGCGATGCAGCGCTCAAGTTACTCACTGCCGGCGGACGTGGAGTCAAAGCTACAATAAACAATATGGCATTTAATAACGATTTATAAAAATGCCAAGTACAAAATACCTTACCCAAAAATGGCTTCTGGCTATTAGTTTTGTCYCCATACTTGGCCAGCAGTTTTACTGCAACCTATTTTGAGATAATTTGAGACGTTATATTATACAAAAACAAAAAAAAATATTTTTGGCAAATAAAAATATATGCACTTCACTTAAAATCGTAAGTTCTGCATTTAAAATTATTTAGTTATAACATTATTTTCTTTAAACACGATTTCATGACATATATAATATGTTATATGTACATAGGTATTTACGTCTACTCATCATCATCGTCGTGCACTCACCTTGTAGGTTTCCTTATCCATGACCTGCTCTAATATTTTCTTTTTTTCAGTATGCAACGCTGTCAGCTTATTGGAGTTTTTATTCAACTTTCGCTCGAAGTACCACGTAAATAAACGTCGCAGGAGTATGATACTAAAACAACAAAAAAAAAATATCCATGATTTTATATAAAACGAAAACAAACACATGATATGATATGCAGTGAAGCTTAACAACAACACCCGCTAGACTGGATTACATTGGCGCCCAGGCACTTGTATCTACTTACACAAATGGGAACAAAAGTAATGGCACTGAGTAAACGATTCGCTCTCGCCATGTCGGCGGAAAGTATACAAAGTAAAAAACAATAAATGCGATCACATAAATGCCAATTGATGTAGCAAGAAAATTGCCTACAATGCGTCGTTTTTGCTCCTGTGTATTCAATGTATATTTTTCTATTTGTGTGATTTTCTCCTCCAGTCCCTCGAGTACCTCTGCAGTGGACTTTTCTTTCTATAAATAGATGCAGTACACACAAAAAAACATAAAACTGTAGACTTTATAACACGCATGTATGCAGATAATATTGTGTTTTTGGTGTATGAATAAATTTGTATATTAATTGTGGGGCCAACGAAGGTCACCAGCATATAAATATGCTGCCTTACCCTGAACTTGGCCAATATAGCACCCATCTTATTGCGCTGTGCTCTATTGCTTCAATATTTATTTATAACAGCTCACTTTCCTTTACACTTCAACTTCGCTTTGTTCCAATTGGAGTTCGGCAGTGCATTGACTGCTTATAAAACTCAATGACTACGTTTCGTTTCTTAAAATTGAGAATAGCTTAATTTACAGACATTGTTGCTGCTTAGTTTCGTTTGGTTTTTAGGCGTTGATACTTGACTCGCATTCCAATAGTAAGCGTATGTCCAATTTAGCTAAGTGGTTTTTGTTTTGTTGTTTTGTATGCCGCTTGCAGAATGACTATAACACAGAGTTATTCAATTGTTGATGACGACAACGGTGCCGCCTTTGACAGCTTCCGTGGCTCCCGAACGAGATTACGTGCGTTTTTCTGCTGCCGGGCAAAATTCAATTTTTATACAGCAACAGAATGACAGAAAAATAAAACCAACAACAATGATTAAGTCAAAAAATGCGAAAGCAAAAAATGCCAATGCATAATTTTTGCCGTTTCGTGGCCCCCCGGATAATGTTTTGGAGCAAACGTAAGCGTTTCAAGGATGCCACGTTATTGGACATAATTTTTAAAAAGTTATGTAGAGATAATTGTTTTGTTTTTTTTTGCAAATAACTAAAAATTGTTAACGAATTATTTCGTTTCTATGTATGTATCAGTACAGTTATTTTGAACTTCTCATAAAAAAAGATAATAAACAAAATTCAAGACAAATGCTCGCTGTTGCCCACACTGTTAGTACGCTAAGTAATATTAAATCGTTTACAAATTTATTAAAATTACTAATGTATTATTTTTATATTTTCAATTGTAGAATTAATAATAATTATGCTTTTTAATTATAATTGCTAAACTTTTTATATTATAGATATTATCTAATTTTTAATTGTCATAATTTCTTCCATAACATGGCAACGCGAAGAGGTACGTTCAACCAAACAGCGTTCGTAATTTGTAGCCATATATTTCCAATATTTGCACATATGTGCTTATATATAGGAAATTTACCGTTTTAAAAATGTTTCTTGTTTATTGTAAATTTCCATTTTTAAATGTTAAAATAATAAAATGAAAGTAAAGTAAAAATTCCGAAGTATGCAATAAATATTTGGTTTTGATGCTGTTTTTTTTTTATCGAGTATCCAAGTGCTTTCTTAAAACCATGTGTGATTATTGGGAAAATCCTTTTTATTATACAAATTACGATATCTGGAAATATTTAACTATTTTTAARCATATTTTAGCTATTGTTCCCAATAGAAAACATCAGCGTACGTTTCTGAAAACTRAATGTTCCTATTACTACTTTTGAATTTATGCCAACTAATCTATGTAGTGATATAAATTATTTCTTCAAGTGGCTGCATCCGGCGCATAATTTGAATTTTATTTTGTCATTAGCTGGAATACTTGACAAATGTATTCGATGAAAATGTGTGGTTCGGCATATATATATATATATTTATTTATGCCAAAGTATGTTTTTATTTGTTAATTGCATATAACAGTTGTTGACATTTGCACAATTATTTTATTTTAAAAATTGAAACAAAGAAGAAATTTTARCTTCAGCTGCCTCACAGTCACAGTCTGAAAACTTAGCCGTCCAACGGTTTGCATACAGTGGAAAACATTGTGCTGGTTCTTTATTAAAGTTATGTACTTGATAAGGAAGTAAATCAGACAGTTTGTTTGACAACTATGCTATAGAAGTTCGATATCGGCCATCAGCTTCTGAACGTGTGCAAAATTTCAGATTCGCCACAAGTATATGGCTAATTCGACTCAGTTCGGCATGATCATATTTATATATACATATACTTAAAAAGGTATCAGACAATTTCTTCTGGCTATCTAAACTTTGCGATAAATTTCGTATACCCCGTACAGAGTATAAAAAACATTATGCTTAATTATAAATTATCAAAACTTATTTGCCTCTTTGGTGGCTCTTATTCTTACTAATATTGTTATAAACAAACATCTCATTTCGGCAACAGATAACACGAAGTTAGGTGTTAAATTRATGAATGGTTTTTGTTAGTGTTGCATATTTGACTTAATGATAASAATGGCAATTAAACGTTCCTTTGCGTCAGCAATGTGTACATCCCAAGCAGCGAAAAGTCAAACAAATTTTTCTAATCAGCTTGGTGAACCTCACAGATGCATTTTAAGTATCATATTGCTATACGCCGGCAAAAAGTGTACTCCATTCGGCATGAATATGAAGCAGTTGAAGACATTTTTGGTTTTGTATTCCATATTACTTATTTYAGAAGATTCCTTCGCAGCTTGCTTGGGAAGAATTTAATTTTTTTTTTAAATCAGCGTCATAGATCCTAAGGGACCTGGAAAATATTTTTCGACATCCTCTATTTGTTTGAAGCTTTATTAAACAAGCAACGCCAATGTAAAGGGATATACCTGCCGGAAATATTATTTCAATTAGCAAGATGTGACTGCTGCCAGATCTACTGGGATGTCGCCATGTATAACATTATAATCATTGATAAACTAATATATGTAGATGCTTACATGTATGCACATATGTATATATATGTATACATTAATTTTGTGCACGCYACGGAGAAGCTCTATCAGTCGAAGACTGCCTGATCTGGTGGGTTTGTCGTAATTTAATGAGTTAATGTCAACTTGTGCTTTAAGAGGTTTTTATCTTATCAGCCAGCAAAGCGGCAAGTCAAACACCCTGTAAATTATTTAAAGTGCTTAAACAACTATCCGTTCTATTCGAGCTGAGCGATGCTAACTAATGAATAAGGCTCCGCTATTATAATTAGTCGTTTTTTAAAGTTCTATCGGTCAACATACATTGGAAGCAAACGCTGTTGAATTTGCTTAACACTTATCAGTTCCGAGTTTTAAAATATTTATTATTTACAATGGCAGAATCATTGGTCACTGGGGAACTTCTATACGAGGAAAAGCCGCTTTATGTGCCACCTTTGCAGGAATTAAAAGAAAGTAAGTCTAAAACGCTAGTGCAAGCACTTTAGTTAATTTTTTTTTTTTAGCCAATACTTGTTTTGGTATTTGTTTGACATTCAAGTGAGAATGTCATTAGATGGTATTCAATTGGAATTTTACCTTTCTAATAAACGTTCTCTGCTGGAAATGTGTTTTGGTTTGTGTATTCGCTAAAGCGAAGATGCGATGATAAGATAGTTTGCGACAGGGTGAACCAAAAGTCATAAAAATATGTAGCTGGAAGAGTGAAAGAATTTTTTTTTATTTTCATAAAATCAAAAAATTAATAAGTTATCTTAAAAATCCAAAAAAAATTGCAGAAAATCATATTGATACATTTTTTTAATTAATTGTTTTTGTAATTTTTAGTTATAAACATTTTTTTTTTAATTTTTTGTATGAAAAGTGTTATTATTTTTATTTGAAAATCCAAAAAATGCATAAAACAAGTTATGTATATGTATAAAATAATGTTACRCAATAATATTTTTCAGTTATACAAAGTGCTTTAACTAAAAACTTTGAAAATGTCTCCGTTGAAGTTGGTGACTGTCCCGACCTGACAGATCCATTTTATGGTTTGCTGAGCTCAGGTATGTTTTGTATAATTTTAATATTATATAGTATATGCTAYAGCCATTTAATACTTTAATATAGGCTTAGGTGGCTCCCCCGTGCTGCTCGAAGTGGGCGGTCCACCATTCTTGTTGCCACTGGTGCAGCGCTCCAAAGTGTACAATGTAAAGGAAATCGTGCAGAAGGCCCTTCCTGGCAAGGGTAAACTATTGGCCATCGGTGCCGGTGCTGGACCTTTCCCTTTGCGTAATACTAATTGCGAAGGCATCTTCAATATGGCCATCGATGAGCAGGGTAACCTCAAAAACGGTAGCTACACAGCYAAAGTGCATGGTGCCGAAGAGGTGTGTGTGTTGGAACGYATTCCCGACTCAGACCCACGTTGTGCTTTGCTATTRAATTTATACATTAGTCGTGGCGCCCCCGGTCCGGTGGTGAAGGTCAAGTGCAGTAAACGTACGGGTGAGCAGAATTTCGTCGAATGCGTACGCAAGGGTTTGGAGAGCCACTACAAGGATAAGTGTGTGGGTATGGGTGGTATTTTCGTGTTGAAGAAGGGTGCAGCGCATCAGCACGTTATGCGTGACTTCAGCAAGACGCCACTACATTCCGAAGAGGAGTTGAACAATTGGTTGAAGTTCTACAATATGCCAGCGCAGCTGAATGCTGTGGGCACACTGCTTACAAACGAACATGTAWGTTGCTTATTCTGGCACGATTTAGATTGTACTGTTATTCATAATGGAAATATTAATTTGCCTTATTTTTATGCAGGGTTTAGATTTGCGTCTCCAGCACTTCCACTCCTTCTCCAAGTCCAATTGGGGCGGTCATTACCATCATGACACCACTCCGGATGAGGCTGAATACGAGGCTTATCTGAATGTGGCTGAACGTGTGGTGCGTGTGGATCGTCCTTTGGAATCTCATAAAATAGGACGTGATTAGGGGCTGAGTGGCTGTAGATACTTACATATGTATGTAGAATAAGAAATCTCGATTTCTACTTTAGATTTGAAATTTTAGAGAATCTTAAATGAGAGGAAAATTAAACTGTTAATTTTTCTATCTGTTTTCAGCAATCCATTTGTTATGCATTTTATACTATATAAAATATAATTTTGTTTTTGTTGTAATTTAAAATAAATAGTAGTTAAAAGATTTTTGTTTGTTTTTTCTATCAAATATACTCAGTCCTATTTATAAAAGTAATAAAAACGGRCATTCGGGTTTATCTAACTAGTACGGATTCCGTTTTTTTTTTATCTGGTCGAAGACTCTCAGCATTCTTTCAAATTACTTTCGGAATTTTTTTTTACCACTACAACAACAGCAACAACAAATAACAGTAAAACAGTATTTCTGGTATTCACCAGTTCGAGATGAGACTTTTACCTAAAGTTGATCTCAGTTCTTTCTCAAAATGTTTGGTCTTAAGGAGAGAGATGTGCGAGATGTTGATAGCAGGAGTAATTTTAACTACTTGGAATTCTGTTTAGAGCACTGCGACAGTCGGGTTTCACAAGCTTTTAGGACACATTTTTTACAAGCAAAGTCATCCGTCATGGACCTTGTTGTTGTTGTCAAAGTTTGACGGGTAGCGGCCAGGAACAGGTAGTAATTCCTTACAGGAGCAGATATTGAACACTTGATTTATGGTCCGAAATGTAAGAACCTTTCAACTAAGTTCCCGAAACTTCTGACCAAGCACTAACTATGTTTGTRTCCTGGGGTTGTACTTATGGATCAAAGCTCCTTTTGTGTTGGTATTGGACTGACCGCTTCTGGGCGATTGCTTCCTTCRACATGACCAAATAGTCGGTACACCCTCATAACCATCATACCTGGCTAGTTYAACGTTTGCGGCGGCTTACTCTATTCGACCTCAACCGTTTTAGCTTGACGTCGTCGTAAGTGACCAACTTTTCATCATCAATAACAGCAMCGTTTTGTAACCAGGCTGCTTTTTCTGGCTTATGCTATAAGCCAGAAACGTATTATTATAGCCTTAAGCATAAAGAATTTTGAAAACACGAAATTCGGTGCGGAAAATTCACAGCAAACGTGTATTTCTTGACCAACAAGTGAATATAAKCTCTTACCAAAGTCTGGAAGAGTGAAATCCGATTCCTTTTCCATGCTCCCAGTATAAATTATCAAAGTTATTTCTCTTTCAGTGCTCTAGACTTRCCTAATACCTTAATTAGAAAGCTTTTACCAAAATCTCATGTTGTTAAATCATATTGTCGCTCATATTTGATTTTTTTCTAATAAAATAAATACCCAAGCACTTAACTTACTTGTATTTTGTGACGGCGCCCGCTTCTGCTGAAGTGAACTTCGAAATTTTTCTTGTCTATGTACATAYRTACATAAATACMTCCTTTTTTTATAATTTTTGTTTCACAATATTTTCCTTATTTTTACATTTTTCCATACATTCAATTTCATGCAGCTACATGTTTGCACCAGCAATAAGCACAGCTGCGGAAAACAGTTAAATCGCAGCTGAATGAAATGATTACCGTTGTTAGTGCCGTTCATACAATGAAATCATTTCATATAAACACTCGCTGCTCGCTATCAACAAACATATGCAAGTATATGTATGTGTATTCGCATACATAAATGTCGCTCTGCTTCCGTTTCCCACATTCCACCCCAATCAAAGAATATAAAACAGTGCAATTATGTATGTACATACATATGTATATAAGCACCCACTACACCGCGATTGTGACTACTATGTATTGTGTACACTTTTTATGCTCTCACCAAAACAAAAAAAAAACATCCATATGTATTTGCTAAGGTGTGGCTTGGCGCTGTGCACGCTCTCGCTCACCGCTGCTGCGCACTACGAGCACCAACACCACTACACACTTYCGCAYCGCTTTRTCATAGCAGACATTTTGTTTGTTGGCGCTTTCCCCATTTCAATGCTCTCAGCTCCCTCTAACTGCGAAGTCATAGCAACCGCCAATCAGCAGCGACTGCGCGTGAGATTTGAGAGCAGCACAACGGAAACGGAGAAATGATCTTCTGCACAGTTATAAACTACATACATACATTTATGTATACCATATACTAATGTTACACAAATTTAATGGAGTTTTACTCGAGGGGGCGTAAAAGAGGTGAGCGGAGATTAAAATAAATGGCGACTTTGCGTGACTGCGCTTATTTACGTTCATAATGCAGCGGCCATAATATTTAAAAGACACATCGTGAAAAGCGTAATAATTGTATGGAAAAATGTTGTAAGTAGCGTCCCCACCACACCTTAGGGAATGTCGCCGCTGCTGGGCMACTTTGTCTGCCAAATCGTAATTGCATATTTATTTCGGTAGAGGCATAGATAATATTATATGTATATGTATGTATGTTAGCATATGTATGCGTGCGTGCATGAAATGTGTATTGTTATCCACAATATTTTGCTGAAATGTACATCAAAAGTTTTAATCAACATTTTATGTGGTGTTTATACATATTTAATATTATATAGATATTTTGCGCTTGTAAACACTATTATAATGTTAAAGCAATGAAAATTTGTCGCGCTGTTGTGTTAGTTAGTTATTGTGTGGTTTTGGGGACCCTTATGAGTTTTAATAACGATTCGATTACTAGGTAATAATGTCCTCCCGATCCCGCAAATCTCTCTCATAAAGTCTTTTTCAGATGACCAAATGAGCGAAAAAATTACAAAAGTATATTTTCAGTGAAGAATGTAGCATTATTGTCACATMATCAATACTAGTTAAAAATTTCTGAAAAATAGAACGGCAAAAGGTGAAATAATAAAAGTAACTTGTAAATCACTGAAAAAAGAAAAGTAAAGGAATATAATAAAAATTTTAGAAAAATAATTTAGAAGCTATGGGATCAGGAAGTGGAACGGAGGACTTATTACAAAAAAATTTATGTTAAATTTCAAGTTTTCGTTTTTGTTGCTTCATGTGATAAAGAGGTATTTAAAAAATATTCATGTCATTGTTAATGGAAATTGAAACTAAACATATTGTGGCAACTGCATCGAAAAAAGTAGTTTTGAGAAAGACGCGTTTAAAGTTTTACGTCTAGTTGTCTATTGTTGCAGTYATCCGCTAAACCAGTCCAATCGAGTTAAGAGATCGATCGGAGCTAATCCGAATAATGATAAATAAGGCCATTAACAATCGACGTAGCGCTTTGCCGCTCCCACAAAACTGTTGAGACGTCTGAAAGGATAGATTGATTTTCGACGGTTATAACTTTGGAAATAATTCGAATTTAGAAGAATCCTTTGCTTCTTCTTTTTTAATGGCATATTATACCGCTTATACCGGTTATAATCGAGTTCACAACAGCGCGCTAGTCGTTCTTCCTGTCCGACTATTTGCGCAAATTGGAGATTCGAAGTGTAGCCACG
>NW_017534741.1:2522102-2535599 GCF_001853355.1 Bactrocera latifrons | reverse complement strand
GCGCATGGTGAAAATCAGACCGATAGTAGATTTTCCAGGTCTAAAGCCACACTGTTGAGGTCCAATCAGTTTGTTGACGGTGGGTTGCAGTCTTTCACACATTACGCTCGATAAGACCATATATGTGATATTATGGAGRCTTATCYMACGGCAACTGGCACATTTCGAAAGACCCCMYTTTTTCTGGATTGAGRAGAGCAYACTTAAATTYCAATGTTCTTGCATKCTTTACCAACATATTCTRCAAAKAACCTGCTGCATGCACCTTGTCAGCTCTTCGCCACCGTATTTGAATAGCYCAGTCYGTAATCTCTCGAYCCCTGCATTGTTTTTGTACATCAGWCGAGTAATTGCTATTCCGAACCTCATCATAGTCACTATTGGCTTCCTGCAAATCAATCCGCTATAATATGCACATACACACATACATGCATCGTATGTCATATATTGTTTGAGTTAAAATCTTTTAGCGTCCAAATCTAACTCCTTCATATGTTAGACCCAATWAAACCCAAAAGAGCAATATTAATCACAGCAGCCGTCAAGCGTAGATTAACTTGTTTCAATTCCACCCACTTTGCAGACACCACAGTACTCACATATATAAACAATAAAATACCAGTCATTTACAGATAATATATAAGCATATAACTCGTAACATTCCTCCCTCGCTAGATGATGACGGCTCATTCTACTCTCCGGTTACACCAATAGACGAGTTAATATTGCGCTGCTTTGTCGTTTTTTTTTTTGTTTTTGGATTTTGGTGTGCTCGTAACTTTACGCACACACACAATTACTCAACCAAATAAATATTTTTTTTATTATTTTTTCACCATTTTTTACTAATTTCACGAGTGTTCAACTCATTGCCACCAGGTATTACCACACCAACGCCCTTACACGCCAACAATTCGCAACTCATTTGCTCATTATGAAATTCTTAGCGATTCTCAGAGGTGTTTATGCGCGCCATTCAAGCCCATCCTTTAGCATCCTTTTTTTATGTGTTAGCCGTTAGATGTTAGCGAACGGCAGCAGCTAGTCAAAGCGGATGGCTTGCGTAAATGCCGCAAAGTTGGGCAACAATGAAGGAGTTCATTTGTTGGTGTTGCTGTGTTGGTTGAGTAAGAGGCTCTTGCTTGTTTTTTGCGCATCCTTGCCGTTTTCTTTGCCATTTTACTACCTTTTTTTATTCTTTATGCGTTGCCGTTTTTTATTTGTATTTTTGTTGTTGCGCTACTCAAACGGGTTGCGTATACTTTCACTGGCGGCGCGGCGGGCGGGCGGTTGGCTGATTGCAATTTTCACTTTGTTTATTTCACTTTTTGTTTGACTCTTTCTTTCGGTTCTTTATAATATAAATACATACATATGTACGAGTATGTGTGTATATGTGTGTGTTTGTGCACTTTGTTTATAAGACAAGCCAACCATAATGGGTCATTCAACCCGATTATGCAAGCTRTACGTGGCAAAGGGAGAATTTCTACGGAGATTTTCAGACCAAAAAAAAAAAACATAAAAAACATTGCACGGTTGCATTGCATAATGTCGCTTCGGTGGCTTGCTGCCTTACCTGCTGGCAACAGCGGTCAGTCGACAAATTGTTCGGCGGCTTTCGACATTAGCGCTCTATAGTTAAAGTGTTACTTATGTTGTTATTGTTGTTTTTGCTTGCTAACGAAAGGATGATTCCGGTTAAAACGCATAGCTATAAAAAATGCAAGGCGGAAAAGGCGTAAGCAAAAGGTTACATAAAAAGGCGTAAATCGTCAATTTCGGGTTAAGTGTTGGCAAAACAATTTGCTCAACACACACACTCCCACATACACAAAATAACCATGCAGTTGGCAATATTGCGAAAAAACGAAGGCCACGCTAAAAAACAGCGTTCTGAAGGGTTTTTAGAGACTTTTTTTGTTGCACCATAAAAGAGTTTTCAGAATCTTCAGCGATTACATAAAAGGGGAAAATGTGTCTAGTGTCTCCATTTGAAAATATAAACTCAAAGGTTTTTTCGCACTTTTTTTCCAAACGTTTTTTGTTTTTTTATTAAATATTCTTATTTCGCTGGAAGAGTTAYGAAATTTTACGCAAACTCTTGCAATCGGTGAAGGCAACGTAATTTTTTGCTTTGGACAAAATGGAAAATTTTTAAATTTATGACATTGACTGTCAGTGAAAGGGGCAATAATTGACAACAATGACACCCGTTGTATTTATGTGGAATTCAGTCGKTTTTTTAAGACTTTTTTCAAATTCGTTAACTTTTACAGTGAGTATGGTGTGCAGCTTATATAATATTGCACAAATTTCAGACAAAGCAGTAAAGAGAAATATTAGTGATGCTTATGGGTTTTTAGAAGAAACATGAGAATGTGAATTTTAGAAGAAAACTGATGAAATGTGAGGGATTTTATGGTACATGACCGGCAGGGAGCGTGTATTAGTGAATACAGACACGCATATATTATTCCTTAAATTTTAACTCTCTAATGACTAAGACCGAATTGTATATACATAAATTGATTGCCATTAGTTCGTTCGACTTTAAGGCAGCACTTTATTCTGGGGGCCCGAATTTCGARTATCTTTTGGCAGTTAAAAAAAACATTAATATTTTTACGTGTCATTGTTTCAAGAAAACACAAAATAAAGAATTCATAAAGCGCCCTTGAAGCAAAGATGAGAAAAGGTGCGGCCTCGTTATCGCTATTTCCATATTTGTGGTGGATTCTTGATTACTACAACTATGTACGTATCATTATCGTATGAACCAACAAAAATAAGAAAGTGGTGAGTTCGGGTGCAACCGAACATTTTTTACACTTGCAAACATACAAAAATCAAAGCCAGGGAAATACCTTAAGATCTAAAAKGTCAACCAGAAAAACGAAAATCATTATCTGTAGTATATGGGAGTTGTATTACCATGCTGCATACTAAATAGAAATCGCCTAGGTTTCATTAAGGTACCTCACATACAATAATCAATCATTTGGACCAAAGTCAACTGGATGTTCCCTGATCATAGTTTTATGAGGGCTAAGTCAAGTTTACGCCCAATTTTATCTACTTTAAGCATAAAGACCCATTGTTATGAGTAAAAGACGTTCTGAAATTTTCATTGATATACTATAACTCAAATATTGGCCGATATACATATGTAGTATATTAAGGAAGTATTGACCCGACTCAATCCATTTTTGATACACAGAGATACTATTGTCGGCAAAGGATTCTCTCTGTACATAYATTGACAGATATTTGYGGTCAAAAGTCAACTTTAAATACAGGAGTCCACATTTCAAAATTATTTGTGCAAAATTGTATCCCGTTATAATAATTGCTCCTGATTTGTGACTGRAAAGTAAAAGAATCAAATGGAATTTACAACTGTGTTATATGGCAAATAGATTAAAGTCCAATTACGTCTTGCCAGAAATATGGTTTCTTTAAAAACAATATAAAATGTTTTTTGGATTTTGAAATAAGGCATGCAGTTTCCTTGACCTCTGTCGAAAGATTCTTAATTGAATTAAGTTCAGTTGACTGAGCCGTCCAGCTATGCCATAGTAAGAATAGCACCCCATAGGTTGATTTTGACACCTGCATTTTTACGGTCGGGGAAACATATCTGGAATAAAATGAAGCATTTTCTGGTCTTCGTCTATACTTTCGGCATCCTTGGGCGCCAAGTAAAACAATTTCCGTTTCCTTGRACCATACTATTTTGTGATATTTTTCGATTGGTGTTCTTTAGCAAGTTAAACACTTTCCTACATATGCRAAGTAAGGGGATCTTTCTTAGGCTCCTGCTGAAAAGTGTAGCTGCTRTCAACAGTTTTCTTATTTTGAACGCAATGCCACTAGGATTTATCCAAAACTTTTTGTTATTTTATTTTATTCTTTTTGTAGTATAAAATGTGTTTTTTTTTCCGAACCGCAACTCTGCTCAATATATGTCGCAAGCCTCTTTTAGTCCCTATTTTTACGATTTGGCTTTCATGTTTTGCAATGGGTTTGGAACAATATCCGAAAAAATCTTCGATACATTTTTAAGATTTTCGTCCTCCAACAATTGTTTGATGATATTTCGTTCTTGTTTAGAACAATGTTTATACGGTCCATTTTGAAAAAAAATCTGACGTTTTCTTGCCATAAACTTCGTGTTAAACTTAATATACCCTGTTCAGCGGCCCGATTCAACCTACATTTCCAATCCGACTCATCTAAATTGTATATGTCTTATGCTGCATACAGCATTCCACACTAAACGGCTATCAGTTGAACACCTGGTCTCTTTCGCGCAACGCTCACCAGCAAGTCACACACAACAATAACAACACTTAACATTATTTGACATCATTGTGGCAATAATCAATTCCAAACAATTCAATTATAAATGGAAGAGAGCTAAATTGAATCAATGAACTGCGAAACACCCACAGWGAGGGGTAGAGAGAGAAGGGGAGTAAAAACCAATGAAATGCCCAATTAACCTCGACAATTTTCAGTATTTAATCGCTTTAAATTGCTGCGTAAACGCAATGACACCCACAACAACGCAGCGACAATAGACAAGAGACAACAACAATGCCCTTAATATCATATACAACACGCACAACCCCACAATGGCAACAGTTCCAGGAGTTAAAACACACGAACAACAATGCTGGAAGCAGGGTACGAAGCAATAATGCCAATCGGCAGCGTAATTCTCCTGCTCACAGAAGTGTGTGGGTGTGTGGGTGCGCAAATTAATTGATTGAAATTAATGCTTCGTCATTTCGAAAATGAATTGATACACACGTAGCGAGTGGCCGTTAGTCGCTCGCATGTGAACACACATCAAATTCTCGGTTTACAATCGCCGCCGCCGCCGCCGCCACCGCCGCCGCTCACCGAAAACCGCAGCCAACAATCAATTTGCACTGCTCCCTAAATCTAACTCCTTCACACTTTTATCTCTATTGCCGTACGCGCACCATTTATCTCGCCATTATTGCTTATGTAGCTTGTAGCAGCAAGTGAGGCGTGGCAGCACGAGTGCCGTGTGCGTTAATGAATTGGGGGGTGCATGTGTAATTAATGTCATTTGGTTGTCGCTGCGTCGCATTGTTGGAAATATKGCCTTTTATTCGCACCAGCAGGCGCAAGCAATAAAATTACGAGTCAACGACAGYAGCTCAACGCACARCCASTGATTTGCTGTGACGAAAGTTGGTGAGTGTGTGCGAGYACATTTTCATAGTTAGTCAATGTGAATGCCCGAAATAATCTGGAGTAAATTCATTATGGAATTCGATCTGTCAGAGATGAAATATGTGGTTATCGCAACTCCAAGAGATTTAGGAGTCATAGAAGAGTTCGAGCGCAAAGAAGCTCTCTTATAATAACCGAGTAACTGTACAAATGCTAGATTCTGTTAARCGAAAAAATAGATCAGATATCTGTAGCAATTTAATCAGGTATCTGCCTTCTATAAACTTGAAACCGTTGAGATCTGTTCAGCAGAGCGAAACTATAACACTCTCTGTTCGGGTCAGCTTGTGGATTGAAGATAGAACTAAGAAATTTTAATCTAAGAGGTATATACATACTGCTATCATACTCAAAGAATCTGGGTTCTTAAAAAAAACCAGTATGAACATACGGATGTCCTCACACACTTTGACTTCATGCCGGAACACTTGGTTCACGGAGTCTCCAAGCCGAACTCTGCCGGCTTCTTCTCTGCCCATATACCGACGAGAGAGTTATGGGTGAGAAGAAGTCGTTGGAGGTGAAAAACAGTGAGCTTTCTTACGAATGGGTCAAAGCTTGGGGGAAGGTTGGTGGAGGGATTTACTGTCAGCATCTCTTTATCAACTCCAGTTTCAGACTCCTTAACTACTGCGGTGTCTTCCAAGCTGATGTTGCAACCATTAAGGTAGCAGTAGATCGGCGGCTCCAGAGTGCGGCCTCCTTCAGAGAAGTGACCATTCACTCAGATAGCAGAGCGGCGATATTAGCCTTGAACTCATTTACAGTGCATTCAGAGTTGGTCGAGGAGTGCCTAACCTCGCTATCAATAGAATCGAGGGTCTTTCTTATAAGACTAATATAGGTGCCGGGTCATAGCGGAATGGCAGGAAATTGCAAAGCTGATGAGCTACCTAGGAAAGGCACTCTGGAACCGCTATCCGTAGAATGGGAACGTGTCGGTACTCTCGTATCTTTTTGTGATAGCTAAGCTTCGCGGAACCAAGGCCGGTGCTGGGCCAAGATCGATCGCAGGAGATTTAGTTATCTCTTTGCCCTTAGAGGTTAGCCTTCTTCCTAGTTATGGAGATTTTAGCAGGCCATTGCCCTATTGGCGTCCATGCTGTAAGGTTGGAAATCTTACAAAACGACATTTGCATTTAACCTAACAACCTAACCCAAAAGATATACATAAATAGATCGAATGTTTCGGGTCGAAGAATATCCTCAAAAYGTATATGGTAGTTTACTGTCATTACCGTTAGTTTCAGGCCCGTTCTCTTTAGATGAGTACAACTAGCAATTGATAAGTAAAGCTTTTCTTGACAAACAAAGCCCATTTTTAAGAGTCACTCATCATCTCCATCCTGCTAAAAGATCCAGAAGCCCGTACGATGACAACATCTGAAGAGTCGACGTTGTGAGTTTCGAGAGAAAGGTTCTGCGGAAGATTTATGGGTGAGCATTGGCAACGACGAGTACAGCAGTCAATGGAATGATGAGATGTACGAGATATACGAGGACAATGACATAGTTCAGCGAATTAAGAGACAGCGGCTACGCTGGCTAGGTCATGTCGTCATAATGGTTGAAAACACACCGRCTCTAAGAGTATTCGATGCAGTACCCACCGGGGGAAGCGGGGAAAAGCAAGACGTCCAGTCCGTTGGAAAGACCAGGTGGAGAAGGATCTGGCTATGCTTGGAAATTACAATTTGCACCAAATGTCGAAGAGGAAGAACGACTGAAGCGCTGTTGTGCACTCGGCTATAACCATGTAAGCGGTTTCTACGCCAATAAAGAAGAAGWAGTATCCATTCTAATCTTTGTAACRTAATTTATGGCAATCAATCARCAAGGATAATCCTGCACTAAAAACTGATTAAGAACTGCTCAACYTCACCCGCGATTGCATCRGTCTCTTTCAAGATCTAGGTAAAATCAATACTTCTCTTTTGACTAGCCCGGGAGAACTTTGCTTTCACTTCTTCAAATAACTCGTTAGAAAGGCTTACTTCAGCTTACATATAATATTTGAATTATATGAATATGAGTATKGTCTGAAAATTTGATCATATTTTCCGCTTGACCACAAATGAGTACACAAATAAATAGTGTTGCTATTTCTCTGCTGTCATATATTACATAATATGTACACACTAATTTCTAATTTTCCGCTTATTTCCGGTGCTAAAGACCAGCTGCCTTTCCGTACGCCTAAGTCTATATTTATTCTAACTAATTAAAAAGCACTTCACTAAATATGCACATATCTMTATATGCATATATGTACATAGTACATATAGATGGCTTACATAAGCACTTGAATGCCTTCGATTTTAAAATAAACCATCAAATTACAACAAATTAATAGCAAAATAAATGCTAATGTAATTTTACTTAGTTTTTTAAGTTCTTAGTACGCATACTAAACTCTGGGGCGCGGCCATATGTTAAGATCAAAGTGACGACATAATTGGGCGATCACTTAACAGCTCGACGGCAATCAGTAACAAGACCACAAATTTAAACATTTAAACATACAAATTTACACGCCATTACAAGCTGTTGAAACGGGGCATGCCACTTTAACAAGACCACTTATATAATACTACAACCCACCAACAACAGTCCTACACATGTATATTTATATTTTCACATATACAAATAGAATTTACGCCACTGCCGCATGATATGCCACTGATCTTCCCTTGCGTGGCCACGCAGCGTTCCAGCCTTGTGTAGTAATTGTTGTTGCATTTGACTGCTAATTGGTTCTTAAGTAGATACGGAACCAGCATTGACGTTGTGTGGCGACATTCTTGAACCGCCACCACACACATGAAACCACCCTGCTGCCTGCCGACCGACGGCAGGCCTTCACAAGCGCCCCGCATCTCAAGTGGCCCAGCGTTCGCTTTGAGAACAGAATCTACTTGCTGCAGAAGTGCATACTTTTTGACTAATTTTGATGTGCCACGAAATTACAAGTGGCTGGCGGCTTTGTACCATCGCAACGCYTTTGYGGATGGAAGTGAGTAGTTGGCTGGTTAGCTGGCTGGCGCTACGGAAGTATTTKACGCAGTATTTATATTGATATGCATTCGCCCAAATGTCGAAGTGTGCGTGTGTGTGTAGCTTTCCTGTATTACCGCAATATTTCATGTTTATGAATAATGCATTGCCTGTAAATTGTTGTGCAAATCAATGCGTGCGTGTGTGTGTATTTAAATGCTTTTAGTGCTCTAAATGTAGCAATTAAAATGCATCTGAGAATTTTATTCGATTTTTGTTTGTTGTTGTTGTCGTATTAAAATTCGAAATATGTCATGATTGACAGTTGGTGGAAGATCGAGAATTAGTAGGGTGCAACGTGTATCTTTTATAAGCTCAGTTTCCCAAAATATTTTGAAAGACAAAGGTTTATGTATGTATATAAGTGAAATTACATATATGTACATATACACATGCTCTCTCGATGTTTTACAATAAGAGAAGTAATCTATGGAAAGATTTTGCTATAWGTTGTTATAATACATATAGTATAGATAGTATACATATGTATGTATGTTTCTTCTGTTGTGGCCGTTGGATGCTCAGTGATTGGATAAATGGAAGATCTAACAAGCATGCAGACTTCTTCAATCGGTTGATAGATGTTAAAAAATMTTTTTGTTTTTGTAAAAATTCTTTTGAAAGCATGAAATTCTATAGTATTTGAATTTTGAATTGACCGGAGTGGAGGTACTGCGTCGAATATTTTCAGAGCTGCAGTGTTTTCGTCAATTCGGACCAACGGACCTCCTCTTCTTCTTCTTTACTGGCGTAGACACCGTTAAAAAGTTAAAAACAGCGCGCCAGTCGTTCATCCTTTTCGCTATTTGGTGCCAATTGGAGTTTCCAAATGTAGTCCTTCTCTACCTGGTCTTTCCAAGGGAGTCGTGGTCTTATTCTTCCACTGCTTTTCCCGGCGGGTACTGTGTCGAATACTCTTAGAGCTGTACTATTTTCATCCATTCGAACGACATGACCTAGCCAGYGTCGTCAATGTCGTCATATACACATGTATGTATCTCGTACAGCTCATCGTTCCATCGACAGCGGTATTCGCGTTTGCCGATACGCATAGAACCATAACTCTTCCGCAGAATCTYTCTCTCGAAAACTCGTTACTCCGACTCATCAGATRTTCTCATCGTCCATGYCTCTGCATCATATAGCAGGACGGGAATAAAYAGCGATTTATATAGTTTAGTTTTTGTTCGTCTAGAGAGGACTTTACTTCTCAATTAGCAGYCGATTGAAGAAGTTGCGCAACAGGGAGCTCTTTTGGCTGAAACCTCTCTCAGTATCTAACGGCTTGGAGAGGTTCTTGCTGCTCCTGACGGAGCTTTTGGTATTGTTATATGCGATGTTGAGGAGGCCTAGCTCACGTTAATTTTAGCAGATTGTGTGGTGCCTCTTTTTGTAGATTGGGTAGTGTACACTTAAATTTCAAACGTCGGTCATGCTTTCACCCGACCATAGTCCACAAAGAAGCTGATGCATGCTCCTTATCAGTTCGTCGTCGCCGTATTGGAATACCTCGACCAGCAATCCATCGGCCCCCGCCGCTTTGTTAATCTTTAGACGGATGATTGCTGTTCGGACTTCTTCATGGTCGGGCAATGCAACGTCTGCTCCTTCGTCATCGATTGGGCACTCTCATCCGAGGCTGTTGTTTCATTTTCATTCGGGGCATTTTTTACGTGGCGGGTCCCAAACASAGCGCTCAACCCTGGGGAGGGATGATTCGCCTTCTCACTTTAGCTCGGCTTCACACGGATTTTTTTTTTGTGACTACCCGGAGTATACTTGGTTTAAGACCGGAAGTCGTGAGCTACTTGACTTTCCAAGCGCAGAACTTTTCTCACTTGCATGAACTTCTATTCTTGACTCTATCCTCCGTACACATATGTAATATCYAGTCCAGCAATTAATCAAGCTCAATGTATTTTCGTAGAATCCGATATTTGATCGGAAAAACTATCTTTCATAAAATACGAATATTGAAAAATTAAGATGTATTGCAAATAGTTTATTAAGTTTTTAATATATATTTTTATGTAATTATTTAATATATTTTGAGATGTGTTAAATCTATATTGTTTTCTCATGCCACCAGGATTGTAATTGGAGTAAGATAATTTATTCTAAAAATATTAAAAAAAAAAAAAATGGATTTTTAGCATTATTTGGATATCAGATTTCCGAATATTTAAAATTATATTATTCATAACAATTTTGTTGAMACATTCTGCCTACTCAGCATAACAAAGAAATTATTTCTAAACTATTTAAATATGTACATATGTCCTTATGTATTTTCATCATTTATCAGCGATTCAACACGCTAACCTATTACCAGCCGGAATAATTTCTAAGAGTACAAACATATTTTGGAAAAAAATTCCGACACGCTCGCACATAAACTTGTTCCAGAATACAACCCTTTAACACACCCCTTTCGTTTTGTTGACTTCAGTTAATGTAGGGAGTGTAAATATTCAAACATATGTACATATGTTAGTGTCTACAAATAATTTGAAATAGCATTTTGCGAATTCATAARTCCTTTTTCAGTCAGCGTAGTCATGGTCGGAATGTTTGAGGATATGTATTTCGGTGTCAAATAAATACATAAACAAATCCAAACAAACATATAAATAAGTAAACAAAGATTTCGTACAAATATCTGCATTTAATATTTAAGTTTTGAGTTAACTTTATGCGGCGATTAGCCGAGCTAAACACAACTAAGCCGCTCAATGACCCTCATAGACCGCTCACAGGTAACACATAGGTATTCGCAGCGCTGCACTAACAAATGCAAATTCGATTATTTTCGTTCAGACGTTCATGATCGTCATGAATCCGGCGATTAAGAGCGCATTATCCATACAACAGAACTCACCCCTTTCCTTTTATCCCAAMCAAGCTGGAGTCTTTTCAAACAGCCACGCCCAACACTGACGTTGACTTAAGCCTTTCGTTTGACACTCGCAATGAGCAAATGAGCACACACACAGACATAGAAATACARRCATAGGAGTAGTGTAGTGTATGTTTATGAAGTGCGCTTGTAAAGGATTAAATTGGAACGAGCGGACAATGCGACTGATCGTCTTGTTTGACAAGCATCCTTCACGCTCACCCAAACCAAACACTACGTACACACATACATATAGTATATAGATGGCTGCATACATTGGCAGCGTATAGTAGGCGTAACACCTATGCGTACGCGCCCACACGCCTCTGGTCGACCGATCATTTTCAATATTTCACTAATCCGTTTATGGCGAAAATGAAGTCAAACATTTAGAAGGATTAGYACTTGGCAATTTTCGCAAAAAGGCCAAACAAAGCCAAACACCGCAGCCAGCCAGTCAGCCAGCCAGTGCCCGACTAGCTGTGAGTCGCAGAAAAAGGGGTASGCGCACGCAAAGGATTGAGCGTGTCGAGTAGTAATTGAACCTTTGGCCGCATAGCCGATCAGCCAGGAAGCAAGGCAGCCAACGGGTCAAACGACACAGTAGAGAAAGAATTGGCGGAAAATTGCTTGCAAAGTGTATGAAGCGTGTAAGAAATTCGCATGGTTGAACAATGTAAACGATAGGGTTGTTGATTCCGCAGCTACTTGTCGTCGACGTTCGGTCGCTGCGGCATTGTTCGTGCGTAAGGATGTGGTGATCGCGCTGCCGATTTGAATAGGAAAGGGTGCGGAAAGGGTACAGCAGTGGCAAAGGTCGATGAAAAGACGGAATTTCAGTAAAATAGACAAATTATTTGTTTCCCAGAAGCTATTTGTGCGATTATTTAGCGTTTTCGCATTTTGTCTTCTTGATTAAGCGCGTTCTCCAATAGCGTGGAGAAATCGGTAATGGCAAAAGGTCGTTGTAGATGACAATATATGGTTGTAAAAGGGTAAATATTGGTGAGAAGGGTGCTATCTACTCAAGTATTTATATATAAGTGGTAAGCTGATGCAAATATTTTTGAAAAGCTACAARTTGCGTTTGCCAATAAAATTTTACACACCCCTGTAAATGGAAACCAATTCGAAGCGTTTGCATAATTATCATAAATATAACTGATTTTAACGGCTAATTGTTATGAGACTTTGCTGAAAATTCGTTCTTGGTTTTTATTTGATTTTGTTCTTTTTATACCAAGAAAAGGAAATATTACGTTTGCTAAGAAGTTTCTTGCACCCAGAAGGAAATGTCGGATACCATACATTGTGACAAGAAACCCGCCAATGTTTAATAATATATTAAGTAAATGTAAGTAATGCCCACCAAACGTAATCACTTATGCCAACGATTTTTCTAGTCCTCGAAACACTTTTCATAAGCACTTTTTAAGATTACCTCCAGTAACTTTACTGAATTTTTTTTATCCCTTCGATTGAATGAAAACGGGTTCCACGGTGCGGCAATTTCCGTTTGGGGAGCAGGAAAAAATCACACGGAGCCAATACGGTGATCGATGGTATTCACTGTGTTTTTGTCTTTAAATTCAGCCACAATCGTGGCTCGTTGGGACGGGGCATTATCATCGTGTAAAATTCTTGAATTCTTCTTCCACAATTTTGACCGTTTTCGATGAATGTTTTCACGCGGCCAAATAGAACTTCTTATTGACCGTCTGTCCCTCCGGAACATATTCATGATGAACCAAACCAAAAATATCGATTAAAAAATGKCCATCATCTTGATTTTTCAGCGGCTTTGRCGTGGTTTTTTTGAGTTTGGCTTCTTTTTCTTCCCTCAATTCCGATGCTTTTTGACTTGTTTGCATGTCAAACTCATAAATCATAAATCATCGGCAGTTRTAATGCTGTTCATTCTCTCTAACACTCCACGTATACAACTATATATTATAGGGCTATATTTTAAGTAGAGCTTTCATATTTAGTGTTGACACTTTTAACGTTAAATTACAACGAAATGACGTTGAGATAAGTTCTCTACCAAGTTTTAAAGAAGCGATTGTGGTATGTTTTTYCAAGAATCTTTTAATCTAATAAAAGTCTCTTATTTATTGGAACGACAAATACTGTCATACGTACTTGCTTAATATGCTTTAAGTCAGTACTTTGGGCAAGCCAAGGTAGGAACTCCATCGATTTTTATATAAAATATTCTTTCGCAACAAGACTTGTGTATTTGTCGTCATTGTCCTAGTAAGTCCATTTTTTGCGCTGCG
>NW_017534741.1:2517188-2520197 GCF_001853355.1 Bactrocera latifrons | reverse complement strand
TTTTGTTTATCTTATACTTTTTCGAACATCTGTATATATTACAAATCCATTTTAAGTAGAAAAAGTTCTATATAGGCGTTGCCAACCGATTTTCTAGTCTATTGCAAGTCATACAATTAAAATCACTTTGAAATGMAAATCTCACGTCTTCATCTCATTTGAGCAGAAACGTTTAGTGATTTTTAAGAAACTGTAAATAAAAGTAAATTAACTATTAATTGGCATATATGTGACAAATGTTAAGAGAGTTAACTCTTCTCGCATACTCAACATCAAAAAGCAAATACCGCTAACCATTACAAGTACAGTATGATTTCCATTTAATTCGTAATTACGTTGAAGTCACAAGCAAATCATCCAGTTAACTCAAATACGCCAACTCCAGCGAATTACACCGGCTACTTACATACTTGTAAACATGAGGAGGGTTTATAAGGACCTCTCACTGGCATCCAAGCGCCCGCTAGCAATTCCAGATTAATTTGTGTGCAACGAATTAACGACATTACAACCAGAAATGTGTAAATGGGCTCATTGCTACCAAATGGCCACGCCAAATGCTCATCAAAAGGGCCGTCAACATGCTCTACACAGGGCGCATAGAGTTACAGTGAGCCGTCAAAACTGTTTGGCCAACGACATACACGCACATACATATGTACATGTGTCTGCATATTCATGGCTGGGACATGTGCAAACCAATGGCAGACAACACTGAAATTCTTGTAGAAAAACACAACTCAATTTTCATTATTCACTACTGCTAGTGTGTATGTTTGTTTGTATGTATGTTTGCATGTATTTGTGTCTTGTTAAAAATCACTTTGGTACACAGCCTATTGACCTTCTACTTTTATTGTGGGTTTACCGGCTTGCTCTGTGGCTGCCTACACATAGTAGTTGTTTGTGCTTAGTATGTAATTTTTGTTGTTGTTATATTGCAGTCTTAGCCGCGTGAATGCAGCTCATTAGAAACACATGAAGTTGCTGCCWAGTTCACCAAATGGCAAACAACAACAACAGGAAAACTACGAATTAATGCGTCTGAAGAGAGCAGAGAATTTGCCTGCGCCAAAACACATAGAAATATGTACACACACACACACAGGCATATACTATATAGGTACAGCTAGTCGCAAAAGCCAAATGGCATGCAAACAATACCCGTTGAGCATTTGCTACGGTGGTTGGCAACCGCGAACTGCAACTTTGATATGCGAGTTGCACCAAGTCACACAAACAAACACACACACRCGAATATGTATGCATATTGGTGCGTTGTAAACATTTTGTTAGCCATTTACATGGAATTATGAAGTCTTTACAAGTTTATGAGCCTGAGAACGGTTTTTTCTATACCCACACAACATACTTTACATATGTCCGTATGTGTGTGTATGTGTTGAGGGACGTGAATGTCGCTGAAAAACCTCAATAAACTACTTAACGACTTTTTTCTATATCTAKGCATAAATACTTGTATACTTTTGCATAGATTTAGTTTTGGTTCTTTTTATSCATTATAATGAATTTATGTGTGTTTGTTGTGATTTTGTAAGAAATCCCATTCTGGCTGGTCATTGATTGTTAATTGCTTAAATAGCTTAAAATGACTGTTCGGTTGCTCGGTTTTTGTCACCTACACGCATACACTCAAATACATGCATATCTATTTTAGTTTGTTTAATTTTTTCTTTTTGCCTTCATGAGTCGTTCGAAAAATGCAAATAAACTAGTGTATATGTCTGTTGAGCGCTTAATTCATTATGAGCATAATTTGTATAATTTATGCATGGTCCGGTCAAGTGAAGGTCACAAAATTTACAGGTAATTCTGATAATATTCAATTTTTATGTACTTTTAAGTTCAATAAAAAAAATATTTGGGAGTTCATACCCTTCAACACCGCTTTTCGATACTGATTAGCAGATGGGTACCTCGTTTTGATTGTCTTTGGTATGGTATGATATCGAGCTAGGTCCTGCGTAGTGTCAACTTTCTTCTGGTTCCACTAAGCTAAGTAGAAGTAGCAAAAACATTAACTTCGGCTTCACTCAGGCTATAATAGCCTTCACTGGTGCATTTCCTATTATGTCAAAGGGTATAAAAAGAGCTTTATCTTGATCGGTTAGTTTCTATGGCAACTACAAGTGTGACGGTTCAATTTGTCCTATTTTTTCGATCAATATAGTGTTGCTTTGGTATAACTCTCTGTGAATTTTCATATATATTGTCAAATAAACAAGTCTTTCCATGCAAGAACTTTTCTTTGATTTATCAGTTCATATAGTCCGATATCACATCCGTCATTTGAGCAGCTTCTTTGGGAGAAAATTATTTTTTTTATATATATGTTTACGTACATATTTTATAGGGCATCTCACGTTTTCTTCTGACAAATTTATTGTACCCTGTATAAAAAATGTAAACAAATCGAAAGGAAATTAGTTCTCCAAATTTAAGCTTAAGGCTATGAGAAATACATACATCTGTAAATGCAAATAATATTTAATATACGTTCTTCTCTTTAACTTATGTATATAGTAATGTGCATTATCGCCTAAACCGAGCCGGGCGTCAATTCCCTTATTGCGTATTTTAAATGGCAAAAAGTGCTCAGCTTGGCGTCAAGCAGCCAACCTTCTACTTTCAAGCAAATGTTCTTGAGAATTTAAAAACGGTACACCAAAATTCATATTTATTAATTTATTATAATACAAAATAAACATGGTACTTAGCATTTTTCTCATTTTCCGTAGGTTATACCATTCAAAATAACATACAGGGTGGATGATGAAAGCCGCTACCAAAAAAAAAAAAATTAAATAACTTTTTTCTATTTAATGAATCTGGTTAATTTTTTTTTATTTTTCAGATTGACTTTTACATTTTACAAAAATGGATAACTGAGACACTGAAACAAGAATTTGGATTGTCCGCCGCCATCACGCACTGGAGGCCGTAGTTTCGGTTCAAAGAGAGTATAGGCGCACGTTTGGCGGCAATCCT
>NW_017534741.1:2513362-2516253 GCF_001853355.1 Bactrocera latifrons | reverse complement strand
TGTAGCAAAATTCATCAACCACCAATTTTAAATCGATATTTCAAATAATTTTTGAGTTACATCCTTCAAAACTGTAACCGTTTAATTTAATCAGCTCCATCAGTTTATCTTTAAATACCCTTTTCTCAAAACTAAATGTTTAAAATTTGGTTGAGTGATTACTAGGGGGATAAATTACTATGAAATTTCTGCAAACAAATTTTTTTAAACACGGTCTAACAATATCTTTCAGCAGAGCTTTTTTTTAGGTTTCACCCTCACAGAAAGCCGAAATTATTGCAGTRGAGTATAAACTCTTTTGCGCAGTCGTGCACTGCGTAGAACTCGAAAAATATTAAAATTTACTTTAAAAAATGTTATCGTGTATTCTTAAAGTGTGTGTAAATGCTCATATGATATACTCTTCTTCTTTATTGGCGCAAGTCGTTATTCATTTGAACTGTTTGGCCCCAGTTGGAGATTTCAAGTGTAGCCAGGGCCTTCTCGATTTGGTTTTTCCAACGGAGTTGATGTCTTCTTCTGCTTCCCCGGCAGATACAGAGTCTTCTCTTATTCGAGGTCGGGTCGAGGACGYGTCGGGTCCCAAAACCAGCGCACAACCTTTCGGAGATTGATGGTTTACCTTCTCACTTTAGCTCGCCATCAAATGRATGTTMTTTTTCTACACAKAKAATACTTGGTCTAAGRCCAGAAGTCGTGAGCTGCTTTAGACATATGTAAAAKAATYGTTTCTGGCCACTCYCAAGTGAATGGCGCTCAGAGACGGCCTTCCACTACTATGAGCAAAAAAAAGTAAAACTTTTGAATTTAAATTTCGCGCGAAAGCCTATTCGTCGAAATATTTTCTTTCCCAGGTTTGTACGTTTTTCAAGGACATATGTACCAAATGTGTGATCAAAATAATCATTAGTATGTAGTATACGCTTGTCTTTTTGAAGTACATGAAGAACATTCGAGGTTTTTTTTTGGCGGAATCAAATTTCTGGTGCAAAAATATTCAGAAAGTTGGAAAAGACCTCCGGTTATAATTGTCTGTCGTATGCAAGTGTTTTTGATTGGTACAAATCATGCAAAAAGAGTTGGGAAAGCGTTGACGACGGCCATCGACAATGAAATAAAGGAATTGGGGCTTACCGGCATCGTTGGAATATCGCAAGGATCTTGTTCTATACTTACGACCTGGAAACAGRTGATCAATCGRCACTATTTGAGTGTTATGCGTCGTTTGCGACCGGAATTATGGGTTGACAACTCTTGGTTTTTACACCACGATCATGCAACGACGCATACTCCATTRATTCCTCGTGTGCTTTTTGYCAAATTTTCAACCARTRTCGTGCCGCATCCATCGTATTYGCCTGTTTTAGCCTCGTGCGACTTCTGGCTATTCAAGCGTTCTAAGCGTTTTAAAGAGAAATCTCTTTCACCGACCTGAAATGCTCAACCACATAAAAAACAAAAAACTTTAAAAATAATCAACAAAGTTCCAGCATTTTCCTTCACCTAGCATCCCAAAGAATATTTAGGAGCCCAAAATAACCAACCAAGTGCTAATCGCCAATCGCATTTAGCTTAGCGTTTTTTGTGCCGTACTAACAGCAGTCAACTGTGTTCTTTCTACTAGGCGAGGTTAATTGGCAGAACCATTTTTTTTTTTAACAAACTTCCACGAAACTGGCAAAAAACAAAACACGCGCATTGAAACGAAAGCAGGACAATCAGGAGAACTAGAACTGCAGGCGAAGTGCACAGCCTCATTTCCTTGYTGACAGCCTTGTCATTTTTTTATTGTGCTAAAAAACTAGTTGACGCAGCAGACAGTGGAGATTTCCATTTCCCAGTAGCGCTATGCACGCATGCAGCCGGAGAGAGCCAAGCGAAAAAACGCCTATTATTTATTGTAAATACTTAGCGTAGGTAAGACTTGAATTGTTGTTGCACATTTTCGCAGAAGTGTTCGAAAAAGAATCGTCGCGGTGCTAAAAAAAATTAGAAGTGTTCATGTCGCGCAAATGCAAACAAAAACGGGGAAGAAAAAGAGATACACAAAACTGATTTCGTTTTTTAGAATTTGGTTTAACCTCAGACACAATGAAGGTGACCAAATGAAGCAACAAAAAACCGAAAATAACAACAAATGTACAACAAAAATTTGCAAYTTAACCTAAGCGCTCTTTAGGTTTTTTCTTTTGCTTAGTTTTTTTTTTTTACAACAACCGCGATTAATGCGTTAAATAATGAAGCGAAGAAGGCAAGTATGTTTGCCGTTGCAAAAAACGCACCTTTCACCAATTGTAACTGTAAATTTCGCTTTAAAATCTCTACTTTATTATAGAAGGCAGAAGGTCAACTCAACTAACAACAAAAAGAAGCAACGAGAATATATAAATAAATGAAAATTATATCTGTACAAAAAGTTGAATGTAAATTTGATGGATTGGTTGTGTGTTTTGGGTTGGCTGTCTGCAGTGGCACAAAGCGCAGGATGTGGCATGCAGCAGCGGCCCGTGAGTCAAACCGCAATAAAAATCAATATTTGCCGTTTTTAGTCATTTCTTTACCGATATATATACATACATATGCATTTATATGTATGTATATGTGTGTGTGTATATATGCCGCATTAATTTTCTTGTACAAAGCATTTTCTAGTTTTTCAAACTCATTATTGCAAGTTAAACAGTTTACTAAGTCAACGTCAATAAAACACACAATTCAATATAAAATATTTATTGACATTTTCGCCGTGACTTTTTCGCGTGAAAAGTTTCTGCCACAATAGCTGGTGCGCGGCATGTGAGCGCGCAAGTAAATGTAAAAATTCATAAAAAACAAATATTTAAGCATCCTTGTGCATGTGTAAATGTGGATAGTGTAGATGAGTAGTTATG
>NW_017534741.1:2482546-2513020 GCF_001853355.1 Bactrocera latifrons | reverse complement strand
ATCTTCCAGTTTAAGTCAACAACATCGGTATTTTTGGCAGCTAACATTTTCGTGCACTAAAGGAATCGTAGTTACGATAATTTGGCCAATGTTCGGATAAACGTTCGTGATGAGTTCATCTTTCGTGAACTGATAAACGGTGAATGGAATTGATATCAAACCACCGTAAGTATCGACCGGAATTTTTGTTCTCCGGCTTACTTCTCCAAGACTTGCACACACCATACCATTCACAGTTTGCTCTCACTCAAATGAAGTTGAACCGCGAACATTAATCGAAGGTAGAAACCAGCGTCATTTTACGGGTGGATTGTATAAATTTGTCCTAAGGAATTAGTTGAGACCACAGCTGGATGTCAATTTACCAATCTACTGGTTTGCCTTCCTTTCTGCATAACTATTTCTTCGACGATGTATTCCATGTATGTCAAGATATTTCTGAATAGAGCAATGTTCTTGAGAAAAAAACTCGTAAATATTAATTTTGTTGCTGGCGGTGTTTTCATTGGCTGTATTGTATGCTCTGAGTTGAAATATACTCTTTGGCCATTTTCCAAATTAACTGCGAGACGCCCAACGGTCGGAAAACGTTCTTGAAATATCCTACAAAGCGCTTTATTGCAGTTCACGTATCGACCATTTGATACTTGCTGATCTCATCTYGTTCAAGACCAATAACCGCCATGTTGCTGACTTTGGTGACGTACTTACAAATGTATTTTATCGATTACACCAAACTGCAATACTCAACATTAATATGAGTTTCGAATGTGAATTAGTGGTGAATGTAGTACGAACCAGGAGTGGTCAACTTCGATATTCATTCTTCTAAATTAAATGCTGAATGTTCTGCCMTTGTCGTCTGGTGAGCTACGCCGATCGAGTTGATATCCATCATTTCTAGTTAGTGTTTCCTAAAGAAAAGCACGTGGATAGTGTTTCGTGCATTTATTGTCAGCCATACAAACCGAAAAGGGATTGTAATGTTCGAAAGGTCCATGAATCATATCGGTTTTCACCACTTCTAATAATCCTGGATCTTTCTTTGCATCAGGAATTTACGCAGAAATGATTTCATCAATTTGATCTGGTGTAACCATCATCCAAAGAAGAATGTGTACRTGCGGCAAACCCCTCTTTTGCCACTCAACCGAGTACATCTAGCATCCAACAACACCATCAAACATCGTAACTGTTGTTTGAAAAGTTGTGTAGTGACATCGTGACGATCGATTGTTGATTGACCGCGATCCATAATTCCGCATCGCATCTTGGGTGTGTCTTGCCTTGCCTTGCCTTGGATCGCCGACCGATATGAGGGCGACCTCTTCGTGGCTTCGTAACAAATTTCAATCTGCAATTGATCACTTTGCGTGACACAAGCATAAGTAAAGTTTTCAGTGAATAATTTTCAATAATTTTTTCTTTTAAATAGCCGGCATAAAAAAGCATGCGACCGAAATTAAACGATTCAAATAATTCACAAATCAAAATATTGAAAAACAAAACATACAAGAATTAAAAAAAAAWGTGTATGGAAAAAAGTTACTTTTTGGAACTATCCAATTTTCCGACTTTTCCTCATGAAAAGTATAAGGTATTTTTAAATTTAAACCTTCTCYGATCMTCAATGAATAATTTCTGAAAATTTCATCAATATTGGCCGTTCTCTTAGCGAGGGCTGTTTTTAGGAGTTTCCCAGAAGTTATTCGAAATTTTCTTGCCGTAAAACCTCAACGGCCACATTAAAAAAAGAATTCTCAAATTTGGTTCAGTCGTATGAAAGTTATGAGCATACATACATTTTGGCGATACATTTTTATTTATATGTATATGTAGATAAACAAATATGTACCATTTTGGTCGACYTCATGAACTGATACAACATCGTCTCCGTAAACTTCAAAAATTTCAAAATATAGCGAATCAAGAATCATTACTTTCATTTATTTTTGAACTTAATTTTTGGTGAAATGAAGATTACAATCTTCTCACTTTTCCAACACTTTATGGTATCACACAATGGACAAATAAGGACAAAAGGAGTTCTGAGCAATAAAACAAAAGAAAAAAACAAAATATCAGAATTTTAAAACTTTCATTTGATAAATATTAGACTAATGCAGGAGCCTATGAAAATGATAAAATAGAAAGAAGGTCTTAATGGATTGAAAGTCATTAGCAACGAAAGATCACAAAAATTTATGGAATAATAATTGACGGGTGGACCCGTTGAATTTTTCATATAAATTTTGAGGTTATGTGTAAGAAGTTTGCTTAAAAGTTATAGATCTTTTCATCATCATCAGCATTGTCATATAACTTTTTCCCATAGGGCTCTTCGTTTAGCCGGAAATCAAGATAAACCATTTTTTACACTTAAAAATTCAACCACAACCCTAACCTTCATTTTATCAGCCTCATATCGCTMCTAAAATATTTTTATACTCTTGGAAACTGTTGCTGACGAATATGAAATGTTCGGTTGCTCCCGAACTCAGCCCTTCTTTACTTGGTTTTCTTCTTTTTGTTATTTTAGTTTCCCTTTCAGAATCAGTGGGGACATTTTGACGAAACCACTGGATCGATTGACTTGAAATTTTCAAACGACCTTTTTAAATATTTGGGRGGTAATGATCGGCGGATTAAAATGGTTGAACAATTCCAATTCTTAAACCAAGCCGAACTTTAAATCTTTTTCAAAAAAAAATTACTCATTTCGAGAGGACGATGTTGCCATTTCGAAGGAAACTTGGTAATGCCACTCTCCTAGAAATCTTCGTTCCTATTGACCAAACCTGGTATAGACGATTTTCACRAGCTTCTTTTGGGGCCATTTTTCCAGCAAAAAATCACTTGCCATTGACAGGAAGAAGGATTAATAACTTAGTGCCAGATTCAGACTATAAGAATATGCATAAGAACTTTCACGCTGCCATAGCTTCTGGCGGTTCAATATTCAATTATATGGCTTGGTCTTGGTTGRATGAAATACGTTCCTTCTTCTGTTAGCCAAAGCTGACCGCTTTTTGACGATCGCTTCCTTCAGACAGTTTTGCGGTAAGGGAGCAACTCAAAGTATAAAGCCAATCCCACCACACATAGTAAAACCTTCCTAACCGTCAATCTTGAAAGGCCAGCATTTGTGCTACTATTCACAGTGGTTTGATCACAACCGTGTTTGGTTGACGTTGTAAGTGACCCACTTGTAACAATCTTCTTCGATTTTTTATATATAATTAGTTCCAAATAGTAAAATAAAAAATAGTTGCGAAGTAAGGAACTAAATTTTCAGCACAGATCATCCAAAAAACAATTTGTAATTATAATTTATATTGCCATTTCATCCAGAAAAAACAACGGTTTGGTATAGTGTATRGGGATCATCGGTCCATAAAAAGTATCGGCGTCATTTGGTTTCAACAAGTCGGTGCCACTTCCCACACATCGCATCAGTCAATGGATTCATTGAAATTAAACTTCAGTGATCACATAATTTCACGTTTTTGGCCGGTTGTTTGGCCACCTAGATCGTRTGATATCACACCGTTAGACTTTTTCCTGTACGGATATGTATAGTCTAAAGTTTATGCGGGCAAACCCAATTCGATTGAGGCCTTGGAGCAAAACATTACGCGTATCATACGCTAGTTACCAGTTGAAATACTCGAACGAGTCATCGRAAATTGTATACAATAGATGGACCATCTGAGACGTAGGACCATCTGATGTTGAGAGGATTCCAATTATTTTTATACGCTATAAGAAAGGAMTGTGTTAACTTGAATAACACACTAATAACAGTTTAACTAACGATAGCCTCAAAAAACGAACACTTATTAGCAGCTAGTTTTCAGCTTATATATTTTGAAAATCTATATAAAAATTGAGAACACATATGTATGYATATGTATGTATGTGTATCCTGGTATATAAAAAGTTTATTTACATGTCTTACATAAAGCGCATGCGCTTAAACACAACGCCATTTTTGCTACATACCTTGTTAAAACTCTCCCGATTTGCGCCCCCCTAAACTCCACCTCAATGGAATGGACGGGTTGGCTGACCAGCGCATGACGCTGACATAGCGCTCAGCACTGCTACTGCGGGCTTTTGGGAAAATTGTTAGCAATCAACGCTTTTACCACACCAGTGATTGCAGCAATCATTTTATTTTCATTAGCTTGCCGCATACCAAACGCTTTTGGTGGAATCGCCGACGCCGCGTCGAAACAATGGGTGTGCATTCAGTAGCCACAGCAGCAGCAGCAGCACTAGCAACATTTTTCTCACTTTATTATTCATTGCCTCTGCAGTTGTGGGAATAAATATGCTGTTAYTCGCTGTGCTTATTTTTATGGCACACGATTTTACGAAACTTAACAACATTCATTTGCCTTCAACCTTTCGGTATTGCCGATCATTCGWAATGGATACGAAAAATTTATCAAATGTCCATTTTTATTATCGCTCCAATGGCGAAAGTCAAATTGTGTTGCATCAATTTATTTTAGAGGCGGAATTTACATGTGTCCTTTGTCCTCTGCTGTCATTTAAACGTCAAAACAACCCTTGAACCCTAAAACTTTGCATCGTATGAGCAAAACGGGCATACAAATTTGACTAATYGCTCATGGTGAATTAATTGCCGCCAACCGAGTGCCGGTCGAAAAGTCACCACTGTCCAAATGATGCAGATAAGCCCGGCTACAACTTGTATACACATGTTTTGTATGATGGGATTCGCTCATCATTTTCCATGCATGTAAATATGCCACACTCYCCCTGCCTTAATTTGGAGTTTCCACGCATTTAATTATACCCTGAATAAGATATAATATGCATATGTAAGTCTACSCGTCTGTATATACTCGAGCTAGCCCGTAAATTTTTGAGATATCAATCTGAAATTTTGTATACGTCCATTTCTCCCCAAAAAGCTGCCGAATTGCTAAAGTYGTCGATATGGGACCACTATAGGATATAGCTCCCATACAAACTGATCGTTAAAARTAAAGTCTTTGTATGGAAATCTTCTTTATTTGGTGAGATATCTTCACGAAATTCGGCATGGATTATTATCGAAGATAGCGCTATAAYCTCTAGAGAAATTGTTCAGATCGAAAAATTAGAGCATACATATATGTAGCTGTCATACAAATTGATTGATCAACATCAAGGAATTGYATGGAAAACGTTGTTTTTGACGAGATATCTTCCTGAACTTGACCCATATTATTATTCAAAAGCAATGCTACATCCTGAGAACAAAATATTTAGATCGGACCACTATAGCATAAAGTTACCGTGCAAACTGATCGCTTAAAATCACGATAAACATATTTGTGTACCCTTTTAAGCTATAAGAAWTGAACCTATGAAGGGTAATATAACTTCGGTGCAGCCGAAATTAAAGTTGTTTCTTGTTTTTGTTGTACTTCATGCCATCGCCCTTTGTTGATTGTTCTCCTTTTTAACTCTGCTTGCCTATGCTGTGCTATTAGTTGGCCTTTTTGTATGTCATACTTTTGGCGTGCTTCAATTTTCAACGCTAACCATTGTCTTATCACAATTTCACCCCTCCCCCTAGCCAGCAAAAATATAAACACACGAATGCTCACATAAACACAGCGAGTTTTCGCATGCCACGCATGCACATATTTACACCAACAAGCACACATTTATTTAGCAGTCAATTTATTCGAACAATTTTCATCCTATTTTATTTTGATTATCAGCGATTATCAGCATTTAGCATCAGCCAGTATGCGCCAGACATAAAATTTCGTTACACCAGCCGACCGACCGACCAGTTGTCGAGCAGCCAACGCGCCCACCAATAGCGCCAACCCTAATCCATGAGTCTRTGTGTTTGTTTGTATATATGTGTGCATGTGTTTGGTCCAATTTGATTTTGCCGACGATGATTCGATAATTCGTTTCGCTCGTCCGTTAAATTTTATCATTGGAAATTATCGCAATTGTATGCGAATTTCTCGTAATTCATACACACACACATTCACAAATACACATACGCGAGCTATGTTATTTATTTCGAATGTTCCGCTTAATTTGAATAAAAATCTTTTGTTGAGATTCTTTTCTTTCTACTCTATCTATTTAACTATGACTTCACAATTGATTGTTTGTGCGTTCCCACAAAAGCGATTTCGGCGATGGCTTTTATTGTTGTAGGTGTGAAAATTATTTGGTTGCCATCCGAAGTCAAATTTTCATCATCAATATTTATCAGGTGAAACAAACGATTTTATTCATTGCCATTAAGCATAGTTAATTTTAGAAAACTTGCACTAAAAGCGCAGCTGTGGTTTTAAAAAATATTTTTATTTTTTTTTTAATGAAGTGTTGCTGAGATATGCCGAAATGTGGAGAAATAAAGATAATTCGTTTGTCTTTTTGCTTTAAAAGTGCTTATATCTCCTATAATGTCTGTTGTAATTCATATAGTGCTCACTACGACACCAAGGCACAGTAAAAAAATAAAGTACCCACATATTTACACAGCCCTTCGATCACTTGAAGGATCATAAATCATCTTATATGACGAATGATGATCAAWAGTTTGCATAATACGAGGGCTGCTTTGCCGAAGAAACAGGCGACCAATTGCTTCGAAGTGCTCTTCCATGAACAACTTTCGTTGGATTTGGCTCGTCTTGGAAGACCCACACGGTCGWTTACTGTTTTGTTTCGGGCTCATACGCATAGATCCATGATTCGTCACCTGTGACGATCTTATAAACGTCTTTTGAAGCACCGCGATCGTATTTTTAAGCATTGCTTTACACCAATCCACACGAGCATTCTTTTGAGCGATTGTCAAATTATGCGGGATCCAACGAGAATAAACCTTTTTTACGGCCAGGTGTTCATGCAATATCGAATGTATTTTGGTGGGAGAAATGTATAGGCATGCCTCTATCTGAAGGTATGTTACATGACGGTGTTGCATGTTTTCCGACACAACGGCTGTTTTTGGACGACCTTCACGGAATTCGTCTTTAAGCGAGCGTCGGCCACGATTGAGTTCGTTGTGCCAGWTTTTCACAGTGCTATAGGATGGTGCTTCATAGCCATACAAAGATTTTAGTTCATCGCTGCACTCTTGTGGTGATAGTCCACGTCGAAAGTTGTGAAAAATGATCGCACGAATATGTTCACGAGTTAATTCCATTTTTTGGCCGAGATGAATTTTTTAATTCCCTGTAAATTAAACAATTGACGATTAAATGACAAAACGTTCTGAGTGATGTTATGCTAAAAAATGTCAAACTTTCCAATGGAAATGTCAGATTGCACCTGGCAACACTTAGTGTTGCCTAGGCCAGAAATATATATAGCAGCCCTAAATAACGATGAACCTAAAATTAAATGAGGTCTTCTTCTTTATTGGAATAGACAAAAGGAGGAGTCGGAGTCGGAGACACGTAGAAACCGCTTACGCACCAGTGGTTCTGGCGCTAATTGGAGCTTCCAAGTCTAACAGAGTGTAGGTATTTCTCTTCCTTCTCTTCTCCCGTACTGCGTCGAATAATCTCAGAACTGGAGTGTTTTCATMCTCATTTTCWTGTTCATTCGAACGASATGATCTAACCAACGTAGCCGCTGTCTCTAAATTCGCTGACCTACGCCAATATGGTCGTATATCTTTTACAGTTCAYCGTTCCRCGATACGGAAAGGACCATAAATCTTTCKCAGAACCTTTTTCTCGAAAACTCGTAACGCCGAAGTATCAGATGTTGGCATTGTCCATGCCTCTGCRCCATATGGCGTGACGKGRATGATGAGTGACTTGTAGAATTTGGTCTTTATTTGTCGAGAGAGGACTTTACTTCTCAATTACCTCTCGAGTCCGATATACMCSTGTTGGMAAGAGATATTCTTCGATTTCGTTAATGCTTGTCTACGACTTCGAAGTTATAACAGTCGACAACGRCGGGAGAGCGAGTGGGACGACCGTTTGTTTGATGRYAGGAGATATTTCGTCTTGCCCTCGTTCACTGCCAGACCCATTTGCTTTGCTTCCTTGTCCAGTTTGTAGAAAGCAGAATTAAGAGCGACGTTTTTTGAAATGAATGTATAGGTAAAAAAATCGATTTCATTATAACAAACTAATAACGATCTCACTTAGTCAACTGTGAGCTCCAGTCTCCGGTGACAATTAAGACTGCAATGTAAAGACCTTCATAAATCGACAATTGACAGTTTCGCCTATTTCACCAGATTCGCCCAAAGGAATTTATTTATTTCAACGTTAGTGTTTTCTTCTGGCAGGATTTTTAGACTTACAGCATATGTACATGCACATTGAACAACAAGAATCATATTAGTTCAGTAGCTCTACTACCTTCTACTCTAGAACATTAGAATCTTGCTGTCGCACAAGAGCTAATTGTTGACCAGATTGAGATCCAAAGATCATTGTTTAAAACCTAAGAGAACAATGAAGACCCAAGATAGACGAACATGAAGGTTTTGTTACGTAGCTGACGGGATTGACAGGGAATCATCTTTGAGCTGCTTCCCTACGACTAAGGTCTTAATACGGTCCGTAATGATAACAATTGGACCGTTTGAAAGAAACAATCGTCCAGCAACGGCTAGCTTTAACCAATAAACAAGGAATTGTGCTCCATCAGGACAACTCCAATCCATACATATTGACTGTGACTCGCCAGAAGTCTCAGGATCTAAGAGATCTACAGTGGCCGAAATCCGTAAAATGCGCCAAGTTGTTCCATAAATCAGCCTGAGTTATTGCAAACGGCGCCGTACCGACTCTTCACAGCCTTCATGCGCATTCTCAACTACGACTACTATATTTGCTTCACTGCGTGATGGACGTGGACAATTCGGTCGAATATTATCCAATGAAAAATGCTGGCTTGGCACGACTCACCCGTGATCTGTCAAAAGAAGACCATTGAAAAAAGTACCTCTACTTGGATCGCCCGCTAGTTTCAAGGCCCCGAAATGTACTCAAAAATAAATATTTAAAATCATAGGCTGAATATCTTTCCTCTCACTTTAGAAAATATATTGGTTTAAATATTATTTYTATTCGAAGAAACACTTAAAATCCTTGCTTAATTTAACTTTCTATCARAAATTGCATTTATTTTGCACAATATAGTACATACATATATAGAATCATATACACCAAGTTGATTAATATCGAAAATATTTATAGTATGTCAGCATTTCCTCATACCGAGAGCGCACAAACACTCATTTCTGCAGCTGCGTTGKGGTGTGGTAAATCATCAGTTTTATTATCTTCGATTTAAACAGTTTAGTAAGGCACACACATAAAGATTCCACAACAACAAAAGTGCAAATCACAAAAACAGAATAAAGAAAAAAAGAAAAAAATCAGAACATTATTATCAATTAGTTATTGGACTCTAATTTTAGCATCTTTATTGAGGCAATTGATGGGCGTTCGACTCGACTGGCACCCAGATTCCTATGTCTACATATGCATCCAACGCGCCTACGCTTTTCATGTCTGTCGCATTCATGAGAACTCGGTCGTGCTGTGTTTCGGTTGATCTCTGATCTACCGTTTTATTTCTCAGTCCTCTTCAGAAGGCTCAATACTGGCGGTTGAGTGACTGTTTGGCTGTTGCTACTTTGGGTGTTGTTGTTGTTAAGCGGAATGAATGCCGCCGGTTGGCTTGTTTTATGATTGCGTGATAGTCAAATAAAATTAACTTTTATTGGGGCCTGATGTGAGATTATGAGTCGCATTTTAGTCGCAACACGCTAAGCGTCACCGTGCGCATCTTTGTCGGTTGTTAATGGCTCGACATGGACAAACGATGGACTTTATTGATGGACTGATGAATACGTTGAGGTGTGAGTTATTGCGGTAGAGTAAAAAGGATTTTTCGCTTCTTCAACAATTTTGTGTTTTTTCTTTTATTTTTTATTTTTGTGTCTTCATTCGACTTTTTTTTATACTTTTTAAATGGTGAATTAGCACTTCTGTGCATATGTTTTATTGAAGGTGTGTGTGTGTATGTGTTCATATGTATTTATGCAAGCGAGTCTTTCCTCAAAACAATGTTTATACAAATTCATTTGTGGCTATTTATTGTGTTTGCGGCATTTTTCAGTTTACATACGTCTCTTTTTTCTTGATTTTMGAGTTATTTGACTTAATGTGCCTCACAAATGAAGTTTCTTGTTCCCAGCTTAAGTTGAGTAAATTTGTATGGATGTTAAGCAATTCATAAGATGTCATAAACTTTGTGAAATACCTCATTGCACACAACAACAAACATATTGCGGCGCTGCGGCACTGCGGCGCGGCGAATTGAATATAAAATGGGCATTAAGTGATTATGACAGACCAGTAAAATGCGCATGCGCATACAATTGCATATGGTAGATATCAGTTAAAAGATTTTAAAAGATTCTCTAAAGGTGTCAAATCGCCTAATTGAAATATTTTTCAAAGAGTATTTTTATGGTGCACAAACAAATCTATATCGGTATTTGAATATACATACATTGGAGCGGGTCAGATATCTTCCCTAATGTAAGTACATACATATATGTATGTGTATATTGTATACATACGTATGTACATATGTACAAGTATGATAAACTAATGAGTAAACGTCTATACTTCAAATTAGAAAATTATTTTGAATAATTATCTTCCTGTGATTGCTGGATATATTTTCGGTTGATCATCGTACGATTATGGGCTAAGTTCAGGTGCAACCGAACATTTTATACTCTTGCAACTTCCAGGAATCAATGGCAGTTAAATACCTTATTGTGTAAAATGTCAACCAGAGGATCGAAATCCAAGCAATATTATATATGTAACCAGTATATATCATTATTCCTAGCATATGAGAGTTGGGGTAGTATCGACCCGATTTTATTTATTAAGTATTATCATACCACATACTAAAAAACTGTTCCCTGGGTTTCATTAAGGTACCTCACATACAATCACTTCTCATATAGAGCAAAGTTAGTCAGATGTTCGAAAATTCTGGCAATAATTATATGGAGGTTAGGTCAAGTTTCGCCCAATTGTATCTATTTTTCGCATAAGGATACATTGTTATGAGTAAAATGGCATATTTGGAATAATTCAGCTATTGGCCGATATATGCAGTACAAAGTCACCCAGATTAGGAGGTTCGGGGAAATATTGACCAGATTCAAGCCATTTTTAATGACACATTTCACACAGAATTTATATTCTTAGGAAAGGGTTCTTTCTGGATTTCAATTGTATATCTGACACATTGACCGATATTTTCGGTCAAAAGGCTTGAACAGTTTCGACTGGGTTTGAACTATATTTGGTMATAAAGTGGCCTACTTCAAAATAGYTATTARTGCAAAGTTTTAGCCCGCTATAACAATTGCTTCCTGATTTATGTATTGGAAAAAGAAATAATCAAATGAAATTTAAAATTTTGTCACATGGGAAATAGACGTGGTTGTAGTCCGATTTCACCCATTTTGACACTGTGACATAGAAATATGAGAAGAATGCTACGTACTAAATTTAGTCAAAATCCGTTAATCGGGTCCTGAGATTTCACCAAAAAGTGGGTCGTGCCAAGCCCATCGTCCCATTTTCACACTGATTCCCATAAAGCCCTCTCTTACCACCTAGGAGGTAAAATTTAATATCTCTGGCCTAATTAGTTATTGATTTATTACATTTTTAGTAGTTTTGAACAGTACCRTTATATGGGAAGTGAGCGGGGTCGCATACCAAATTTCATCAAGATATCTCAATKTTTACTCAAGTTACAGCTTGCACGGACGGACGGACAGACAGAAAGTTACGGATTTCAACTTCTCTCGTCATCCAGATCATTTACAWTGTATATATACATACATATATTATATCTATCACTCTTAGTTTTAGGTGATACATATAACCGTTAGGTGAACCAAACTATAAGTATTGTACTCTGTACATACACTACATATATAGAAAATAAAAAATATTATTAACAATAAGTATATAAATAGCTGGGATAATTAATGTTGCATCCTCAACAACGAAAAACTCAGCCTTGAAAAGAACAGCTGACGAAGATGCATGTGATCAAATTTGACCCGGACTGACACATAAATTTAATTTTCATACATTTTAGTACAACTTTTTATTATCGCCTTCAAAATATGCTAAGATCATCMTMTWATTCTCTCATTACRACAGCACCAYTTTCAAACACTGTTTCTTCAACTTTTTSGATGTTATCGTCATCGTATCAACAAAACAAGAAAGTATACGACCTAGAAATATCGCTTGCAGAAATTGAAGTATTTCGAGGGTCACATATTGGTTACATCAATATCGTTCAATTAGGGCAAAAAAACGGGGTTATCATGTCGCGATATTGAGCAGCAGCCTCAGTGTTAAAAAAAAGTATGGTCCGACAATCAAATGGGTATTCTCAGAACCACAAAAGTGACAATTTTGGTGATTAACACACCCATCAAGACTAAAATATGCTTTCCCTCTTATGATGATTTTGTTCGAAAAATCAGCATCCATTTGTTGATGAAATTTTAAATATTATATTTTTCAATACTAAACCTATCCAAAATAAGTAATGAAGGGCTAAGTTCGGGTGTCACCGAACATTTTATACTCTCGCATGGTAAAGTGATAATCGAGATTTCATTATCCGTCATTTACATATTTTTTTATTAATTAGATTAGATCAATTTGTGTACTTTGAGTATTGAATTGTATTTTCATTTATATTAATTTTATATCAGCTCAAATACCGTATTTGTGTAAAGTTTTATTCCGCTATCATCATTGGTTCCTAATGGATATATTATACAGAGAAGGCATCAGATGGAATWCAAAATAGCGTTATATTGGAAGAAGGCGAGGTTGTGAACCGATTTCACCTATATTTCGTATATGTCATCAGGGTGTTAAGAAAATATTATATACATAATTTCATTGAAATCGGTAGAGTAGTTCCTGAGATATGGTTTTTGGTCCRTAAGTGGGCGACGCCACGCCCATTTTCAATTYTTATAAAAAGCCTGGGTGCAGCTTCCTTCTGCCATTTCTTCCGTAAAATTTAGTGTTTHTGACGTTTTTTGTTAGTCGGTTAACGCACTTTTAGTGATTTTCAACATAACCTTTGTATGGGAGGTGGGCGTGGTTATTATCCGATTTCTTCCATTTTTGAACTGTATATGGAAATGCTTGAGGGAAACGCGAGAGTACAAAAATGTTTTGCGGAATTGAAATGGAAAAGTCCGAGTCACATTTGATAATATGGTCAATTATTTCCTAATTTCTGACCGAACATGTTGTGATATTGGCAATTTAGCACAGTTCTGACTGTAAAGCACCAAATACTGCTCTTAAACAGAAGCATGCATTTTCATGGTTTCAATATGACACATTTTCATTAGTGTGTTTCACTATATGATAGTTAGCGAAAATATCCAGAGCTTAAGGGGTTACATRGGTTTCCTCGGGKTTTTTTTTCATATACAAAATGAAATACTTTATTATAACTTTTTATACACTATTTAAAAAGAAATTCTGAAATTTTTGGAAAAAATTTCAAACTTGGCCATTGCGACGTCATTGACGGTGACCACTCAGACAAAAGATGCGACCGCGTTGGCAGGATAACTCCTTACAGGATCATCTGAAATGAAAAAGACGAATTTTAGTTAAAACCCCAACTTAGAACTTGGAAAAAACCGGAAAATTAATATTTTGGCAGACATTTTTACAAAAAAAAAAAAAAATTAAAATTTCGCGACATTTTTTTTCAAGTAGTTATAAATGGCTCACTTAGCTAACCTCGAGGGCACCAGTTCTCAAGAATGTATCTCCGAAACTATTACTTGAATCATCTTGAAAATTTAGTACAATATTCTAGAGGTGGTGCAGGATTGTTGTAGGACAATAAAAAAAATCGATTTTTTGAAACCCGTAAACCCATGTAACCCTTTAACATACCCTAAATTCTGAAAAAACTTGTATGCATTTTGACGAGATCATCATAATAGCAAAATTTCTTCTACGGTTGTGATTATTTTTTTTAATATTTCTATAATTTGCAGCTTWCTGTTGCACCCATCTGTTCCATGTTAATCAAATAAATAATAAAATCATTTTCGTATTACACTTACTTACACTTGTCATCACTTGCCTATAAACGCATATTGCTTTCAACCACCGGCAACAACAAGCGCACAAGTGAATACACCCAATGCTGCCGGCGATTCCACACACCAATCAAGTTGCCGCGCATCCCGTCGCTTATCACGCTTCCTTGGTGGCTTATTGGTAAATAAACAAAATATTAGAAAACGTAAATGAATAAAAGCACATCATGTAGTAATAAACTTCTGTTACCTTTTTGTTGCTTTGTTGTTGCTGTAGCAAWGCGTGCATGTGTTGCGCGTGATATTGAGTCGCTTTCCTGTGGCGCATAATCCCACATGATTAATTATCACAACCTGATTTGGTAGCTACACATACATACATACATATCAGCAACTTGTCGGTTAGTAATCCGCACCTAAGCTCGACAAGCTCATCCGAACACATGCTAACAGCTAATAACCGRGAACCAGGTCTCTCGCTGCAGCATGTTTACAAAGCTGTTGACTGCGGCGTAACGCGCCTGCAAGGCAAGGCGGTCAACCAACCACCAGCAACACCAGTCGCGGTGGCTACAAAGTTAGCTCAAAGCCAAGTTGTGTGTGTGTGTGAAGGCTGCGCGCCCACCGCCTGTTTATCTTTAAAAATTAATTGTCATAACATTTGTTACGCTGCCAGTGATCCTTTTTTTTTGTTGTGCTTTCATATTGTCCTTGTTATAGCTGTAATTGCTTTTGTAGCTTGCGCTATTGCTCTTTTTTTCGTTTTGTAAATTGTCGACAAGCAATTCAATTTTCACACTTTTCAACTGCTCACGACGCGCTGGGATTGCGGCCGCCAATCCCGCGGGACGCGACACCACCACCACCRCTGCTGTCGTTGCCTTCGCTTTCGCTTTGAACCCTTCGCCGGCCAACGCCTCATCTCTATTATTAAGTAATAAAATTCTGCCACTTGTGTGCCTCGATGTCGGCACTCCTTGAAAAGCAGGGTTGCTAGTTGCCCTATACCATTTGGGTTGGCGTAAAAAATGTACGAAACCATTTTTTACGGTGCTCAATCTGTCAAAACAAATTTTGATTGAGCATATACACAAACAACAACACTTACGGCAGCTATGAGCATAAATATGCACTGAATGCTGTCAATTAGCTACTTGACTCSACGCTTATGTGTGGGTATAAGTTCTATTATGATGTAGAGATAGAGCATTTGCCTTGCCTTATTGCTGAAGCACCCACACCCTTCGTAAGTATAACTTCCATACATACTTACAATCTAGTTCGCTCTTCTAATTTATTCATATAACTGCTCCTGCAGTAAATATGTATGTACATAAGTATATGGCAAACGGGCCTTTGAGTAGATTTGTAACGGAAATATTAGGTAATGTTTAGGGTGGGTGTTGATTTTTTGAAAATTAATATTTTGTGTTATTATTTTTTAATGAACAGCGCCACATACTGAACCCAAAATTAACAATTAATGGATTTTTTTTTTGTTATTATATACAGCATAAATCATAAATGCGCCCAAAAAATAAGGTGACATTGTATTTATTTTGAAAATTCTTTATTTATTCTTCATATTCTTCTATCGATTTCATGCCCTTTAAAGTAATCTCTACTAGATGTACATAGTACATTATGCCAACGGATTTTCCAATCTTCGGAACACTGGTTGTGCTCACTTTCCGGGATGGCCTTCAGTTCCGTCTTCGCTGCGGCTTGAATCTCTTCTATCGYATAAAAACGTTGTCCCCCGAGCGGTCTTTTGAGCTTGGTGAACAGCCAGAAGTCGCACGGCGCCAAATGAGGTGAATACGGTGGTTGTGGAGCGATATGGGTTGAGTTTTTGGCGATCATTTAATGCAAATTCTTTGCTCAACAAATTTCGACATCGCAAAAAACGAAAAACTCACTTTTAGCAGCTCACAAAACGACACGTATCTCAAACWCTAATGAGTATTTTAASATGAATTTTGACATAAATGTGACTGACWGTACTATCAACCTAAAAAAAAWWRTTYYYMWAATCGTTCGACGCACGCAGTTTAAATTCAAATGTYACCTTATTYTTTGGGCACAGCTAGAGGGTATTCTGATCTGGAAGTCACTATACAAGTCCAACCTTGGAGGGATATAGAAGTTGTAGTATCACCGAGTGAGGGAAGTTGCAATTGAGGTAGTTCGGTTTTATTCGTGAATAACATCAGCATAGTTAAGACTCATTTCGCTGTAATAGTAAAATTACAATCCATATTTTGTGTAAAATGAAAAAAATATATATATATCTCTATCTATATTTTCTATCTCGTSTTTTGTAGACTGTCACATGAGTTTGCCCTTTAAAAATTACTAAATTCGACAAGAAAATTTAACTTTAAGTGCTTGAGAGGAAATAAAAACATTTTACTAAGACATTTCCTTATGAGAAATCCTCGAATTAATAAAAATTTCTAAAAAAAATATATATAAGGTGGTCTATTCCCAAACCTCTCGAACATATGAAGAAGAATTTAAAAGATGAGCAAAAACAATAGCACAAGCTACATATTGCTGCTTTTATGACAATCAAATGCAAATTTGATTTTCTGACGCAGAGCGAATGAAAGGATGGCAAATAATAAATGTACATACCAAAATAGCTTGTTGTTTTTGTGCTTACGTTGCCAATGTGGCAAGTATACTTCATACTTTTTGGGGGGTGAGGTCATAAAGCAATGAGGACGTTTTACGGATTATGATATTTCCATTATGACAATTGGCAGAGCCAAAGGATGCACACAGATGCGTAAAAGTGGAAGAAAAAAAAAAATACATAAATACAAATGAATAAGAGGATGAGGGCACTAACATTAACTGGGTGTAAAACCATTCCGGTGAACAATAAAAAATTTGGAAATTAAATTGAAAATTGAATGAAAATTAGAATAATGGAAGTATTAGACTCCGAACGATTAATAGCCTTTAAATCGGCCTATTTTCTTTAACTTTTAGTCACTTTTTTTTTACATGTCCTTCCAGATCTGTTCATCCACTTTTTATAATCCAAACAGAGTACATGAAGTTTGACACGAAGCTTCCCAGAAGGAACTGTTGGAGAGCTATACAGAGACGACGACCATGCTAGTCTGTCTGTATATACGGGAACCAGTCCCTCAGTTTTTAATATCTTCGTCTCTATTGGCATAAACTACGTTTACGCGGTTATACCCGAGTTTACACGACGGCAGTCGTTCTTCCTTTTCGCTGTTTGGCGCAAATTTAAGATTTCAAGTCTAGCCAGGTCCTTCTTACCTAGTTTTTCCAACAGAGTGGAGGTCTTCTTCTTTCACTTTTTCCCCAGTGAGTACTGCGTTGAAGTATCTCATAGTTGGAGGGGTTTCGTCCATTCGGGCAACACGACCTAGCGAAAGTAATCACTGTTTTTTAATTCGCTGAACTATGTCAATGTCGCCGCAGAATTTTTCTCTCGAAAACTCTCATTGATGTCATCGTCCAAGCCCCTGCACCAAATAGCAGGACGGAATTAGCTTCCTCTACCCATTCTAACCTATCTTGGGTAAACACAAAATGCTTTAATCATTTTGTACAGCCTTGTACTTATTATTCTGACGATGAGATGCCATATCTAATGGGAGAACGAGGGAAAATACAGTGTTGCGGGGGATGATATTTGAGATAGCTCTGAACATGTTGAAAAATTATATGTTTTTTAAACCAAAAAAMTGTATTATTTTCAAAGATCTTCTTTTCAGTATTGGTCATTCGAAAAAATAACTTGTGGAAATATATATGTATATTGGACGATTTCATTAAGACTTCGTTGATAATTACCATGAATAATGGTCGATAAGTTATCATTAATAATGGTAATTATTGACTATAATCGAAAATAACAAACTTTTTTTTTAATTTTAAATCCTCTTTTATTTTTTTTATTTTGAATTTACCAAATTCGTCACACTGTGTGCCAAAACATGTCGTTATAAAAAAATACAAAATTTAATGACAATAAATTAATAGTTAATAATCGACTGACATATGCACAATGTAGGAATTGTTATCTCGCACAATTGGCTATTTAGATTGCTTAATTACCTTTAATGTTGTGGAACACTGTGCTGTGCTCCCTACGATTTAATGATATTTATATTTCTAGTGACCATTGGACACCAGGAGTCAAGAAAACAAAGTAAATCAAGCTGTGTGTAGAGTCACGTGGCAAAGTTACAAATTTCAAATAGTTATCCTCGATATTAGCCCTGCCTTTATGTATATATCCCAAATCATTTATTGCGTTTTCGAAAGATCAGCAATATTTGTTGCTGCCCACCAATTTTACGTTCTTGAAGGACACGTTCGCCAGCGGGAGCCACCCACGGCACGCCGCCGACGCATGCCAAACAGCTGAGCAGCGGCGGGTTCCGATGCCTGCATGCAGTGCCTGCCAGCGTGAGCTTCTTTTGGAGGGTAGTGAGTTGTATAAGAATTTGCTAGGAGTGTAATATAATATGAAGTAAAAGGTAGAAATGTTATAGGTATATATGTATATATATTACCAAATATAGATTGGTCTGTATTGTTAAAATATACCATAGATCGTTAAATATATAAATATTAGTAGCATTTATTTTTCATTTCATGTGTTTTGCTATTGAAAATAATAATGGCAATGGAATGGTTTCGCCATTAATAACAACCATAGAGTCCAGGTGGACCACAGAATATTAATTAAAGGTGAGCCTATTCAATTGTCATTAATATTTTCATACTTTTTGAAGGTTATGGGGGGAATTATCTACCATTTGTCTGCTATTTGATCGTTTTGAGTGTTCGTCTTCCCTTGTCGGATATATTCTTTTATTTTTTTTTGTCTTTAGTGTGATCCTACTTTTTTCTATTCTATTTTAGTAATATTTTAACTCATAAATTCGCATCCACCTACATTACATTTACACCTAAATTTTCATAACTGATAATTATGCTTCCTGGTTAACATCACCTAAGGTTGTACTCGAATGTCCTCATTGTTTGGCAAAATCTCGCTAAGCGTTTTGCTCTTTAACATAAATGGCAATATTAGCGTTTTCTAAGAACTCAGGTGGAAGAGTTTGACCTTGACAAGAAGCTTAGGAATATCCCGTATATTTAGCTTAGGTAAAAAGTATTTTTGTTATTGTTTTTGGTATCAAAATTGGTAGCGTGTCTGCTTACCTGGTGTTAAATTTTATAGCGTTTTGGTTTTGGATATATACATAACCTCAATTTTGAAAAATATTTCTTTAATAATTTTTTTTATGAAAAAAGTGAAGTAAAAGACATTTCTTATATAAGACAATAAAACAGTTTTATTTTTTATCTTCTTCTTTTTACACGCTCATAACTAAAATACGCTCTCGTTGAGCCTTAACTTTAAAATTATATAATTATCTAATATTAATTACATTTACTTAAAATTATTTTACACAACTTTTTACATTTTCCTGTATTATTATTTTATTTATGATCTCCTACCACAGTCCGCTGTACTTGGATTTGCCGATTTTCTACTATTAAATACTTAATTTGCAGTAATCACTATTACTTAATTACTTTAAATCACTAATTCGTACCGGAAATTAAATAACTAACAACACTTAATGCCAGATTAAGCGCAAATAGTAGCACATATACATACAGACACATAAATTTGTTTATCACAGCACTTAATTTGTTTAATTATTAGACTATGCTCCGCTTCCATACTCCTCACCACTAGTTTTAAGCCCGTCGGCTGCTCACCAATCAACAACATTGTCTGTCTCTACGCCCCACCCCCCAAAGCATGAAACTTAAGCAGGCTTAAGACTCGGTTTTGTAGGGCTTAAAGAGCTTCGGTTTCGGCTCTGAGACAGCTGTTTGTGGTGGTGTGTATGCGTGACGTTTGGTGGCACCGCTTGTTGTACCGTTATTTTGGCTCGTCAATAGGCCAACCGACTGTGTGGCGGTTAGATGATGATTCAGTTCATTGATGGTGGCTGGCAGTGGGGTGGTAATATTTTCGCTGTTATACAAAGTCCCGTTAATATTTGTGGCAATCAAAGTGTTGTTGTTGCTTTCATGTGTGACACTAATGAATTCCGCGCTGCTGTTGCTACGGCTGCTGGTTACRGTTGCGCTGGGGATGGCAACGGTCRCCGGTGTGCGTTCGAAAACTTTGGTGTGATCCGAACCGGTGGGGCTCAACGAGAGCGTAGATGAGTGCGACGATGCGGATGATTGCAAATCGAGTGGTGGTGTCTGCTGTTTCGGTGGCAAATTATTGAATCCGGCGTACGCAGGGTGTGGTGGTGCTATGGCGCCCAATACGTTGGGATAACCCGATGAGACGGCTGCGGCCGCCAAGGCATGTGCGGAGACGCTGTGATGCTGTTGCATTGTTGGTGGTGGCACAGCGCGTGCTGCCATCGGTGCGTATGGATTGTAACGGTATGGTGCATAGTGGCCGGGCATTGGCATGGTGGTAGCGGCTAACATTGGATTGGCGGCTGGTGTGGCATACGGTGGATATGGCATGCCCACACTGTTGGCGGCGGCTTGCAGTAAAGAGGCGGCAAAGGCTGGATCGGAATAGACGGCTGCATAGGGCCAGGCGACCGCAATGCGTTGGCGCTTATCCTTCATGCGTCGRTTCTGGAACCAAACTTTAATCGTTGATTCGGGCAGATTCAATTGTGAAGCTAGCTCGCAWCGTCGCGGACGCGAAACATAATTCTCTTTAAAGAACTCCTTTTCGAGACGTGTCAATTGATCGCGTGTGAAGGCGGTACGGTAACGCCGCACCGATGGATCTGTAGGTATATCATTGCCGCTCATACGACTGCTGTTTAGTGATGTGTCGGGACTGGAGTGAGATCCTGAATGAAATATAAAAGAAAAAATTTATTAGTATAGTTGCTTAAGTTAAGGCGTTCGCGGCAGCGCTTAGCAAGAGATCGTTATCGTAATGCCGTTTTCGGCATGATTACGTTCGTGATTACTCACCGTTTGGTGAAGGCGGCGGTGTCTGTGATTTCACGTATTGTGTGGCAATCAAATCGCCAACTAACGGTTTCTGATCTGGGTTCACGCTATCGTGCACATGTGCTGCATATGATCTGTATGTATGCATTGTCGTTTATTTTATTTTTAATTTAATATCTTTTGAAACTAAAATCCAAACCGGGAAGAAGCGTCGGTTATTTTTTTGTTTTTCAATACAATTGCTGTCACACTATTCACGTATTTGAAATTTTTCACTTTGCTTGTAAGAGTATGAGTATGCTACGTTGTTRATTTCTAGAACTCGAATGATTTGCAGAGACTCCGTGTGCGCCTTTTATAGTTTTCAACAGAGAGCACAACATCTAATGTTTGAAAACCGGGCGGTTTTCTCTCAATGTTGCTTTTGTTACATAAATGTGTTCSTTTTCTATGATAATAGCATTAACACCGGACAACAACAAATCAAGTAGAACCAACCAACCAATGAAAAGGCCGCAATAAGTAGGCATACGGATGCTCTTTTACGAAAAGAAGGCAAAACCAAAGTCAGAGAGAGTGTCATGCACCGCAACAGTACAACAGTGCAACAACCAGAAGCAGGTACATGCATATGTTACATTGAGATATGTATGAGTGCATGTGTTTATGTGTCTCGTAAAGCCTCGATGAATGACTCTTGCGGTGACCTGTGGTATTTTTTTGTCTGTCGAATGCATGATAATGCGTCGATGACGGCAATTATGATCGTTCAGCAAATTTTCTGATGAACCATTTATTGCTTGGCTGTGGCAAAAAATACAAAAAGGTGCTGAGAAATTTATACCTAATTATATATATTTTTAATATAGCATTAATATAAATTTATCAAAATTTTGTCAAATTATTAAAAATCAATTTTATTGCAGAACATACTCTATGCTTCCATGAAGCATGAGCTGCACGATAACAACAAATTTTTTAGAGCGTTGGGCGTATAAGTTCACTCCCCAACAGAGTTGCCGCTTTGTTTCTTGCTCAGTGCTACATTTGGGTCATGGCAATCTGTGATTATAAAAATTTATTTGTTCCAAGAAAAAATAAATCGACAAAGCTAAAAGCAATAAATTTGACAACTTTTGATTTTTCTTTAGGGAAGTCTTTAGAAAAGAGTAAAGCTTCCAAAAAAGGAAAAAGTCATTGTTAAGCACATGAGCAAAAAGAACTCTCAAATTACATGTAATAAAAAATTGCCTTAATAGTACCGAATCCGAATACACTTATCGTACTTTTGGGACCGCAGGTAGTTTTCTTTTAAGCAGGTATGCTTATGCGCCTTTAATAAAACTTTGAATCTTTCAGTATAGCATATTATAAATATAAATAGCGATAATTAAAATTTCGTTSACGATCCCACTACTTTTAGATATAACAAGAAATTCAACAATTCACACAAAATTCATAGCATTTATTCGTAGAAATCTTTATTGTATAAAAATTTGAAGTGTGTGAGGTATTTTGGATCTATTATTATTATTTTTTTGTTTAAACATTTAGGTCAAGAGTTTAAATATTTTCTATAGAAAATGGGAGTGTCTGTAAGAACAATAAACGAAGGATATCGTTCGCTGATAACACTGATCTATACTAGTTACCTGTATTTAAGATCGATTTTGGATATATTTTTTATAGGTGTAGACACCGGACTAGTACCCACGTTTCATGAAACTATCAATGATTTTATTAATTATTTATAAGCTTTTTTTTTTATCTACCAATTGAGAGTTTGTTTGAAGAGTTATATATAGTTATCATTTTTAAGAAATCGATTTTTTATATTATTTTCTTAATGATTTCACACAAAAAATKTTATATCGTTCCGGTGTATACTTTCGAAAAAAGTTAATCCGATTAGTCTCAAATTTTAACACGAGCTTCCTAAATATATTTTTAGTAATTAATCGAAAATGTTTTTCTCATCTATATATATTTTATTCTAAACAATTTAAGGCCGAAATTTTGCCCACAAATTTATTTGTTGCTATTGTGTGAAAAAAAAATTTTTTTATTCCTTCCATTAATTATTACATTTTAACTTTAACAAAATCTGTTTGGTTTTTTAATATCAGAGGATCTAGTTAAAAGACAAAGAGGTTTACTGCAAAAAGTCTGTTTTGAGAGGAGCTTCCGGAGATGAACTCCGGAGATCAACTTTACTTAGTCTTAAAATACAGCGAAAAGATTCATTAAATTTAAAAGTTTTCTCAGAAAAAGTTCTGAAGAATTTGCTTTTTTCAGCCTTCTAACTGCATATAACCCCTTAAATAGAACATTTTACAGACTGTAATTCTGCACGCTTGATTTCAATTAAAACCTTTCGCATAATTTTTTCCTTATTTTCGATTAGCAGCCTGAGAGTGGAGATCACGTGATGTTCGTATACTCGAAAAAGATGCGCAGAACCCAAATCACGACTGGAAAAATTAACATTATTACTAACAAGCCATTAATTGATACAAAATACTATAGTATAGACAATAATCATAAAAACAAGAGCACATTCAATACTTTCCTGACAAAATTCCTACATTTACAAAATTTACATACAAACAATTTTATTCATAGAAATATGTAATTGATAACATGTCGAAATTTGTAAACTTTTACAAAATTGATAGTTTTCGATAATTGAATTTTAAAGCCCTTAAAGAAGCGGAGAACTAAATAAGGCTTATTCATTCATTTAAAATTCTAGAAAATGTCATTTTATTATACTTTATGCACTATGCATAACAAATCTATTGAAAATAATCCTTTCTTTATCTTAGCTTTATTGAAAATGCATCATTGATGATAGGCAACTTGAAGACATAAATTCTTCCTGGAATCAGCCCATTTTGTTACTGGCAGGTAGAAATAAAAAAGATAATAGCTAAACCAAGCGGATTGAACATGATTAAGTTAACGATGTGCTTTGCCACGAAATGTCAATTTTTAAATCAAAAGCTTGGCAACCTTGACACTCCACCATTGTGTTTCTCTGAGTATGAGAAATGGCCAATGCTACAGCTTTTTCGGTCGCGCCATGCCCCAGCAGCGCAAAGAGAACCGCCTATACGTATGTATATACAAATACATACATATATTGATAGACATGTGTTTGCTGTTATATACAAATTTCGTATTCATAGCGATGAACGAATCTTTTGTTTCGCTTATCCACAAATGGTGCGCAACGCTGGAGCAACTGAGATGGGTGAAACCTTTAATAAYTGGATTTTATCTGTTTCATCAAGTATGATATGGCATAATGTGAGTTCAGCAGCGGTAATGCTACGGGGAATGAGTGCACACACACATATGGGTTTGTTATTAGAACAGGGAGTGTGAACACAGGAAATAACACAATTTATATGGCAGCCAGCTCATTGAGTTATTGAGTGGGTGGGTGGTTTGTTTGGCGAGTGGAAGACTGCCATGCTGATGGTGGTTGATGTTAGAATGTTGAGCGGTTAAGTAGCCGTAGTTACCTATGCATATATGTATGTATACATATATCTACACTCTTACTTATATACATACATCGGTATTTATATAGTATATAGTATTTACTCATGCTGGAAGCACTTGCTCCCAATGTGCTATAAGTAATCAGCCGCTTAAGGAATATTATCAACGCTAAACTCACTTCCGCACCGCTTCGGCTATTTTGGTTGTCTTATTTTTAATTTGGCGCGCCTTTTTATGTACTTTTTATATGTTGTTGTTATATACATCATATACCTATACATATATGTATATCGCTCACACATAAATATACGCATATTTGTGAGTTTATGTTAACGCTTACTGTTGTCCACACTCGTTGCTTCGCCTTCATTAGAAACATTAGTTCGCTCATTTTCATTTTATGGCGTTTATGTGCTTATTTCTCAATGCTCAGTAGCGGTTTATTGTGGTATTGGTGTAGCCAGCTGCCCCACTTTATCATATACCATACAATATGTATATGTATGTATGTATACACCAACTCTAGCCTCAGCCCCAACTTGTCTACGCTCAGCACTAAGTAACGGTGCCAYAATAATTTTTGTGTGTTCGTGCCACTCGCCGTACTCCTGTACCGCCGCTGACGCATTTGGRTCCACGTTAGCAGCATATTATTTGCTCCTTTATAAGGTCTTAATATTCGTGTGTTTCAATTTAATGGCCATCCTAACAGCCAACAACCACCAGCATGTCGGTATACATATGTATGGGTTTAGAGCGGGTAAAAAGTGTGCTCGTTTTTGTTGTTTGGTGCCATGTGGATTGAGGGTTAGTATACATTGCGAAACTTGGCAACGTCAACATGCAGTCAACTAATAAATGACTTTATCTTGTTGATAAAGTTCTGGGTCCCATGTTGCTACCGTTGAGCTATAATGTGGCTGATGTTGTTATTTGGTTAGTTGTTTTTGTTGTTTTTATATATTTTTTCTTTTTCTTTGGTATGAGTTTATTGTTATTTGGCTTTTTATATTTTCATTAACCACCAAGCGATTTATTGTTGTCATTATGTTGTTGTAATTTGATGTTTTTCGTTATTTTTTTACGACGGTAACGCATAAGAACTTCTTAATATGCTTGTAGCATTAAATTATACTTTTGAATGTATATTTGCACATATATTGCAATTGCAAATGGGATGTGTATGTACATATGTATGCATATACTATATGCATAGAAGTTCTTAAAAAATGGATTAAATGTTACATATTTTGGTTTTCATTTCAGTTTTGCATATTTTGTTTTAGTCTTGGAAAATATAGAATATAAATTATATAGATAGGGAAATTTTTATAATTATATGTGTATGTACATATATAATTTCTCATATATGTAAGTATCTGGTATATAAAGTCTTCTTTGAGACTTATCTTTGCTTTTGGATTCTTGAAAAACCTAAGCATATGCATTAGTAATTTTTTTGATGAAAGAATTCCGCTGACAAGTACTAAAATAGATCTTGCAAGGTATATTTAAAAGTCTTTGAGAGCAATATTTGATAACTGTAACTGTGACAAACTTTATAGTAGAAATATTTCATACTAAAAACTTATGAGTTTTGAAGGGTACTTATTTTGAACTATGACAATATGTTTGTACTTGTGATTCTGAGTATGAAATAATTACATATATATACATAAACAAGTATATGAGTACATTATATTCATAGATTTCCATATCTTTTGCGCATAAATATTAATTATTCTTCTTATTGCATAATTCTTGCTACTAAGTGCATTATTACGATGCGATTACGATAGATGACTGTAATTATAGTACATAAGCTACAACAATTTTATTTCGTATTTATGCAAATAACTTGTTTGTATAAATTGAGGTACTTATATATATAWATATGTATATGTACATATATACATATATATATACTTTTTTACTTTTTTTAATTTGACAAAATGGCGGCGGTTTTTTATTGCTAACGATTGTGTATGTAGCATACAATTTTCTGCTTCCTCTGTTAGACATAACCAATATGTAACTATTTTTTAACTAACACTCAATTTTTCTTGCAAAATGGGTGGTTTCTATTATATCGTTTTCCTTCGCCTGTAAACTTAAGAAAAGTGATGTTACGTTATTTTACATTTTAGGTGACGATATGTATGTATGTCTAAATTGATGAGTTGATTGAACCGAGGATTACACTTTAGAAGTGTATAACCCAAAAATAATATTTGAAATATTCATTTGTGGCCTGGTTAAAAAGTTGAACTCTGTTAATGTCCGATCTTTAATATGTTGAATTGGGAACTGTGGAATGATTGAAGGCAAACATTGCCTTCAAATGGATTAGAAGTTCTTTTGAGGGAGGAGTAAAAAACAAATATAATTTTGTTTGTGTCATATACATAGTATGTACATATGTATGTATGTATATTTATATTTAATTTGACAAATAAGGCAATTGTAATAAAAAAAATGCCATTGTATTCTTTGATCTCTCTAAACAGCTATACAAATACCTTATATGGTATAGGTACATACATTAAATTAATAATTTATAACATTTGCCGCATAACAGTGCAGTTGCACTTAATAATTTAAAACAATTTATTTTACCGGTTAAGCTATGTAAACATACGAAAGTGTTTTGACCGCCAACCTGCCAAGGACAGGGCATCATCCAAATGCTTAAACCGGCATATACATATACGTGGGTGCATATTATATTTATGTAAATGCTTACTTATATAGGTATTCGTAATATTATATGTAGGTTATATACTAACAGACCCAGCAATTATACAAATGTGAAGGYGGTCCAACATATTAACCCAGTTTGTACGCCTGCTAATAATTTTCTCTTTATAACAGTATAATCAGCGACGTAAACTCATTCTGACGGTCGCAGTTATGACAACAAATAATAAGTGAATTCTCGCAACCAAAGTKAATACTCATACATGTATACATGTATATATACATACATAATATTTCGGCATCGAGTTAAAWGGAAATTGAGGAGGGGGTTCAACTCAAACAGCAAAGTAAATAAGTGTTAAATATGTGTCAGTTGAAGGATAGTAAGTTAGCACAGTGGCGCTGTGAGGAGGATGGAGCCCGTAGTGGGGGTTGTGAAAGACAACTAGTTATACGTATTATTTATGTTTCTTATTATTCTTGAGTCGTTTTCTTCGGATAATAATTCGRGTTTTTTGTGACTTGTGTAWATTTGTGAAAATTTCGTGTCAAATAATAAGCATTTCCATACAAGAACTTTCCTCGATCAAATTGTATGGCAGCTATATGCTACAGATCCGATCTGAAGAATTATATATATATTTTCTAATCAAAAAATCCATACAAGCACTTAATTTTGATCGGTCAGTTGGTACGACRGCAACATTTTCTATACAAGAACTTGATTTGAATTKGTCACTTTGTATGACAGCTATATGCTATAGTGATCCGATCCGAAAATTTTWTTCGGACACTATAGCGCTGTCTTCAAAAATACGCTATGCTTCATTTCGTTAATATATCTTTTCAAATAAAAAAGTTTCTTACACAAAAACTTTATTTGSATGAGTCAGTTTATATGGCAACCATATGGTATATTGGTAGGATCTAAATAACTTTTTCGGAGACTATACCTTTGCATTAGACAATTACACTTACCAGACTACGTGAAGATATCTTGTCAAATAAAAAACTTTTCCACACAAGGACTTTATTTTGAACGATTAGTTTGTGTGATGGCTATATGCTATAGTGATCTTATAACGTCGATTGCGACAAATGATTATATGTGCGAAATATCAGCTCGATTTAACTCACTTCAGGCTGTTCATTTATACTATACAGCATCTCTGACCCCTTCTTTTGGGTATTTCTATCTTATAGATACTTAGTATACCCAGTTCAAGGTATAAAAGTATCTCGTCAACCATATTTATTGCAATATTTTCTCATATAAAATCATTGTGGACCCCTCCTACTAACACTGCACATACGCCGCTGTCCGTCGTGCAGTGCATAATTAAAATGACGACAGATTAGCTGCAGGTATGACTAAGTAAAACGTGGTGGCAGCTAATTAAAGGACAAAAGTAAATTCAAATTTTACACCTTCCACAACCAAAACGGTAAACACAGTTAGCCAACGGGTATTAAATTGTCATGTACAGCCGACGGATGAGTAGAAGCTCTAGTGCCTCATATGTACAAATGCATTTAGAGCGAGGAGAAGGGTGTTCTTTGCCTTGTGTACGCTGACTATAGCTCTATTTGCTCCTATAATATAGCTAAATGAGTTCTTGAAAGGCGTATTGTTGTAATGCGCTGCAACTCGTCGTTATTGCACTACATTGCCTTCAACACAGGCACACATGCATACGTATACATACATACATACATACATACATATGTATATGCATACATTAGCTGTGGACATTGTGGGTTAAGTAAAGAGATGCAAATGCACTAATAAACTCCACAACAATAACGCTTAGCGAGTTGAAGGAAATGTAACAACAACAGCAATGCGTACAAAGGTATTGCTGCAGAATTTTCCCTTTTTCACGAAGTTGGGTTAAGTTGCGCCGCTTAGCGGCCAGTCATGTCCATTTGAGTTGTGCTGAGAGCGCTGTTGTGTTGTTGCGTTAATCCGTTGCGCGTAAACATTGGCATAATTGGTTAATTTTCTTGTTACGCTTTATTGTGCATATGCAACAATTACAACAATTGTAACAATTTCACTTTCTGTATTGAGTTTTATTGCCGCATCTTGAACAATCGCCGCCACCAACCGCCGTCCACAATGACGCTTAACGCTTGACGTGTAACAGTGTTTGTATATATATACATATGTATGTATACGACACGCTGTGTGCCCGCAAAACCGTTTCGGCGATGAGAGTTAAGAGTGAAATGGTTCAACGTCAATTTCTTCATCAATTTCGATAGAATTTTCCAATTTCAACAATTGTCACAACCTTTTCCGTTTTTCCGCTATTCATATCCAGTGGGCTATGTAAAAGAGGTTATGCACATACTTGGTGCATACAGTTGCCCATTTCTTCCACCTCACATAGACACAATAGGAAAGTAAAGTTCTCTGAATAGGATTTGTTGTATTTGTTGTGTCGTAAATATTAGATATTCACCGGTTCACTGATTTCCCTTGAACGTATCAATGTCGTTGGGTAAGTCAAAAGGTTGGCCAATAGCTCAATTTGCATACTTAGATACTAAATACCAAAAAGTTGCCTCAACATGCGGCAAATTTAGGTAACGAACGGGCTGTGATCTGTCAACGCGCTCTTCCAGGGTTAAGCGGATTAGCGCACAAATATTGTCTAGTATATGTTGGTATGTATTTATTTTCTGTGAATCGATAAACTCGACATTTGCTTTTAGCTTAGAGTTTGCTTGCACACTCCCACTCTGACCTGTCGTTAGAGTTTTGCACCTTTTTTTGGGCTGAATGACTCTAATTTCGGTAATATTGTCGAAAAGTCAAATGCCGTTAAATTGTTACGTGAGATTATTACTCGCATTATTATGCAACTGCTAAATGTTTTGTCACTTATTACCTAACTATGCGCACCATTCAAATGCCATTGTGCAATTTTTATTGTTTGGTCAAAAATTAGAGCAGTAAAATTTCTATGGACATTTACTTGTTTTTGTTAGTGGGCTACTGTGTAGCTATTGTCGTTTAAATGGCGCGAAGTTCACTTATTTTTAAGAGTGGTTTCAGCGCAAAAAATTACTTATTAATTTGAGGAGTAAATTTGTGCATTTCT
>NW_017534741.1:2481183-2482290 GCF_001853355.1 Bactrocera latifrons | reverse complement strand
GGCGTAGATTACTGTAGAAACCAAAAACAATTTTGTAAGATGAAACCGATTCGAAAAAAAAGATAAAATATTAAAAATGAAAGGTAAAGTAATTTACGAACGATTTTTGGTCAAGAAAAGCTGGCTGTATTTTTATGGGTTTAAAACAATTTATCTCGAACTCCGGCAAAATTATGAAAAAACGTTCTATGGTAATGAAAAAATCTATAAAATTTTGTATATACTTTTTTCTCACAAAACCTCAAAATTTATGTGAAATATGCAAATAAGCAATAAATTTTGTATTTTTTCAACAAATTTGTGCCAAACTAACCTTTTATGTGTTAAGCATGCTAAATATATATTTTATTTAAAATATTTAATTTTCCACCTTATTTTGATTTAATTAAGAAAAAATTCTAATTTTCAATCTCAATTCTCACATTAAAATATCTAATTTTTTAAGAAAGTCGGTACGTTTTTTTTTGTCGAAATCTTGACTTTTTTTTATTTAATGCTTATAATATTTTTCTCTGAAAATGCATAAAAGACCCGACTAAACGATTCAACATTTTTCCACATCTGCTACTACGAAGTTTTKTTACTGTTAATAAATATAAAAAAATCATCATATTAGAATTTTTGTTTCTAAAACACATACAATTTCTTTTTGGGACAAAACGATAAAAACACAATATCATCATAATTATCATAGTAGCAAAAAAGCTTAAGACACTTGTTATAAGGAATCTAAAAAATCTTTGAATACAGGTGATGAGTTAAGCAGTCAGTATTGTAACCTTTTTTTCAAAATTTCAATTTTTTTTTGCATTTTCTGTGTCCTAATACTCTTAATATTAATGTAGCAACCCACTTTACTATTGGAAGGTTTCGAAAAAGGCCCAAAAATAATAATACCACTTGCCGTTCGGAGCGCTCGGAGTGTACACCTCAAACTTTAAATGCGTTTTTCTCAAAACACCGATTTGCTTCATTTTTTTTATTCTTCGCAAAACGCCTGGTTATCGTCCCTAATAGATTCATAATTTTTTATAATTTGTTGACAATATTATGACAAAATTTATGTAAAAGAACATGGAGAAAAATTAACAAAAAAAAAAATTACTT
>NW_017534741.1:2477759-2481128 GCF_001853355.1 Bactrocera latifrons | reverse complement strand
CATTTTCTGTGTCCTAATACTCTTAATATTAATGTAGCAACCCACTTTACTATTGGAAGGTTTCGAAAAAGGCCCAAAAATAATAATACCACTTGACCTTCGGAGCGCTCGGCGTGTACACCTCAAACTTTAAATGCGTTTTTCTCAAAACACCGATTTGCTTCATTTTTTCTATTCTTCACAAAACGCCTGGTTATCGTCCCTACCAGATTCATAATTTTTTATAATTTGTTGACAATATTATGACAAAATTTATGTAAAAGAACGTGGAGAAAAATTAACAAAAAAAAAAAATAAAAAATCGTTACTTACTTTTTTATTTACCAAAATTTTCATGATTCTAGTAGGGTTGATAACCATTCACGTACTTTTTAAGAATAAATTGGGTTTTGTGTTTYAGATGATGCAGCGAAGCTAAATACCCTTCACAGGTGCATTTYTGTTAGTAACTTTGTGCTTTTTGGAGATTATAATGTTACCTTAAGCAGTAATCCATGCCAAATTTCGTGAAGATACCACGTTAAATGTGAAAGTTTTCCATACRAGAACTTGATTCCGATAGTTCAGTTTGTATGGCAGCTATAGCTATAGCCAACCGATCTGAATAATTTCTTCAGAGATTACATTGTTGCTTTATTTGAAATTTTTCCACACAAGAAATTGATTCCGACAGTTCAGTTTGTATGGCAGCTATATGTTATAATGGTCCGATATCGGCAGTTTCAACAAATGAGCAGCTTCTTGAAGAGAAAATGACGTTTGACAGACAGACAGACAGACGGACATGGCTAAATCGACCCAGAACGACATACTGATCACTTATATATATACTTTATAGGGCCTCCGATCCTTCCTTCTGCGTGCTACAAACTTCGTGACAAACTTAATATACCCTGTTCAGGGTATAAAAAGATGGACGATCTACCAAGGTATTATTCTTAACCCGAAACAGCGCTACAGAAAGCAGTTTTTACGAAWATTTTAACACAAATAAAAGAMAATAWGGCAAATTGGATCTGATCCCAAAAGAACTGCGTCGGCTTGGCAACCAAAAATGATTCAAGCGTTCCCTGCTTTAGAAGCTCAAGTCTATTTGATCCCATCAAATACAGAGAATTACCTTGACCTAAGAGATATTCGGTTTTGTCGTTGATTGGTCAGATGTCACAGAAGATTTTTYGCTGACATACAAATACGTTTTTGAACAGCTCTTGACTCCAATTCATATATCACCCAATTTCATTGTTTTTAAACTTTCGAAATGACTCACTTGGATACAGTATGTCCGTCATAAACTGCTATTAAAATATGATGGCTTACAGGTGAGGTGTTCTTCATATTAATAAAGAAGAACTCCTGACAAAAATACTCTTACCGGCACACAGTTTAATATATTTGAAAGAAAAACAAAGCTTCCAATGAGTAAATAATTTAYATAAATATGTACATACATAGGTCAATTTATTTTAGTTTTAGGGAAGCAGACSGGTTTCTTTGTAGTCCCTAAACATTTTTGCGAAATCTCTTATTTATAATTAGTGAAAGTGTCATAGTTTGGTTAAAGACTTACCGGGAGACTGGACYATCCAATTGAAATACCGAAGTAAATTTTGATTTGTATTAAATATTTTATTTTTAATTTCTGGCCCCTTTTCATGGTAAATTAGACAAAATAAAACTTAAATTAGAGTTTTCCCCATACAAGTATAACAACGAATCAAAACGTGCACTTAATTTTAATCRGCCGTTTTRTTTTGTTCTGTCAGCAGTTTATCCTTTTTTCGTTTCTCCTTCTTCGCTTTGCCTTTGGTTCCGGCATTGCCAGCCATTAAAAGCAACTACGGTTTGAGGACAAAGGACTGAACTTACCCGTTGACAGGTGTTCCCAACTATTTTCTGCCAGAGATATGGCCTCTGAAAATAGGAACTACACAAAAAATAAGCTGGAGCAAACAGATTTTGATACTCTGATGTTTTTGAGACAGGCTAGAGTGCAGCAGTTAAGTCTGTATGTGCAAATTCCAAAATAATCGGCAGCAACCCAAAAGCACACCGTTCATGAAGAAAATCGCACGYCCCGATTACTAGCGCTGAGTGACGAAACGATGCTGCTGAATCACCCCCATAGGTTACAGAAGAAGAACTATTGRCCATAGCTAAAAAAATCAAAACCAACTGTTCTTGTCGCTTAAGCGCTTGATATCGATGGAATAYCAAACAGAGCTTTAAATGTGGCCATAGATTCAAAGYCCACTYTTTTTGCAAAAATGTACAACGCATGCTTAAAATAAGGGATGTTCCTCGATACCTGGAAGGTCCAGCGCCTGGTTTTAATCCCARAACCAAAAAAACCACCAGATGAACCYTCTTCGTATCGACCGCTGTGTATGCTCGACACAATGGGCAAAGTRTATGAAAGCATAATAAGAAACCGCTTTTAGTTTGCAATCCAGTAAGCCAGCAGACTATCAGAAAGACAAAACGGCTCTGACAGAAGTTATACTATAAGCAGCTCCAGTATGGCTACAGGCACTAAACATAAAAACGTATTGCAAACCAATAAATGGGGTGCATAGACTTACAGCAATAAGAGTAACAAGTGCTTTCCGAACTGTTTCCAGCGAAGCAGCTGAAATACTAGCTGATATGCCGCCCATAGACATCAAGGGTGACGAGTTCACGAGATTATGAGCTATCAGCGCCAATTACAGAAATCTAAAAGAGAGAAAGGAGAGCATAGCTATGTATATTTCAGCAACGATGCCAGACCTCAACTAAAGGACGGTGGATCCACAGACTTACAATACCTGAYATCCATACGTAGATAACTAGACAACATGGCGAAGTGGATTTCCACCTAACCCAAATATTAAGCGGGCATGGGTGCTTCATCGGCTATCTATACAAATTTCAAAATGWCGTCAGTCAATATTGTTCGATGTGTGCGGAATCAATAGCAGACTCTGAATAGGTGTTTTTCGATTTGTCCTCAGTTTCTAAACATAAAGGAAAAGTTAGAAACAGAACTAGGTAGTAGTTTAACGGTGGAAAGTTTGATTGCACTTATGTGTCAGTCCTCTGAGAAGTGGAAAGCCGTTTGCGAAGCGCCAATTTCCATCACGACAATACTAAGCCAGCTACAGAAGAATAGGCGTCAGCCCGTCCGTGCTATAGAGGAGRMGAAAAATGTCTTWTCSCTCCCATGAAGTAATACCTTATCTGGTGGTTAAGTGGAAGAGTCTTAATAATAATACCCAACGATTACCCTCCTCCCGCCTAACCGATACGAGGGGCGCAATCCGCGAACGAGCGGAATTTGCCGAGTCATAATAGGCAAGGGAGTTTTAAGCGTTGCGATCTTAAGCTGCT
>NW_017534741.1:2471879-2476964 GCF_001853355.1 Bactrocera latifrons | reverse complement strand
TTTCTAACACACCAAGAAACTAGGTTGTTTAAGTCTGTTTGCAACTGACATCTTTCGCTATTCGAGGTGAGTTAGGAGTAAGTTAGGTTTAGCGGATTAAACACCCGCATTCCGGCTTTCGATGCTTCCTCCTACTTAAAWTATATACACTAATTCTAACTTTTTATTATATTACATAAATCAGTTACTCATAACCCTAACCCAATTAGCATTTACCCTAATCCTGGGCCTGCATGTTTTCGCTGCCCGCCATTTTGCSACCACTACCCAATTATACGCTAATTTCTCATTAGCAGCCGTTTTTTATTGGTTCACCGAAGCACGCAAGCACTCACGCGAGCACAAAAAACAACAAGCAACACACACCGCCTCATCATTGGTCATTATTTCATTGYGCTTCCATTTTTTCCACGCATGCATACAAATTTTTTTCTCTTTGTGCGTTTGGGCATATGCTCTCATTTTTTGCTTGCCCGCAACATCATAATTTCACTATTGTGCGCCGAACAAAAAAGCACACAAAAAAACTCATCCAATTTTTAWAAATGTCGTTTATCTTTTTTACGAGCAATGGTCGCGACCGTCGAACAACAATGGCATAGAGACAAGTAWAGAAAAAAATCGTAACAAAAAACCTGGAGAACAAAACAAAAAATAAAGCCATGGCTCATTATTGGTGCGAACGCGCTGGAAATTGTGTCTAAAAATTGGTGCGTTTTTTGTTTATGCTGTTGTGGCGTTGAAGCGGCTGCGCAGCCGTCAATAAGCCAGGTACTTATGTTCATATGCATGTATATGTATATGTAGTAGGGAAGTTTTGTGTGTGTTGCGCTCAATGTCAAGTTGAGGTGTGCTTTTGCGCGCTGTTTATGGTATATGTCAGTTTTTCTTAAATATGCTGATTTGCTTATATTGTATGGGATGTGTATGCATGTACATATGTGTGTGCAGTATATATATTTTTTTGTTCTCATACCGTTTGTTGTGCTACTTTTGTGTTTTATTAGCGCAATTTTCGTGCTCTTACATTTTTGTTGAAAAACCTCGAACGGCCGTATGAACCTTCGCGGAAAGCTAAATGCTAAAAGTGAAATGCATAAATAAATAAAAAAGAAAATGGAAATTATGWTTTTGAGTGCACAGTAAAAGATAATAAGAACAAGGCACACAACGGTGCACTCTATGGGTCTCTATGCGTCTATTTATATGTAAATAGTGCATTCAACTTAGTACTCGCATTATCTTCGTAGTGCGATTTTTGCTCTACAAACTGTTTGTCCCGTCCGGCCGKATCGTTCCAGTTCGTTATGAATGTAGAGCAGTTTTTTGTGTGTTAGCGCGTTCAAAATTTTTTTCGCCCGATGTCCTTGTTCTCATTTTTGTCAGCTAAATTGCTCGACTTTTTGTTCGAGCGTGTTCGTGTAGCGGCCTCGTTGTTTTGTGCCCGCTCTATTTGTTACCATTTTCATGCAGATTTTTTTKTTTGCTTGTTTCGGTGCATTTTGTGTCCGMTCGGTCAATGGCTGTTCGGCGAAATKCGCCTGTCGCGCTATGCACCGCGCCGGAACCGAACTAAATCATGAAATTAGAGCAAGTTTTTTGTTGACGCGCTCACAAAAATCAGCCTCGCTCTACTAGGTATACTATGTGCGGGTGCGTATGTGTGTGTATCAGCAACCTGAACCTCAGTGCCTCAGTGTGTATGTGTTTGTATTTGTTTGTTTTGTTTATTTCATATTTCTAGTTGTTCGTTTTACGAGGAATCTGCAAAATTGCTCTGATTTTTTATGCCACATAAGCGCAACAATRTGCATACATTTGTATAGCGATGTRTGTATGTATGTGTGCAAATACAAATTTGCGTTGTTTTGCACTGCGTGTCGAACGCTGCGCTCACCTGGCATTATCGTCGCTAATTGAGCGTAAAATATGAAAGATATGCAGATATGCGTCAGTGGTTGTACAGAGGTCATTACGTAATATACAAAAATGTGAGAATTTGCAAAAATCGTCATGTCAATAATTTTTTGTCATAGTATCACATTAGGTGATTTATTTAAATATCTGATTGTTTTGTTTTTGTATATTTGTTACGCCGATTTGCATACTTTACGGAGAATTCCATTGGTAAGAACTCACAGCATGTTAATGTCGGTGTTGAAATTTCTTTCTTGTCCGGGAATCTAGTTTTCAATAATACTTATTTACTTATTTTTGTTATTATATAAATATTTGATATGCGTGTATATATTATATTATATATACATATATTCCTTCAACTATTTTCACTTTTTAAATTGGAAGTTATCCAGAAAAGGAAATTCTGATGGAAAAGCTCTTAACTGTTATAATTGTCCATTGAAACACAAAAGCATATGTGCGACTTCTTTCCATTCTTTTCTGTCTTGGCGTATGTCAAATGCTTAAACATCTATCATTATCGATVTGAATAATTAAAAAATTGTTGTAAAGAACATAATATTTATTGAAGAATTGCTAGACTTTCTTGAAATCATAACRTTGTTAAAAGTATCAAACTTTAAAGATTTTCATATTTTTTCAAAATAAAGTTTGACACACCATAGTGGGGGCTCTTTCTATGTGAGAAACGATGAAGTCCACCGAGATACAAAGGAAGCAATCGAARAATTTTACAGACGTTACATCTTTCGACGACTCTTTTCGATTCAATTAATTTATAATAAAAAAATAATAATAATTCCAAAAAACTGCATTATATTGCGACATTAGAAGGTATGCTTACACAGAATTTCCTTTAAGAAGAATAATAATAGAAGAAGATAAAAATAATAAACCCAAAAACTTGAATATTTGAATTTTTCACATAAATCTCGAGCATAGACCGTCCGTAATTTTTTTTTCGTTTCAATTTTATCTTTTGTAAATTTATCTCCTTGAAGAAAATTAAAATTAAAAAAAAATTATTTTCTTTTCATAATAAAATCTACTGTTTTTGATCCYTAGTCCTTAATACAAAGAAGAATTGTGACTAACTTTTACAAATCTTTTGATAAAAGTATACCTACCATCATYTAACTGCCTACATCTCTTGAATAACATACTAAAATCCTAAATCGACCTCAAATAACTTTTGAGATACAGCCTTCTTCAGTATAGCCGCTCGTCCAAGCAATTCAATTAATTTATCTTTAAATACGTTTTGCTTTTCCAATTTGCTGATTGATCAAATGATTCGATCACTATCAAATCTTTATCGCACTGTTTCCAAAAAATAGTAAAGATTTTTAATTTAAAATTCTACGGGTCAGTGACATCTGTGCCAAAAGTCACATMAAAATAACCATTAGTGTTTACTTTAGGCTTGCATTTCTGAAGTACATAAAGTGAACTAGGCGATTTTTATSATGAAGAAAGGAATTTTCTGGTGCCCAAGTGTTTAGATCTTGTTCAACATTTCTTCGGTAATAATTGCTTGTCGCAAGTGTTTTTGATTGGTACAAATTACTCAAAGACRGTAAACAGAAATGGTTGATCAACAAGTCAAYAAAATAAAGAAATTAGTGCTTGAGAATCRACGATGAACAGTCAGAGATTCAATAGGAAGCGTTGGAATATCGGAAGAATTAGTAAAAATTTTTTTAAAAGATCATTTGGGCCAAAGAAAAGTGATAGCACTGGATTGGATCCAATTTTTTTCACAAAACAGCATCGCGTTAACTTCGGCGAAACAACGTTTTCCTTGGAATATTTTGAAACGAGTCTTAGATCTATGCTTATGACCCGGAAACAGACGATGAGACGACCGAATATCGTGGCAAAGGTGAGCCGAAGCCGAAAAACCACGTCAAAGCAGGTCAAATCAATATTATGTTGACAGTTTYTTTCGATTAATGATTAAGCTCCTGACTTCTGGCTATTCAGCAAACTTAAACAACCGCTCCGGGGAAATCGTTTTAAGCAAATTGAAGAAAAGTGTTGGCAAAAGTGTATTGGGTCCAAGAGGATTGTTTTGAGGGGGACTACATAGATTTTGAAGAATATAATATATTAATACTTTTAAAATTATGAACACAGTCTTAGAATTTTTTGCTCATATAATTCATATATATTTGATTATTTTCGGCCGTAGGTTATTGTATTGGCAATATCTTTTAGATAGATTTTCCTTTAGGTTTCATCCAGGGAAAAGGCCGAAAGCACAGCGCAAAATTTTTTAGTGCTCTCGAAGATCGCGAGTATTCGGAAAATATTTAAATTTTTTTGAAAAATTTTATTGTATAAGGTATTCATAAAATGTCGCTAAATACGTAATGCCTTAAAATTTTAAAACATTAGTATTTTTCGTGATTTCCTAAAATCGCCTTTTTTAGGCGGTCACTCTAGATTTTACTTAACGTATGCGTAAGCTAACTCCTTATGGCTATTGCATTTTATTAAAAGTTTCTTCATGCCTGAAATACGCTCGGAGCATTGTCATTACTATGAAATATTGAACGTTATTATAAATTTTCTTCCTATTCGTATTGGTGGTTGTGTGTCCTTCTAACCACCTCATCACGGCAAAAGACGAATAATTTGAAGATTATTGTTAAACATATGTATGTATCTCAAACTTTTTTATAATTGTATGTTGAAGAAAAAATCTGTCAGATCCCAACCTCTACAACTGGAAAGCTTGCGGTTCTCTGCACTCCATCTATTGGCGGACATAGGCATGATCATTTTGAAGAGGTTTCCTTATGTTTACTCATCAAYTAGAACAGCTTTGGTTCAATAGACAGAAAGGATAATTATAAAACGAATCCTATTCAGAGGTGTCTTATCCCTCCGTTAGAATGGAGAAATTGCTAAGATAGAAATGTAACGATGAAGTACTTGGAAATTGTATTCATAAGTATGCATATGTAGTATACCTAAGCAAACAAATGAGACAGAAAGAAGAACCATTTGTTTGAGTTGAAAAAGTATTCGATGTGACAAATTGATATCAAAAGAAGTAAAAGTATTATGGAACTTCGTTTGACAAAAACTTATTATACAAAAATCTATATAAATAAAAATGAGTCGCCGAAATGTATCATAACTTTCATACGACTGAACTAA
>NW_017534741.1:2461983-2470539 GCF_001853355.1 Bactrocera latifrons | reverse complement strand
TTCAACTCAGAGAATACAGTACAGCCAATGAAAACACCGCCAGCAACAAAATTAACATTTACGAGTTTTTTCTCAAGAACATTGCTCTATTCGGAAATATCTTGACATACATGGAATGTATCGTCGAAGAAATAGCTACACAGAAAGGAAGGCAAACCAGTAGATTGACATCCAGGTGTGKTCTCAACTAATTCCTTAGGACAAATTTATACAATCCACCCGTAAAATGACGCTGGTTTCTGCCTTCGATTAATGTTCACGGTTCAACTTCACTTGAATCATTGCGAACTGTGAATGGTACGGTGTGTGCAAGTCTTGGAGAAGTAAGACAGAGAACAAAAATTCCGGTTGATACTTACGGTGGTTTGATATAAAATCCATTCACCGTTTATTAATTCACGAAAGATGAACTCATCATGAACGTTTATCCGAACATTGGCCAAATTATCGTAACTACGATTCCTTTAGTGCACGCGCAATATTAGCTGCCAAAAATACCGATGTTGTTGACTTAAACTGGAAGATTCARARTCAAATTCCGGGAGACTTGCGCTCATACAAATCGATCGATCGTCTTGACAATAAAGACGACGCCGTGAATTATCCAGTGGAATTTCTAAATTCTTTGTAGAGGCTTGGTATGCCACCGCATCATTTGCGTCTCAAAGTCGGATCTGTCGTTATTATGTTTCGCAATCCCCATGCACCGAAACTGTGTAATGCAATCCAACTAATTGTGACGCACTTATTGAATTCAAATGGACAGAATGCTTGATTCTACGAATTCCTTTGAGTTCCAATGATTCGCCATTTTAGTTTGAAAACCATCTTTTCTGTACACCGAAACAGAAACCAAAAAATGTGGTTTATCAACGTTACATTGAAAAAAAAAAGGAAAATAATACATTCAATTTTCTTTTCATTTCAAAACACATAATTTCACGCAGGACAATGGCTGCGGGGTCAGCTAGTTTTATAATAAGGACCAAACATGTCGCTATCTTGTACTCTRTAGGAGTATAAATACTACTTAGGATCGGCACAGCTCCCAACAGCCTCAACTCATTTTCCTATGGTTTTTGGAATGCAAATTTCGTCTTATAAAATAACCGAACAAATCTGACAAGCCAAAGGTTAACCAAATAAAAATGTCAAAGGCCGAAAYATATTGCAGCCAAATATTTACTTTGGTCCGTGGACTTGACCACGTTCGCTGGCGTGTTGGTTTGTACGAACGAGAACATGTTGACAGCTTGTAAGCCAACAAGCGCAGTTGGAAATCCGCAAGAAATTGCTTGAAGTAGCCGGTAGTTCACCACATTGACGAATTTGATCAAAGTGGAACTTGGACATTCAAGGAAATTCGACACATACGCACATAACAAGCGCAGCCAGCGATCCTCATGCACGTCGATACAGGGACAAATTGACCATGGCAACAACAATAGAGGAGCAGGGGCAAAAATGTCCTGCCGTTAGTTGGGTCGAAACAACACAGCAGGATGCACCATAATATTTTGGTTTATGACTTCTGTGTGACGCTACGCACCACATACCACATTGGCTACAAGATTGTCAGCGCAGARAGCTGTAGGCTGAGAGCGGTAGAGAAAGAGAGCGCTCGTTAGTTAGCCGAGAAGCAAATCGGAAAAATTCATGAGGAAATGATGGAAAGTCATGTCGATCGTTCAATTGCTCGGTCGTAACAGTAAATGAAACGAATTGGAGTACAACAACTAGCCGAGGGGTGCATGGAGAGTTGCAAAGTGAACAGAAACGTGTTTACCTATGCGCTGAGAGCGCAGCGYATATATAAATGTTGTTGGCAAGTAATTTGGCACGCACCTTAGGGGGGAGGCGAACGAGCGAGGGCACGTTGCAATGCAGCGTTGGTGGTTTTGGTGGCAGCGGCGGCGACTACACGAGCAGCAGGACATGCCGCTGAATTTTTTGTGTTAAAAAAATATAAATAATTTCTCTTTGCTAGATGTGAAGTGTATTTTTTGCAACAATTGCTTTTTAGACATGCTGCATTTACACCACCACCTACACACACACACACACACTAACCTGAGTATGTTTAGGTAGCCCGTCAGTTATTTGAATCGTGTTTGTGTAAATTAAGTCGTTACGGTCAGCCTTGTCACAACTCGGCTCAACACGACATTTGTGTGTGTGTGTGCGTTTGTGGCCGACGCTGTTGGTAGGCGGTTAGGAGTTGCTGCTGGAGCAATCTTATTTGGAACGTTGTAGGTGTTGTATTTGTCAACATTTGCACGCTGCACGTTCGTTCCGCAGCCGCTGGGCACTGAAGTGGCAATAAAAGCAGCGTCGCGTCGCGTCGCGTCACGTCGCAGCCGCGGCGCAAAGTGACATGTTTCGGTGCGTGGTGGAAGCGGCACAAAATTGAGTTACAATTTGCCAGCAGGGTATGTTTGCTGACCAAGCAGTGGTAAAGCGGTGACCAACCGGCAGTTGCCCGGCAGTGGTGGCACCTTTCTACGGTGACCGCAAATGTTTTTGAACTCATGTCTAATGCGCCGCTGGAGTCTTGTATGCGCCATACGCATGCGTTTTTCGATATTTCTCTCTATATGCGTATATGTATATTTGGGCTTGGAACCTGGTGGTTCGTTGGCCAGCGTCATTGAAKAGGCAAAAACGCACATAAAAAGGCATGAGCATGTGCTAATTTCGTGAATGTGGCGAGTAAATTGAGAGTAGCCAATATGTTGCATGATGGCGGGAATAACGGCGTCGAATTCMATTGTTTTTGTTCGGTATTCATTCGCATGACAATCTGAAATATTGTGTCTATAAACGATGCTGATGGGTGACGGTGATGTGGTGCGGCAGCCGCGATGGGTAGTCACTAATTTCCAGCGATTTTCGTCTCAATTCKGCTACTAATGTTTGATAATATTTGTAGGWTGTATGTGCAATTGAACCAGGTTGGATTGCAGGCGAAACTGTTTGGAACACTTTTACCTACCATAAGGGGGTTGGCAAGCTYCTTCGGTTCAGATCATCTTCAGAAACCTGAAGGAGCRCTGAAAGCATCATTTTTTAACTTTTGTTTCAGAAAGAAAAGTATCGTATAATTTATGTAAACTTAAAATTTCGACCGAATGGACGAAAATACTGCAGATCTGTGAGTATTCGACGGAGTACCCACCGAGGGAAGCACAGGAAGAACTGGATTCYATGGGAAAGACAGCAAAAAGGAAGAAGGCTGTAAAGCCACTAAAGAAGAAGATGAAATTGAAAAAGGTTATAATTAAACTTGTATCAAAAGCTTGAGTACAGATACCCCTGACGTCCAGGTTCACCTTCTCCTTGATGCAACTTTGACAGCGAGCGCACTTTTGAGTGAGATGCGTTTATCTATTCGTGTGGAGTCTTCGGCGACGATTGTAAGTGATTATGCCTTAAGGATTTCAGCTTTTGTCTGAGTCTGGGTTTTCTGCTCACGGGGCATGCACATCTGAATGTATATTTGCATCAAAGGCAACTACCTGACAGGTCGGGTTGTTTTTGTGGGGCGGGGGTAGATGATTGGGTGCATATAATGGCAGAATGCCCGATGTACTCGGACATTAGGGATACGGGTCCCATACCACCCATATGCCTAATGTCCGAGCTGGACTGCTGGACGATTAGATGTTAGTGGTGTGTTCTCCACTGATCGAAATACCGAACAATTAGGCTCGTTTGCCAGTGAGTTGTTTAAGCGGAGAAGGCGTTTGTAAAGAAGCTCAACTGGTAGTAGCTTCGACTGCGAGGTCTGACCGGAAACTTAATTCCGGTGCCACGGAGAGCAGGAGCCTTTGAAGTTCGCTCCAACCTGCTCATGCGGACTGGCTCCTCGGGGAGTACCGTGGTGGTTGTGGTTAAAACCCAAATGTGGAAGAACTGACACATTTTGAGTTGAATATGGAGTTGCATTGTAACCTGCACATGTAACCGGGTGCCGGGAYCCAAAATACGGCAGAGGATTTGGATGGGCCTCGATCCCTACCAAGGTGTGTATTGTGTACATTCCACACTGYCACACTGGCGCTGATCAAAACATTGCTTTAATACGCTATGCTTTTGAGCGCCGTGGCACCAAGCAATGTTCAATCTTAMSTTTGAATTCCGATCGGGCAGTATTCGGCTAGAACTCTATAAAGGTTATCTTTACTGAGGGGCACTAAACSTCTCTCCAATTAGCCTGAGTCAGATGGCTCTTGAATTTGCACAGTTGATTGTATGTAGCCACCGCTTGTCGAGTTCGAATGATACCTCACCTTCAGGTAGTAAATCACAAGAAGCCATGAAGCTCCTTGCCTAGTGAGACTGAAATCTCTGTTGACATAGTGGTTTTTTGGCGAATACGTCAAACGTTTAGAAAATATGATTGTCGGAATGATCGTTCCCTTGATGGGAAAGGTGATCCTATTCGACTGTTTGGTTTCTTGAAGAATATAAAGGTCACAAATCAACGGCACCCAAATGATGCGATGGATAGATTTATAAGACAACCTATTAGCATTGCTTTCATTAGGTGTTAAGTATATAAGGAATCTTTGATCAATCTATTGGATGATTCGAACCTCTACAGTAGAAAAACACACATAGCTACATAGCGATTGTTTCCAGATATTCGGACGGCCCAATTGTTGACACAACAGGTCCGAATAAGAGTTTGACCGTTTGGAAGCAGCTTAAAGTGGTTAATCCTCTGTCAATAGCAAAACCGTTGCGCCGGCTTCCCGAGATTCCACCASCACGTTTCAGAAATTCATTGATTCAATAGCGATTCGCAGATGGAAGTTTGATCTACGAGGTTTGTTTTGTGTGAACTCGTGTGACACCCAGACATCGAGTTACTTTTTATATCCAACCTTATTTAAATGCTTCCAAAACCCTTTTTGGGCAATGCTTAGCTCCTGGGTAGTCGAAACAGTATTTACATTTCGATCGAACTTGCCGATTTCTATTATTTTATCCACATTCCAGAGAGAAGTTCATAATTTCATAGAATGGTCCTTCATGATAAGAATCGAATCGACGAAGCCAAAATAGCACATGTCTGGTTTTTCCTAACAGAACAATAAACGCTATTCACATTTTCTACTGTCTGGTTTGCGCCTTCATCTTCATCGAAGAAAAACTCTAAAATGAGTTTTATTTTCTGTTGTTGTTGTTGTAGCGTCAGAAAACATTGTGGAAGTAATTTCGAGTGGTACCGAGTTGACAGTCCTTGGCTGGACAAAAATCCAGGTCCGTCCTAATTACTTAGAACCGACTGTCGTGAAAACGGAGTATTATTTTCTCTTAGTTGGTGCTCATCCTTGATGCCTGCACAAACAATACTGACTAATGCAATCTCAAAGTTGTGCCTGAGAAGTTATTTCTATAGCCATATAATACAATAGGATACATTTAACTCGAGATATATTACAGTTKGCTTTATATTGGAAAAACAATGGATTACTTTTTACTGGACCTTACATACATACTATATAAAACAACCCAATGACCACCCCATTTACGACCTAGTAAACAATTCGAATATAAATCCGAATCTCTTTCGGTTTTGGAAAAGGTTCGAAATGCCAAATCCGTGTTGTTGTTGTAACGRCAGAATTCTGCCGAGTTGACAGTCCTTGAGTCCTTGGCCGGATAAAAATCCGGGTCCGTTCTGGTTTTYGTAGACCCGACTGTCGTAGACCCGTGCCAAATCCGTCATTCCCTCCGTTCCTTCGTTTTTTCACTGAAAATGACATTATTTAAATTCTAATTCCAGTCAATGAGCCTATTGTGATAATTACTACTACAAAAAAAAAAAAACAAAAAAAAAAAATCGTTAACCCCATTAAAATTATTCAACAATATTAGAGAATATATCGTTTTTTATTTTCAACAGCGAAAACCTGTAAGAAATCAAAGCTATTCATACGTAAATATAAACACATACAAATCCATTTATAACTATGTGATATATGAAAAACTGTCGAGTACAAACCAATTTGATCGCACCGTGGAATTTGGAATTTAGACAACATTATAAAATACACATATCTTAAGGAAAAAGTAGTTTCATTACTTTAATGCTTAATCTAAGAAAAATATATTTTGAATTTATGCTGGCGTTAACTTTGCTGTCGGTTCCAACAATGCCCACAAACCAGCTGCAGAGGAAATAGCACCCAACAATCCAATTGTACGCGGCGACAATCTAGTGTAACCAAGTGCAGTTAGTGGTATAAATAAGTCACATAAATTTTTCACTGTATCCACAGCCACATCCTTGTGGCTCAAAACCAAAGCATAGGAATGTAGAGCCAATCTATTAAAATCGCGCATTGAATTCAMGCATAGAGGCGACATTTTAGTGCTTGCACGGGTTATACCACTTTTTGAGCCAGCCTTATGTAAGTCGATCAATTGAAATATTTCATAAACATCTCGGCATAAATTCATTATAATTGATAGCAACCAGTACTTATTAGCAAATTTTCCCCAACGGTTTGTATTTATGCCCTTGAAGAGGCCCGTGCGAGCCAACCACATAAAATGGTCAGCGAGTAGGAACAACGATTGTGATAGTTTGCTCAATGTCAGTGTCACGCGTATCGTAAGATCGGGATAATGTATGGTACGTAAGGAAGAGTAAAATATATCCACACAGCGACCGAAACGCAGAACTAAAAATAATATAGTTAAATGAGACAATAATGTTAGGTTTAAATCACAGSGCGACTTACGTTTTCGGAATGTGCTTAATATATACTCCACAGTTTTGAAGCTATCCGCTAGAGCCGGACTGGCATCAACACTCTCCAGCGAATCCCATAAAGCACGCGAGGCATATTGCACAAGTCTGTGTATAATTGCACATCAAAAATGCCACAAAAAGGATGCAATAACTTTAAAATACTTACCTAGCAATTTTATCACGGCCGGCCGTCTGACTATTTAGCAAAACCAATTTATCCAAGCTCATAATTTTTTCAGTTTTACGTGTGATTTCGTGTTCTGCTTCCAGTAGATAATGTTATTTGCACTGTGTTATTGGTTAGCTCAAGGTCCAACCGGATAAATAAACAATCTCATATGCAATTAGAACACGAATTTGTTTAGCTAATCTGCAACCTGTTTTGTTTTTGTTGTCTTATTGCGGCTGTCAAATGCCGGTGTGTTGAAAATGTGCTACAGCTGTTGGCGTGGTGAGTGATTGGTTTGAAGGAATTTACAGAAATTTAATCAATATTAGAAATATGCTTACGTAATTGAAATAACAGAAAAGTAATAAAAATATTTTTCAAATTTCTACATGTTTTTAKGGTACTTTGAATAAAAAATATATTCATTTTAATAAAAGTTGCAAGAGCGCCATCTTCTCGTTATATATTTGTGTTGCACCTTAGATGGCGCTGTTGAATAATTAGTGAAACAACTTGTATTCCCTATGCATTGGTGCAGTTTTTTTTTTATCAAAGAAGAAAACATTAAAAAAATTTATATATTCGAAATTTTGTAAGCATAACCTGTAAACTTTACAAATAACAAAGAAGTATACTAATTAACTTGTCAAAAAATCAATGCCCCAATCATTAAGTTTTATTATGCGCTGAAAATGCGAGAGATTATTGCTGTCGATATTGTCTGTGCAGACTGTATACATACCATATATGTTCTTTAAGGCTAGCAATTTGTATCTGAATAATTATGATGAATCAATGAATTTGTTGATCTCAATATTGCCAATGCTTATGGCTGGTAATTCTTAGCTTAATCATTATCGCCATTACTATTGCTGGCAATAAAGTGTCATGTATTTTAACTACTCAGTTTTCACTACAAGCCCGCTTTCAGCCGAGGCCCGCACAAAAATTTATTTGGTTTGATAAATTAAATATATTATTAGTTTAGACATTTTGTTTGCCTGATCAATATTTTCAGTTAAAATCCAGGATAACATACCATAACGATGGTACCATTACTTTTCCACTTATTCGACGTGAGGTAATTAATGTACGAATTTTAGGCTCTGTTCACAATTATTATGAAGATTTGGCAGTTCCTTTATTTTATGACATTTACTTTGAATGTTTGGCAGTTCGTATTGCTTAAAGCGTAGTGTGTCGTGTCAATGGTAGAGTCGAATCAAAAGAATCGTATCTTTGGCAAAAAAAGAGGTCGAGCAAGAGAGGTTAGGTTAGAAGGCGGATCTAGGCATAGGCATTTAATTTCCATTCCCRCCAGTTTGGTGGGATGCCTGAAGGTATGCACTCCTTAGTGTGTAAGCCTTTATGTACCTCCCAAACGCGGGATGTTCAAGAAGGAATATTTGAATTATTTCCAKCAYACATCTTCTGCAGATGGCGTCTKGTAAGATTCTCAACCTTACAGCATGGGCGCCTATAGGGTAACGGCCTGTTAAAACCTCCATAACTGGGCCAGGCTTGTCTTACTGAAGACAGAGAGATTACTAAGTATCTTGCGATCGCTCTTGGACCAAAAGGATTTTGCGTCAGCGAATTTACCGATGGTGGCTAAGCTCCCGCG
>NW_017534741.1:2459008-2460999 GCF_001853355.1 Bactrocera latifrons | reverse complement strand
CTTCACCTTGTAAGACTCCCCTACTTACATTTCGTCGATCACGTGCATTGTCCCATTCCGTTTCAATCACTCTGACGCACAGAAGACTGAAAATGAGGTGTTTGAGGTTTGATTCAACCCTCAGACCGTTCAGAGCAGTTACGACTGCATGCGCCAGGATGTTAGTGAAAGCTCTCTCAACTCCAAGGAAGGTCCCAACAGTGAATTTTTGRCTTCCTCAAGACATATTACGATAGTGTGCAGAGCAGTATCTACTGATCAGCCTTTACAATTAGCATACTGCTCTCCTGATAAATGATCCGTCGAAATGCGGCTCCTTATGTACCAATCCATCAGTATCTCCAGAGTTTTTAGTAAGAAGGAGAAGAGGMTGATGGGCCTGAAGTCCTTGTCCCTTACCGGCCTTCGGGATGAACGTAACTCTGACAYGTCTACAGTCCGCCGAGATGTAGCCCAGTCTTATCATCAAGGAGTATCCGAAGCGTGTTTTCACTTCTTAGGCGCCACTTCTCATATGCATCCTTAAGATAAAATCGGGGTTCTTCTCGATAATACGCCTGTACTTAGGACTTTTGAAATCACTTCATTTTTTCGCAGAAGCTTTTTCATGGAAAGTTGGATTATTCATTGGCGTGCTTGAGTTGACTTCAACCTGCTTCTGGAGAAAATAATTAGAGCTGCAGAACTAAATAGAGAAGGTACAAGCTTCTATAAGAGTGTACAGCTGCTGGCGTATGCCGATGATATTTATAAATGACTCTGGCAGTACGAGGGCAAGACGAAATATCTCCTGTCATCAAACAAACAATCGCCGCACTCGCGACTAAACTCTCACGTTGACAGTCATAACTTTGAAGTCGTAGATAATTTTGTCTATCTTGAAACCAGCGTAAACACCACCAACAATGTCAACCTGGAAATCCAACGTAGGANTTTCTAGTAATAGAACACCAGAGCATTCGGGAGCACCAACAGACTTCTCTGAAGAAGGCTGCACTCTCGAGTAGTAAATCTACTGCTTTCTTAATGGCGGTAACCTCGGCTTGGAAAACGCTGTAATAGTAAGGAAGTCTGAACTGGAGTTGTTAGAGAGCTCCTGATAGTAAACCCTTCCATCAACGGTCTCCTAAAGATTTAATCTATCCATAAGGAAGTTCCTCTTCTCCAATGGCGTGTTCCCACCGACAAGTCCCTCGCCGGTATATGGGCAGAGAAGGAGCTGCCTGAGTTCGGTTTGGCGAATCCATGATCCAAGTTATTCGGTATGAGGTCAAAGTATGTGAAGATTTCCGAGTGTTCAGACATATGCACTTTTAGGAACCCAGATTTTCTAAGCCTGATAGTACCTTTGGCAGCCATACACTTTTCGACGATGTGCACGGGCTTTATATGCGTGGGCGTGGGCGTTAAGGGCATGGTTGAAGTGGACCTTGCTACAAGGCACATGCTGATAAGCGCCGCCCCTTGAACGCTCTCGAGTTTTCTATGCAAGTGTGGTCTTTTCCAGAGCCCTCCACCACATAAGGTGACCATAGAACATAACTCCTTTTCCAATGACAATTGATGCCTTTTTTTGCTCTCTCGTCGATATTCGGCTTCCATGAGATCTTCCTATCCAGGATGCTAGATATACCCCATWTGTGGTAGCGGTGCCATCGGGATCTTGTATTTTTTAGTATGTAAAGTCATCTCGGTTTTATTTGGATTGATGGCGAGACCACTTCAGACTGCCCAATTTGTTACGACGCTGAGATACCCTTACGTCAACTCGTACACGGTACTCAGGAACTTTTTGATCATAAGTGCTACAACGTCCGCATAAACAATCACGCGGTAGCCACGATCCTCAATTTTTTTTAAGCAGGTCGACCAGGATCCATAGAAAAGGAGAGAGAACTTCACCTTGTAAGACTCCCCTACTTACATTTCGTCGATCACGTGCATTGTCCCATTCCGTTTCAATCACTCTGACGCACAGAAGACTGAAAATG
>NW_017534741.1:2448848-2457831 GCF_001853355.1 Bactrocera latifrons | reverse complement strand
GAGTCTATTTTGAAGGGGATAAAATGGTTTTGTATTAAAATATGTGAAAATTTAGATCATCAGTTCGGGTGAATTTTGATCAGATATACACACATACACCTCAGTGACCCCTACAACTCATTTCACCACAAATTCGTTTTYCAATAATACTCTCCACCCACGATCCATTCAAACAACTGCATCGGTTGGCAGTTTTTCCTCATCTGACCACAAAGCTCTTAATTTACCACGGTGGCGCTGATGCATCACAAATCAAATGAAATAAAATCGAATTGCCTTTCGATTGCATATCAGCTTTTTTTTTAAACGTTTAGATTGCATATAATTTTTTTCGCTTGCCTGAGCGTTTCGTAAAATACTTTCGTACATATATGTATGTATGTGTATGAAACCACAAAGTACTGCCAATTCGAGTGTAATCGTAAAGCTTTTACTGCAAATTATTTTTGCTGCCACGAAGTAACCTAACCATATTTACACCTGCAGCACGCAGCCAATCAGTGCACTAAAGGACTCCCCAACTAAGTATTGGCAACACTTGCCACCACCCATTCTATCTATCACGTACCCATTCAGAATGGTGGACCCATTCGGTTTGATGCTGGCGATGATGGTTTCAATGCTAAAAGCTACTATRACAAAACGGAGACAACAAAAAGTGTCGCTAATCAAATTAACTCTTTGTGAAGTGCTGTGAGCGACCCGGGCACTTTGTGGATTATGAAAAGTGAAGGTCAGTCATAGTTTGACAAAAGTGGCTGTGTGAGGTGTGGGGTTCAGCAATTGCACCATCAGCAGTATGTGTGTGTGTAAAGACTTCCAAGGCGCTACCAGTGCCGCCAGCTATAATAATTTTGGCCAACCTAACCGAAAGACTATTACACGAAATTCGYCAGCACCAACAAGAACACAGAAGGTTACAGTAATGGAATGGGTAGCTGGCGATCTGCTGGTTGATGTCGTCGGAAATACTTTGATGTATTGTCACCTTTTTGACTTGGCTATTTTGCACTTTCATCAGCAAATGTTGCACAAAAGCGTCTTCGGTTCSCCTGAAAATAATAAGGAAATGAGATTTTTCATCGCCTCGTAACAAGTTCAAATATTGTATGTATGTATGTATGTAAATAAGTGTGTATGTTTGTGGGCATTTAATTGAAGTGGCATCAATGTCGACAACTGTCACAAAGTAAAGTGAATTAGGCGCTCGTAATAAATGTAATGCTTCATAATTTGAACTTTTCGAATTTATTCACCTGAAATCTATTTATAATATTCATATATCGTAATCAATTACGATGTAAATATGTGTAAAAATAGTTCGTGGCACCTAATAATGCTTTATATAATATTAGAATAACGAGGGCATTCCGAGCAATGTGGGCACTATCGTAAAATAAATTTACTATTGTGTACCAACGGATAATCCAAGCAGAGGTACTTTTTTTCAATAGCCTTTGTTGGACAGATAACGCGTGAGTCGTGTCAAGCTGTCATGTCTTTTTTTCGTTCAGTATTGTCTGGCATTTCATCATGGAAGGGCCTACTAAGGAACATTAGTATTACGAAAATTCACGTTCTCTACAGAATGTGTTTCGCGCGCTAGTTAAGGACGTTAGCAAGCAGCCGTTAGTGAGAGTGTAGACAAAGACTCTGCTGAGGTGATTCGGCACTGTTTGCAGCAACTCGGACTGACATATGAGACTACTTGAGCATTTTACGTCGAGATCTTAAATTGAAAGCGTGCAATAACTGAAGTCGGTGCACATTTYTCCAAAAATGATGCCGGTGAGAACGTAATCGTCAATGGCAAGCGTTATCGTGCCATGATTAGGGATGGCAAAAATTTTTTTTAATCGATTAAATAATCAAATGATTAATTGCAATATTTTTTAATATATTGCAATTAATGTAAAAAAAAAAAAATCGATTAATCGATTAATTAGAATCTTTTCAAATAATACTAAATTGCCTAAAGACCATCACCAAGTTTCTGCGCCATCATATCACACAGTCCCAGACACATCCCAAAAGAGAAAATGGCCTATATTTGAAGTTAAGTGGCACAATGATATTAAATTTTTCAAAATATGTACAGCAATTTTAAAGTAAAAGAATTGCCTCTTGCTGGAAAGACGATGTTTTGCAACTTTGCGTAAAAATAAAACCAATAAAATATAGGAGACTAAATTCTCATTTCAGACATTCAAATTATTTTGGTATATACACAAAAAAAAAAAAAACGGAAATAAAATTAAAATATCGTATTAAAAATTCATTTATCTTAGCGCAAATGAAAGTATACTCATTGAAGTCGAGAAAATTTATCCTCTGTTCAACCAAGTTTGAAGAATAAGCAATTTCGATAAACGTTTTGTTGTCAAACGGTTGCGTTTTTCGGTCGCAGTTGCACCTGCTTTTGAGAAAAACCGTTCAGCTGGTACTGAGGTACCAAGTAGATGACAATAATTTTTTGAAAGTCCGTACAGTTTTGTGTAAACGGTTTTCATTCTTCCCAAGCATCAATAGTGTTTCGACTTAGTTCTAATACCTGACAATTCAAATAAAACCTCAATTCATCTTCTGGAGATGTAAAATCATTGTCCTTCTTCCATCCTTTGTGCACTAGAGTTTTCTGAGGAGCCCAGAGGTCCAACTCATTCTCTACCGATACCACTGACGCCTCGCTGCCCGTTTCCATAGTATCATCTGCAAATATTATTTCAGTACGTAAAAATTTTATAACTGGGGACAACGCTATCGCAATCCTAGATTGCAGAGTCTAATTTGTACACACATATTTATATATAACTAGAAGAAATTTGAAATGTAATGCCGATTGCTCCAACTTACCACCAATTTGCAGGCTACAGTAGCATGCTTCAATTTTAAATGCTGCAACATACTTGATGTGTTATTAGAAAATTTAAAATTTTTGCAGCAAAGTTCACATTTAACGTAGCTATGGCTTATTTTAAAAAAATTTCCACACTTCGCTTTTAACTGGCGCCATTGCTCTTCAAACAACTGAACGTAGAGTGCGTTTGACTTAACTGTAAATGCAGTGTTACCAGACATTCATTTGTTGATATTAAACTACGTCGACATATTAGTATTTAACTGTGTTTACACCGTTTCCAGTCATTAATGGTTGATGTGACTAATTTCGACCCTTGTACGCTAACTTAGATGAACATTAGATGTATTAAATTTCAAAATGCTGTTTGCGATTATTTTGCAATTATTCGAGTAATAGTCGAGTAATTAGAAAAGGTGTTTCGATGCAATTAAATCGTAAATTGAATGAAAATAATCGATTAATTTAATCAAATGAATAATCGTTGCCATCCCTAGCCATGATAACAGCCTATTTGATGACTGMAGTTGAAGGTCTAGATCTCGGCGATATTTGGTTCCAATAAAGCTCATCACTCATCACATTAATTAATGGATTTATTGAGAGAACACTTGTGTGAGCAGATAATTTCACGTTAGAGCCGGTCGATTGGCCACTAAGATCATCTGATATCACACTGTTAGCCTCTTTTCTGTGGGAATATGTAAAGTCTTAAATGTATGCGGATAATCTCGCTTCGATTCAGGCATTGGAGCAAATCATCACGCGTGTCATGCGCCGGTTACCAGAACTATGGCTACCATCATATGGAAAATGCGACAAAATTCTAAGAACTCGTTTTGTTAGATCGCGATTGGATGTGCGCCAGATAGCTGCCCGAATGGACTGTTTAAATAACCATAATGAAATATTGGTCAAGGCGATGGTTGCCGTTTGCTCACTCCGGACAACAAGCACAAGCGTTAGACCACTTTACGGAAATCTGRAGGAGTTTGAATCGTTTCGTGACCGTCGACGATATACATATGTATGCATATGGTAGATTCACTGGTACACATCAGAGGCCCAGGAACCGCTGAAATAGTAAATTTCGCCCAACGAACTTGCTTCTTTTTCTTTATTGGTGTAGATACCGCTTACGTGGTTATAGCCGAGTTAACAACAGCACACCAGCCGTTTCACTTTTTTACTATGTGGCGCCAATTGGAGATTTCAAGTGAAACCAGGTCCTTCGCCACCTGGTCTTTCCAACGGGTTTCTTCCGTTCGGACGAATGACGAATTAATCTTAAGCAAAAGCTTTCGCTCGAAAACTCGTAACATCAACTCCTGAAATGTTGCCATAGTCCATGCAACTGCACCATATAGCAGGATGAGGAATCGAACGGCTCGGACAGGTATTTCCTGATCCTAACGGAGAGTTTGGTGTTGCTCTGCGTCAGCTTATACATCCACATTAGTTTTGTGTGAATACCAAGTTCAGACATAGCAGCATAGAGGCAGTTCCTTTTGCTGTCGAAGGATGCTTTAAAATCGATGAAGAGGTGGTGTGTGCTGATCTTCCTTTTACGGCTTTCTTCCAAGATTTGGCAAATAGTGAAAATCTGGTCGATTGTAGCTTTTCCAGATCTAATCATTGAAAGCCATTACCGCCGAGACTTATAACAAGTGTATGCAAAATTATATTAAGCGCTCTCATTCTGTTATTGGTTCAATATCTTTTGTGAAGGCAATAATAAAAATTTTTATTAAAATAGTGAAAATGTAGACTTTTTTTAACCAGTTACCATTTACGAATTCTAATTATATCACAAAACTTAACATAACATGATATTTTGGACAATTTTTTTTTTTTGTATGTAGAATCTTATGAAATATGCATATGTGGGCAGATGGAATTTTTGGTCTAATTTAATCAAGCTGACACCCTCTTATATTTGCATATGTACATAGTTCATATAAGTATGTATACAAAAGCAACCGTTAAACGCCTACACAACTCACTTTGCTGCACAGCAATAACAACAACGTCATGTGATGACATTAAAACACTTACGGTGAGTTATTCAATTCAAGGAAACATATTTGTATTCAAAAGAATTCCTTAAGTTTTATGACACTTAAGCACATTAAAATCCATAAAGGGGTAATTTCGAATTGATAACCGTTATTATTATATGAGCTGCATTTAACTTTGGCACCTGAGTAACTGCTATCCATGACAATGCACACATGTACAAACACTCATACATTTGTGTGTAAGTGTTTGTGGCATTGAAATTGAAGTGAGATATAATGAGACTAACGGTCACCGGTGACTCGTAATGGGAGTGATAAGAAGCGCATAAAATCAAAGATATTGAATAGGCCAACTGGTGCCCACACACACACACACACACACACTCCAGCAGAAGTGCTCGCAGTTAGTGTAAATTATTCGCACGCATAACAATGCACACACGAGCACAATAAAATGTGTGCTGGATATAACAAATAATGTTCGCCGTAATGAATTATTGTGTGTGAGCAGTGTTGCACAGTGTTTCAGATTCAGTTCTACTGATTATTGAGTTATGCTGACTAGTTTGTTCAGCGGACTTTTTGGTAAACTCTTTTCCAGGTTTCTCCTAGTACCAGTTCTTTGGTAGTTACTTCCTAGGGCTTAAAGGGATCATAAATATATACGCATTAGACAATAGACCTTGCCAAATAATATCTTCCTCTTTGGCAATACAACCGATAATTCTTCAATACTCATGGCTTACAAGATAGGCTCCAAAGACCTTGCGGAAAACAGCTCTCATATATTTGAAGTGATTTTTGATCTCTGTTCGCCATCGTTCACGTTTCTCCGCGGTATAATACAGGAATAGCCTTGCTAGACGAGGTGCATGGTGCTTGGGTCCTTTTTCATCGGCCTTTTCAGGTAAGGAAACAAAAAAAAAGTCCGGGCGACACATCTGGGCTGTAGGGCGGCTGCTGGCCTTGGTTATTAAGAAAGGCGGTATGAGTCTCTTGAGGACTTCCACGCAAAACTTGGCGTTGACGGTTTGTCCAGGTGGAACCAATTCATGATGAACACCATGCCTTTGATATCAAAAAAACAATGAGCATGGTTAAGTCTTTGGATTTGCTCATTCTTCCGGTCTTCATCAGCGACCTCTTCCCGGCCTGGTGTCACCGAAACACACCACTTCTTGCTAAAGCATCATCTGGGTAAGTCTGCTTAATCATATCAAACGTCTCTGTCGCAGATTTACGCAGTTTCAAATAGAATTTAATTGCGTATCTCTGCTCTAATGAACGCGCACGCTCCGAAATACAGTGATGGAAGAAAATCTGTAYTACTTTCCGGACAAACCCTTTCGCAAGATTTACAGTTTTCGCAAGAAACTAGCCCATGTTACACTAGTGTTTCTTGAGCCAGCTGTGCTCTATATACAGTGCGACAAGGAGGCGGTACTGGTAGTTGCTATGGAGATTGATTTCTTCACACCAACTTGTAGCAACGACTTCTGCCTGAAAGATGCTCGGAAATAATCCCATTAGTATGGATAGTTTGGTATACGGTCCTCAATTCCTGCTCCAATGACTTCCGGTGTTTTCGAGTCGACAGTGTACCACTGGATAGTGCTGTCCCTCAGTAGGAGAATTAACTCTAAACTCCTTTCGTCTTTTGGAAGAAGGGCCAATGGTGTGTCTTTCCTTAAGGCCTTTGTTTCGCTGCCTGTTTGATCACTAAATACAGCGGTGTGATCTCCATCATAACTTTAAGTTGTGGACCTGAAGCCCAAGCGCTGGCGAGTCTTTGCACCTTTGATACTGAAGACTCCGGAGCCTTCGATGCCCCAGCAACCACTCCATAAATGACAATAGGCCTTACGATCATGGTATACAGCCACCTGATGATACGTGGCTTGCAGCCCAGGATCTACCGGCTAGGCGACTGCATATCATGAGTGCCTTGGTAGCTTTTGACCTAGAAATTTTACTTCTTTAGACACCTCCAACTTCCTGCCATCAAGTRTTTGGGGTCTCAAGCCCGGAAGAGATCTTCGCTTTGTAAATGGGMCGACGGTTGTTTTTTGACGGGTTGACATTAAACCCTACCACACACCCCTTTACTAGACTTATGCCCCTTTGGACTATGTAAGAGTATTTTCGAAGATACTTACGTACCACATCACCTGCGAACATATGCCTGATTTTATCACGACCAATTCGCTACTCGAACACTAGTATTGGATCTGCAAAGTCGCGTATTTAATCGAGCGGCCTCACAGCTAATTTTACTGCATGTTTGTTGTTTTTTGATGTCAGATAACATACGTAACCTTTGCAACAATTGGGAGTTTACGAAAATGCGACGATAAAAACGAAATCCTATGAGCTTCGACACCTGCGACACACGCACTTCCCAACAACTAAACGACAAACTAATCAGCGATGGTATCTGTCACAAAAAAGTCAAYGCCACACGGATATTTTACTACTCCACTCCTCGCGGCGTTGACTTTCTTTGTCTGTGTGGCGAAAGTGTCGTGTCGGGCCACACAAAGCGCAGACAGACAAATTGTCGAAATTGTTCATACATCCTTCCATCAACAGTGCCGTACTCGCCCACTCGGCAGAAGCGCAACACTCTTGCCTGCCAACAGGTGTGTTTCAAAGGGGTGGGGAAGGCTCACAGACAAACACACGAACACAAAAACGTGCGATTACATGCAGTCGGCCGTCCCCTTAGCGCGGCAGTGCGCTCGTCTATTACGTGTTATCTATCTCGATATGTAAGTGTTGTTGTGTGCTTGTGTGTGTGTGCTGTGAAGTTGCAAGCGCAGCAAGCATGCTGCCGTGGGTCCGCTGCGTATAAAAGTCGCAGCGCAATTGCTGTTGATTCTCAGTCGTAGTCGACATTTAGGCGTTGAGCATTGTGCGCTTAACGGTAAACCGAAACATTGCTGTTCGAACGGACAACATTTTGATAAACGTTCAACTTGTTTGCAATAGTCTTTTAAATATTATACTTGAAACTCTTCGTGCGCGGTTTCAATTAAGTTTAGTGTTTTTGTTGCTATTGTTTTTTTTCGTGAGCAGCGCGTAGGTGGAGCGTGCTACAGCATGTGGCTATTAAAACGCGACATTTAACAACAGCTCGGATTACTTGAAAATTTCGCAAAATATTTTGTTTTGTAATGTTGGCAACATTTATTTGTTGTAGTCGCTGGAGAGGCGTGGGCAACAGTTGCAGCCGCGATATGTTTACATTGTGGCCGTTCAAGTGGACTCTGCTGTTGTTGCTCATGTTTCTCATTAACAAAGGTAAGTACGCGTAGCAGTGTGTGTATGTGTGTGTTGTGTGCCCTTTCGTGGTGGTCCGGTTGTCGAGTGTGGCTTTTGGCGGCATTTAAAAAAATGTTACGCCAAACGGGGGAGTATGAAGTAAAGTGTGGAAAAAAGGCAAAGGAAAAAGTTTGTTCACCTTGCGGTGTTGGTAATATGATAGTAATTGCTCAAACATTTTTAATTATCACTTTTTAATAATTTCCCTTTCATACGACAAATTTTCAAATTTTAGCTGTGTTTATGTCCTCTAATTGCTTGTCATTTTGTTCCTGCAAAAGTTGGAATTTTCACACTTTTTCTATTACTGATKGCCGGACATCGTTAAAAGTATGTGAAACATTTAAAATTTTCCCGAAATCTGCTGTAGTGAGCTACTTGTCTTAATATGACAAAAATATTCCCGGTAATTTATAATAAAACGCAAAATATTAATTGTTCATCAATATTAATTTTTTCGCTTTCAAGTTAATCCTAATCAGTTGTAATACACTTATGCCAACGATTTTTGCAGTCCTCGAAACACTTTTCAAAAGCACCTATTCTGATAGTCTTCAGCGAATTTTGTTTTATCTCTTCGATCGACTGAAAACGGGTTCCACGGAGGCGCAATTTCAGTTTTGGTAACAAGAAAAAATCACACGGAGTCAAAGCTGGTSAATACGTTGGTATTTATTGCGTTTTGGCTTTAAATTCGGTCACAATCATCGCTCAATGCGACGGATGTTCTCACGCAAAAGCCTCAATACGGCCAAATATAACCGTCCGTTCCTCTGGAACAAATTCA
>NW_017534741.1:2445443-2448800 GCF_001853355.1 Bactrocera latifrons | reverse complement strand
GCGTGGTTATACATGCAACAATATATAAAATACAGTGCTATTTCACCAAGATAATGTAAATTGCTTCCGCATCCACCATACTCTTCAAATCTGACTCTCAACGACAAAATTTTTATTTTGTTATTTTACAAAWGTAGTAATATGGAATTATTATAGAATGTGTTGACTTAAACACATTGTGAAAATTTCAAAAAAAAAAAAAAAATAATTTATTTCCAAAGTTATAGTTGTTTGGGTTGACCCTGTTCCAAAAAAAGGTACTTGCGGTGACAACCATAAGTCCTTGGAGATTCATCAAAAATCAATCGGACAAAAAAAATTAGTTTTATAAATAGATAATCCTGCGCCTGATCGAAGGATTTTGTTTTTTTTTTCAAAATTAATAAAATGGCGGCCTCGGGAAATTTTTTTCTAAATTTTTGCGAAAAAATCAACAGTTAATTGGTCCTAAAAATCGGAAAGATCCTTCGATCAGGTCCGAGTTTATTATGTATTCTAAAAGCTGTATAAATTTCATTAAAACATACTGAGCGGTTTTCGAGTTACACTTGTCACCAGTTCAAAAAACATAGTTTTGCGAAAAACGCCTTTAAAGTTTCACGCGCTTTGAAGTGCGTTATTAACTTATTTAACTCAAAAACTAATTATCGGATCAACGTGAAATTTTCAGAGAATTTTTTTAAGATATTACACTTAACGAAAATGCAAAAAAAAAAACAAGTAATTTTTTGAAAATTCTGACTACCCCTAACCCCTTAAAAAATCTGAATCGTAATGTTGAAAATAATGATGCAAATTATTACTTTTAAATTTTTCCAGAAAAACTCTCATATTTTATATATTTGTCACCTATTTGTGTAGGAGTGATGTCATTAGCTCCTATAAAAATACAACTCCAATACACTGTATGTATGAGAACACCTCATTAGGTTTCATAACTTCATTGATTTGCTTCGTAATTTGCGATTTGATCTTACTTTGGCAAATTAAGTCCGTTTTTACGTTACTTCGATTATCATCGGCAAACAGCTGACAAAAACATGAATGAAGTGAGTGGCTCTTAACCATTCACGTAGTTGGTCGTCAATTATTGCTTTTTAGGTGAGTGGGTGTAAATTCCGCATTTTTTAGTAGATATACATTGCCACAAATAGTAATTTATCTTTTTTAAATAATATAAATCCAATTCTAATGCATTTGATAAGCAAATCACAGTCGTAATTGTGACAAAGCAAAGTTTGCTCATGAGGAACCCACACATATTTCGAGATACAATATCTAATTAAGACATATTAGTATCATGCACAATTTATTATTTAGTTTTTGCTGTAAGGTGTTTTAATGTTCACGGGTATTTAAAGCATATTGATATCTTGGAGTCATTATATGGAGGGATATAACTTACGTATTAGGAAGTGATTGTGAGCTTTAAAATTATAATTTTTTAGCATTAGAAAAATATACGTTTAAGGGGTTGCCTTACTCTTGAGGCCTGTATGTCTGGAATTGTTTTACGCTCAGTATAAAAGGATTGCCTTTTTTATCGCTATTTCATTTCAAAATTTTAGAAAAAATATTCAAAGAAGGTGAAATAAATTCACTCCTCTGGTTTTCTGAAAACAAAAACAAAAAAATTTAAAATAAGAAAAGTGCTGGAAGAGTTTCTCCCTAAACGACAAATCCTTTAATTAAATGTTTGTTTTGTCTAYTATATTCTCACTTATTTTTGCCTTAACCAGTTTGCACTTTGATATGTCTATCTTCTCATTCTCAAAAGTTCACTAGCGCACTTCTTTTGTTTCATGCAAGCGTCATAAGCATAATAAGTTGCTCATACGCCCCGTTGGCCATTTATTTAAACTGATACTTATTCATTACTTATCAGCCTATTTATAAATACTCTCAAAAAGCCAGTTATGTGCTAAAAATGAATGAAAATTTCATGTGTAACAACATAGTGCTACAACAACACTTACCGGCCTCTAGGKAACTTGTAATCATAGTAAACATTGTTAAATTTATGCTTTAATATATTTTTGTGTTCGCCGAACATTTTTCATTGCAATTGCTTATGTGTGTTGGTAAGTGTTAATGATTGGCTGGTATTTTGTTATTTTAATTATAAATTTCAGATTTTACGTGCATGTTAAGTTTGTACGCGTACAAAGTTGTCATATTTGTATACAGTGTCATTGACTAATATTTGAAAGTATTAAGGGATATACCTAGTATTAAAAAACGGAATTGTTTTTAGACAAACAAACTACTGTATCCATTGTTTAATAAATTTTTATTCATACCCATATCTTCAAATATTTTTTCATTTCTAGCGTATTTGTATCTGGTGTATGTAAACAAGCATAATTGCCACATTTGAGGGTATTTTTATACATATTTTAAGAATACAAAGTAGTCGTGTTTGGCATGCCAAAATTCAATTCTTCAAATCGAAAAACTAATGGATCCATTTCGAGGTTCCCTACTTGGAAAAAAAACCATTGCCACTTCAAATTTAATGTAGAATGTTTATTATCACTCGAAAGAACATTCTTTGGTATTTATTTTTTGAAGATTATCTCTTTTAAATGTTGGCCGTGAATACATCTCAAATGGCTCAACCGTTGAATTCTATTTGTTGTTTGAGCATTTCGACTGTTAACTGGCGCACGACATCACGTGATATTTTGCTCCATCGCCTGAATTCGAGTGGGGTAGTCCGCATAGACTTTAGACTCTACACATCCAAACAGGAAAAAGATTAACGGTGTGATATCATACGATCTTGGTGGCCAATCTACCAGCCCAAAATCTGAAATTATCTGCTTACCGGAGTCCTCTCAATAAATCCATTGATTGCCGCGGTGTGTGAGAAGTAGCACCGTCTGGTTGAAACCAAATGCCGGAGCTTCAATTTCAAGTATCAAATAGTCGGATAACATGGCGTGATAACGGTCGCCATTGATAGTTACGTTCTCATCCAAATATGAACCGATGATTCCTCCGGCCCACAAACCACACCATCATTGGTTTTACTGGACACAATGGCAGCTCTTGAATCTCTTCAGGTTACTCTTCGTCTCAAATGCGTCAATTATGCTTGACACCAGATACAAATACGCCAGAAATGGAAAAATATTTGAAGATATGGGTATGAATAAAAATTTAATTTTTTTTAATTCTTATTTTATTTTGTAATTCCATACTAGGTATGCCCCTTATAAATGTAAATGTTTATAGAGTGCTTCAGCTATAAACATATGTATGTGTTTACTTCCGTGTTTATTCACTTAAATTGTTTTAATTAAAATTGGCGTGAACTTATTGGCGATCAACACAATCACATAAACATATATTTTG
>NW_017534741.1:2442129-2445218 GCF_001853355.1 Bactrocera latifrons | reverse complement strand
AAACCTATAAAGTGTCATAACTAAGCCATAAATAAAGATATTAAAATGAAATTTGGCACAAAGGATCGCATTAGGGAGGGAAATATTTGGACGTAATTTTTTTGGAGAAGTGGGCGTGGCCCCGCCCCCTACTAACTTTTTTGTACATATCTCGAAAACTACTATAGCTATGTCAACCAAACTGTATAGAGTCATTTCTTTTAGGCATCTCCATATTCAGTTCAAAAATGGTTCGGTTAATAACCACGCCCACCTCCCATACAAAGGTTATGTTGAAAATCACTAAAAGTGCGTTAACCGACTAACAAAAAAAGGTCAAAAACACTAAATTTTACGGAAGAAATGTCAGAAGGAAGCTGCATCCAGGTTTTTTTTTTAAATTGAAAATGGGCGTGGCCTCGCCCACTTATGGACCAAAAACCATATCTCAGGAAGTACTCAACCGATTTCAATGAAATTCGGTATATAATATTATCTTAACACCCCGATGACATGTACCAAATGTTAATGAAATCGGTTCACAACCACGCCTGAAATCTCGATTATCACTTTATCATGCGAGAGTATAACATGTTCGGTGACACCCGAACTTAGCCCTTCCTTACTTGTTGAAATTATAATTATGCGTATGTGTGTAGAACATATCTGCATTTAAACAAAAAAGTGCACACATACATACACACATATAACAACAAAACCTTTGTTAAACAAAGAATACAAATTGTACGCGCGACGACTCACCAACACTCTGACCTCATTTATTACAGAAAATCACATACAAATGATGGGAAAAAATCTCGGTAAAACAATAGGTCGTAACATCGCGACACCTTATCAGCGAATGYCATACAAAATCAAACAAAACATTGCTTACCTCTAATTTACCTTCTAATGCGCACAATTCGGTTGTCGCATAATTGAAAGGGAATTCATAGCGATGGGTTCACTTAAAAAATATGCAATTTGATTTTCACAATAAAAGTAATTAAGCGCACAATATATACAATGGTGCTATAGGTATGGAGTCTAAACAATCTATTATTACAATTAACGTAAATTAATTAACTTCAATTCTCATATGTCTTCATTAAAGTCATTATTCTCTCGATATGCGCCTTCATTACCGCGAAAACAAAACTACAGACATATTTTTTCGAACTTCCTGAAAGACCATCTTTTGGAACGTTAGCAGTACACTTGACCTGCTTTGAAATGTACTTTCATTCAATGGGACCTATAAAACGCACTTTTACCGAATGTTTAGAATCAATACGGATATGGTTGGAATTTAACTTTCTGTGCCAGACAGTTATTGCTTAAAAAAAAAATAATAATAATAATAATTCTTCTTCGTTTTTGCCGTAGATACTAGAGTTTGGTCTTTGTTCGTCGAGAGAGGACTTTAGTTCTCCATTGCCTACTTAAACTGAAGTTGCACCTATTGGCAAGAGTTATTATGCGTTGGATTTCGAGGCTGACGTTGTGGTCAGCATTAATGCTGGTTCGAAGATAAACGAAATTATCTATGACTTCGAAGTTATGACTATCAGTAGTAACTTAGGACCAAGGAAAAGAAGAAGTCGCACGGTAGGGATTCGCCATGTCGGAAACCTCGTTTGGTATCGAACGGCTCAGATAGGTACTTGCCGATCCTGACGGAGCTTTCAAATTTAAAATTCGGACAAAGGCAGCTAATTGTCATGCTGTCAAAAGCAGCTTTGAAATCGACGAAGAGATGGTGTCGATTCTCTTTTCGTCGGTATTTTCCAAGATTTGGCGCATAGTGAATATCTGGTCTGTTGTCGATTTTCCAGGTCTAAACTCACACTGATAAGGTCCAATCAGTTTGTTGACGGTGGGCTTTAATCTTTCACACAATACGCTCGATAGAACCTTATACGTGATGTTAAGGAGGCTTATCCCACGGTAATTGGCGCAGATTGTGTGGTCCCCTTTTAGTGGATTGAGCAGATCACATTTAAGTTCCTATCTTCTGGCATGCTTTCGTCCGACCAAATTCTACAAAAAAGCTGATGCATGCTCAGTTCTTCGCCGCCTTGTTGGAATAGCGGTTCTTCAGACAGGTAATTGCTATTCGAACTTCTTCATGGTCGTGCAAAGGAACTTCCACTTCATCGTAATTGATTGGATAATCGGGATTACCATCTCCAGGTGTTTTGCCATTCAGCAGCCTAAAGAAGTGTTCCCTCCATAATAACTAAGCCTCACAATTTACATCAATTGTACGGAACGTCCCATCTACGTTGTCGCTCTGGCACTCTATTACGTCATATGTACGGCTTTAAACTCCGCCGGATATAGTTCACATGTAAACTAATACTTTAGATTTTGCTTGATTCCTAGCAACAGTGTACCAAGTTGAAATGTGGAGTACTGAAAAAGGTGTGAGATTAAACAATGTTTTTCATAAAATAGAGAGTTTGATTGAATACTTCTAGGGTTTTGTTACCAATTATATAAATCTTTTTAATCATCGTAGACGAATATGGCACCTTAAATTCCAAGGTTAAATGACTATTATTATTGCTGAATTCGGCATTTAGTTGGTAACAACGCAGCGCCATACAATCTGCTTGGTCAACTTCACTTCACGATCTTCACGGAATGCCTTGTACCACTCAAGTACTTGAGCGCGTGATAGACTAGACKCCCCAAAACACTTCCGCCACATTTTCAACAATGCGACAGTCGCAATTCCATTGGAAATACAAAATTAGAATATAAAATTACCAGACAATTTTTTCGCCTCGTAAAGAAATAGCTGCCAAACAATCGCTACCATGTGCTACAATATGGATATCAAACTGATCCCAACTGAACCAAGTCCTGGTCAAATTTGATCGGGTGGGGTTTTCAGTTTGAAACTCTATAAAATATAGAATTTMGGTATACTTCTTCTTTGATCCACAAAACTTTCAGCTCCCGTGTACATTTTATAAAGGGTGATCCATTTCGAGGTTTAATGCATTTTTAAGGAAAAAATAAATAAACTTCAAATTTAATTGGGAATTTTTATTATAATTTGAAAGAACATTCTTTGGTATTTATTTTTTGAAGATTATCTCTTT
>NW_017534741.1:2423961-2441808 GCF_001853355.1 Bactrocera latifrons | reverse complement strand
ATATATATATTTTTTTGGTTTTGAAATACCAAATCTAGCTATTTATACAGAAAACTCGGTAATCTAGAATAAAGAGGTATTCTCGTTTATTTCACGAAAAAAATTGAAAAACGCTAGTACGGCACTTATAGAAAAAAATTTAAATAATTAATAGTCCTTCGTTAGTCCATATCATTTGCGAAACTTGGCTTTGTCTATAGTAAGAGCTAATCTCGATTAATTCATAAAATTTAAAAGAAAAATCTTCTAAAATATAAAGTTGAGTTATTTGTATTATGTACTTTGTTCTGCAGTGGCAGCGAAATGGCCACCTGACGCACCGCTGCGCTACTATCCCCAGCACAGGCCTCGCCAATACTTTGACGACTTTGCAATTGATTCGCGAAATTTTGACAATGAAAACTCTATTGACGGAAACGGAAATGCCGTATTTGGCAAAACAATCGCAGATGAAATGACGTTGCGAGATTTATTGCAATCAAATGATATTGAATTCCCAGCCGAGGAAAGACGTCAGCGGCAACTGCATTGGCTGGGCAGTTGGTTATTTGGACAAATGCGACCGGAAGCGATGCGAGCGCAACAACAAACAGGCGARTCGAAAACGTCACAACAACAGCAGCTGCAGTTGGCATATACACCAAGGTTAGTCGTGCCCTTAGAACCGGCACAAAAGCAACAACAAACACAGCAACAAAATGATTATGACATWCACGACAACGCAGATATTGTTGTCTACAAGAAGACGCCCGAATTTGTGCCAGGTGAGGAGAAGAGACCTTCACCTGAAAAGGATAAAGGTGAGAATAWTRTCGTCGCGACTAATGCGCTGGAAGAGGGTGGGGAGAAACGCTATAAAACAATTGACACCTTAACGGATTATGATTACAAACTGGATATGAGTGGAGATAATGGACGGTATAAAATCGAACAACCGTTACGTTCCAAACGTATTTTATACGCGCGTAATATTGGTCTGGATTCTGGTTATATACCCTACACAGCATATCAGCACGAACGACAACAAGAGCTTAACGAGGCAAAGAAGTTGGCTTATAAACGCAACAAAACCGGCAATATGGATCAAMGGAACTTTCTGCCCTCCATTAGCGCTGGTGAGTCTAAGCTATTAATTATTTATAACAAAAAAATTATATATATTTAATATGTGTATCTATATTGTTCAAAAATTATAGGCGCCATGACACATCTGGGCAACTTCTTTACGGATCTCTCGAAGAATGTGCGCTACAATGAGAAATCCCAACCGTTGAATCATGAGGAGGCGAAATTGCTCGAAGGTCATCATCCCTTGCGACAGCTGCATGAGCGTATGGTCGGTGAACATGAGGCAAATGCGGGTTAGTACACAAAACTTGTTGTTGGACATCTAGTACATTTTAGACTTTCTCTGTTTGTATTCACAGAGTTATTGCATGCGATTCGGACATATCGGCCCTCGCAAAAGATCCGCTCTTTGGTGGCGATGAATCCGCGCGGCTATCATGGCGCACAATTTATCGATCCCAATTACATGTGGGTGGGTTTGGGTAAATAGCGACACGCGCGGCGGCGTTGTGGTAGCTGGCATTGTGCCATTGATCCGCCTTGTTGGCATGGAGTAAGAGAATGAGGTTCTCAAGTGCCCTGCTCTCCTTCTCATACACTCCACTCCACTCCACACATTCCACCACACTCCACCACACCGCGTTTGAAGAGTTACAACGAAACACCATGGATGCAAATATGTTAATTAGAATGAAGCAAATATGTCTGTGAATATGATTGGCTGAAGTCTTTTCCATCCCTCAGTTTTATATATTGAATTTGTACCGATGTGTTGTATTCTTTTTTTTAATTCTTTTTGAGAAAATTTCGAGTCAAAAGTGTGTATGCTCCTTCTCCGCACCTAAAATTCAGCTCATTATAAATAATATCCTTAAAATGTGTGAATTTATTCGTAAACAAATATTCAAATGGTATATACATACATAGATACATATAKTAGTAGCTGCAAATCGTGAAAAAATGTATAAAATTCACCTAAATTGTTATTTTTGAAGTGTAAAGCTGCAATGCAAATAAATGCGTTTAATATTCTAAAAAAAAAGAGGAAAATGATTTTTAGAGATTTATGTAATGGCATGATAGTTAGATTCTATCGATCTCTATTAGTATCAACGGCCAAGATGAGATTTACAAGTGTGGTGAAAAAAGGCTCTTAGTTCATTCAATTGGATTTTACTCACCACTAGTGATTCGATCTCGATTAGCATGATATTTGAAGGTGAGATTTACAGGTGAGGTGAAAAATATTTATAAATTCCGTTTATTTTATTCACCACTAGTGATTCGATCTCGATTAGCAGGAAAGTTGAAGATAAGATTTGCTGGTGAGGTGAAAAACATTTTTAAGTTCCTTAGAATGGATTTTATTCCACGCAAGTAATTCGAACTCGATTAACATGAACGATCAATGTGAGATTTGCAGGTAATGTGAAAAACATTCCCTTAAATTAATTTTACTCTCCAGTAATTCAATTTCGATTAGCATGAAAGTTAAAAGTGAGATTTGTAGGTGAGGTGAAAACTTTTTTAAGAACTTAAAAATGAATTTTACCCACTACAAGTGATTCGATCTTGCATAGCAGGAAAGTTGAAGGTGATATTTGCATGTGAGGTGAAAAACATGAAAAYTGACAATGATAACAGATAACTAAAGAGGTAAGTTCTTGTCATATGTGTAATTACAGAATCATTAAAGACAATTAAATGGTAGTTGAAAAACGTAAAATTCTGAGATGGAATCCTGAGTTTTGGGTTATACGTAGAATACTGACATTTTTAAAATTTTACYAAATAATAAATACAAATATTTTTTGAAGACAAGAAGTAAGTAAATAAGCCATATGCTGTTTTATATATAAAGGTGCCCAGTGACACAAGGCTCAGGTGTATGTAAACTAAATCGATAAAAAATCAACGCTGTCAGACACCACCGCTGAGTCATCTCGAAAGAAATCTGCTAACGGTTTTTATACTACTTAATACGAACTTTATTTTATACTTATTTTATAAATAAATGTACATAAGTAAATTGACTTTAATCGGTCAGTTTATATGACAGGTAAATACTATAGTGTTCCGAAATCGGTGGTTCCGGCAAATGAACAGTTTCTAGGAAAAAAKGGAGCTGTGCAGAATTTCAGACCGTTATCTCAAAAACTGAGCGACTAGTTCAACAAGCTCTCTTKATGTTGATCAATAGTTCTCTAAATCCCTTAGTCCCCATATACATAATATAAAGATTTTCGAACTTCCGGCTGACTTTATTTGGTAATTATCGGTCAATATGTGAGTTGTCTTCACGACATTGAARGATAGTATTTCGCTATTAGCAATGTATCTTTGTGCATAAAACTTGCCCTAGCTGACATATACCTAATATGAGGACTTTAAACATCATCACCTATATATTGCGTTTGTGAGATGCAGACCTTAAAAAAAATTCAAAGAGCAAAAATACCAAAAAATCGGGTCAACTTAATAAATATGATATACAAGTAATTTACATATTTGCATAGATTAGTAAAGCTACAGAGAATTTACAGATGATTTACTCAAAGAAGAGAAAAACCCAGGTTGGTTTTCCTTTTCGATCAATTTATCTTACCAGGCTCGATATATTGCAAATCGATTGTTTTGTGCATTTTCAAGGACACTTTCCAGCAGGTAACCGCTACTGCATACTTTCATTATTTGTACGAATTCATTCATCTGAGTCGTGTTCGTGGAAATGCTTATATACTTTGGCCAGTTAAACAAATTTTAATAGCATATTTATTTAGTTYATTAAATTAATTAAAATAACACAAYAGTAAATAAAGTGTACAGGAATATATCAGTGCATGAATGATATTTATAATTCGAATAAACGTTTCATGCAAGTTGAACCCCAGTGCTAAATATTTATTCGTAATCAGCTGTTAATTTTGCCGGAGATAAGTTTTCGTTTATAACTTGGCAGCATTCAAAACAGTTGTAGAAAATTCATATTCCATTTTAAAGTAGCGCGCTATTTTAAAAATGGAAAATAATGGGGAAAGCGCTGATAAACTAATTCGGAATTCTGTAAATGATGAAAATAATCCGAAAAACGACGAAACAGCAACTGAAATGGCGCAAGAAATAATTAATGAAATTAGAGACGCTGCCGTGGCTGAGGCAGCAGAAGCTAATGCTGTGAAAGATAATTTAATTGCTGATGCAAGTGCACCATCTCCTGAAAACATGGAAGAGGACGATGATAATCCTTTAGCAAGCATATTCCTGGAAGATCTGAAAGAGTTACACGATTACCCATTCAGATTTAAGAAAAGTGAAAAGGGGTAAGTAAATATGTTTATCATTTTGCTACGATTGTATGTATTCATTGCTGCAATGTTATATTTCTATACTATTATATTTGTTTTAGAAATATTCTAAGCATGCACCACATTTCTGAGTGGTTCAATACGAAGTTCAGTCCCAATCTTAAGTTATGCTCTTTTAATCCACAATGCTCTATAATGGTGGTAGTTGCTGAAATGTAAGTAAACTTGATGAGACGTTTTGAATCTTTAACTTTTGATGTGTTATCTTRTAGTGGCTTAATATATATATTTGACTTGGTGAACAAGAGTTTCCGCAAATTGAGTGACGTGATATTTTTTCCTTCTGCAATAACATCATTGAGAGAAAGAAGAAATCATTTTCTYATAGGAAATAAAAACGGCGAGATAGCGTTAGTGGATTTAGGTAYATGAAATTTGCTATTTTTTATGTAATAATAATTATTTTTCATTTACAGATCAATCAACTGTTACACAGACCCTTCTTATAACAAAATATTCTATAATAGCAATATCATGCCCACCTCCATCAGTAAACCGGCAACATTTAGTGCTTGTGCATTGTGACTATGAAGTCATACTCTTTGATGTAGAGCAATTCCTGGCAACACATCGTTTTCCGTTTAGAAAGAAAAAATTTCAACTAAAGTTTTCTCAATACTTTTCACAGTCAGATCATATTTTTAACTGTTTTAATGACGATACCGTACAAATATGGTCCGGTGCTACTATGAACAYTATACGTGCAATAAATCCCATAAAAATGCGTGATCGCAAGTTGCGCATGGAGGGCACCGGTGGTTTAGCAGCAGATTTTCTACTCTGTCAAGATTATAACGGCAGTGGGGGKGTTTTCAATGTTGATTGTAAGGTGTCAAATCACTCAAATGGTATGATTATTGGATATTGTTTTCATCCCTATATGAATTTACTTTGCCTTTCCACACGTGACGGTTACTTGTTGTTAATAAGCACAATTACTTTTGACTTGAAACATATATGCCGGCTGCAGGATTTCGTTATAAGACATTGTGTCTTTCTGCTACATCCAAAAGAGATAATAGTTTGCGGCGTAACTGATGGGTCTGGCGAAGCAGTCGTCTTAAACTGCCTTCAAAAGGATATTAAATTGCGTATCCAATCAGAGAATGCGGCCAGACTCACAATCTCCAGTGATGCCAAATACTTAGTGATATTTAATAAAACTGGTGAGTTGGATGTTTGGTCCACTTGTCAAATCTACAACATACTCAAGTCACAAGAAGAATGCCTGCGTCTGATAAAGTTGTCTTTTAGACAAAATAAACCGTTGCTATTAGGGCCRTCACGCCACTGTAAATCTGCGCTGGTTGCAGCACAGGAGGAATGCCTAAATGAGGATATTAGAAACTTACTTAGTCGTGATCGCCTCTTGAGTATACTGCGTGAATTTCGTTGGTTCCCGTGTAAATATCGTGTGCTTATATGGTGTGCACTGCTGCAGTTGCCTTATAATCGCAACGAATTCTTTCAACTTTTAAAAATGGGCACGCCTCCAATCGTAAAGCAACGCGCTAAACAATTACCATTGCGTGATGGCACGTTGAAAAATGCGCTGGTACGCATATGGTCATGCCTGGCACATTGGTGTCCCGTTTTTGCGCATAGTAAATTCCTGCCACAACTCATATTCCCTTTTGTGAAATTGCTGCCGCGCAACTCGCTTGTCGTCTTTGAGATTTGTGTCACACTCTTGACAAATCACTTTCAAATGTGGTTCGAACTGCATCCATTGGAGCCAAATAATTACTTGGGCATGTGTGAAAACCTATTGCAATCCCAATGTTCGGASCTATGCAAATTTTATGCCAGCATGCATATAAATTCCGAACACTATGCTTGGCCGCTACTGTCTTCCGCCTTTTCTGAGGTGTTTAGCCAAACTGAGTGGCTTTACCTATGGGATAAYATACTGTCGGCGCCACCATATTATCCAATTTTCATTGTTGTGGCATACAATTACGTGCAACGTCGAGTAATTATGCGTCTACCCGACAAGCCAACAATTTTGACTTTCTTTCATGAACAAAATCCGGTTGATGTGTGTGAGTTGATAAATACAGCTAATTCTATTATGGAAAAATGTCCGAAGACATTACATCCCGAGCGGTATATCCCCGAATTACAGTGTATACCCAAGAAAGTATATCCGAAATTTTTGAATTATCCACGGCAATGGCTGGCCAAACACGAGAAAGATATCGCCGCGGTACAAAGAGAAAAACAATGTATTGACGCACGCATAAGGAAGTTGGAGCTGGAAGAGATGAAATTAATGGAGCGTCTGCAGAGTGGCCTGCGCAGAGAGGAACATGCAAAACAAGTGAAAAGTGAGTTTTGGTGTGCGTAAAAATTAAATTCTTTAAATTTATTTAATTTTGTGTATGTRTAGAAATGGAAAAACTTTATCGTGACTCGCTCAAACGTGAGGAGGAACGTTTAGCTTGTCAACGACAAATGTTGGCTGTATATCAGAAAGAGCTGCGCAACCGCAAAGCCGAAGTTGCGGTACAAGTGCAGGAGTCGGAGCAGCGTCAAAGAGCGCTAGCTATGGAAAAAGACTTAGAGCTATTAATGCAGAGTATAGAATGTGAAGTGAGTGGTGAACTGACATTTTGTATAAATTATAATGATGCAGTTATAACGTATTGCTTATCTCTTTAGCGCACGCGCAATGACGCCGATTTACGTATGGCTGAAGAGGAGCTGCGAAATGAAGAAATGGAGCTGTTTATGCAAAAATGTTTGGTAGCAACAGGTGGTACTTCCCTGCGTACTAAATATCATGAGGACTTAAAAAGATTGTGCAATGAGCGTCATGCACTCAAGAAACAAGTTATAGAAGTAAAAATATTTGCGCAAAAATTTTTTTTATTAGAAATGTTTAAAAATATTATTAATTACTTATTTTTCCCCCCCTTAGTTAACAAATATGCCGAAAGGAGCGTTAAGCCCGAGCAATTCCAACAACAAATCACATTTAGATACTATAGAGGAGAAAATTGAGGAAATACAAAGAGAATTTAATGAAATACTCAACAATTAGGAATAAGCAATTTTTAGTGGCCTTAAAGGTTTGAGCATGCCTTCTTTCTTATGAGTAGTTTGTAGTTTAAAATTTGTATTCATTTTTATTTTTATTTACGTTTGTGCTATTATAATTTGTGCTCAAGTAATTAATTCATAGTGTTAGTTTATGCCATATTTTACTGTTTCACAATGTCAGATGTGGCAGTCATACGAGAAATAGCGTCCAATCGAAGAGACTATAGACTCCCCAAAAATACCTGCAGTACACAAAGTTATAAAAAACATATAACACCAAAAATTACCCTCCAAAAAACCAACAGCTGCCTGATCCATTATTTTAGGCTAACGAACCAAATATTAATTTTTTAAACAATTCTTAGTTTATATTTTAACATAATTTATATTTAGTTTTATTTCATGTCAACTGATCTGCATACGAAATCATATATAATTGAATTTACCGCTTAAATAATTCAAATAATCGATAATACAATAAATCATTAATAAATTATTATAATATATATAAATAATTGCTAAATAAGCACGTATTTATAACAAACGCACTTTGTGCTAATACAATCACATTTGTAAACTAGTTTCACTATTATACGCTATACGCTAGTCACTTTTCAAATTCTTAAGGCTTAAGGCATAAGGCATAAGGCATTTTGAAATTCGATAAATTTAAAACTTTTTATTTCTTCTCTACACGATATGTTATGGGCTGCACCAGAGATGGTTGTCCGGCTGACGGCACAACCATTGTTGGTATATTCATTACCAAATGCAATGTTGAAGGTGGAATTTGCATTTGCGTCGGCATCGTTTGTAAAGCGCCTGAAATTTTAATTAAAAATGTATTAATTTCACTAAGAAAAGCAGAAAATTTGTTAGCATCGGTTACACCGAAGCTATAATATTTAATTKGAGCTTGAACGTTCAGTTTGTATGACAGTTATAAGCTTTAGTGGTCGGATGTAAACAATATGTTCGCAGATTGCACCGTTACATTCGACAATAATCCATACAACAACACAGCAATAATAATACATCACAAAATTCGTAAAGATATCTTGTCAAATAAAAAAGCTTTCCACACAAGCACGTGATGTCGATCGAGAAAAGCACGTGGARGAAAATTTCACGCGGATATCTCAAAAACTTTGCAATTATACGGACAGACARAAATAAGTAAATAAAATCAGCTCTACTCCTTGATCATATATACATACATGTATCTTTTATAGGGTATGCGTTGCTTTGTTCTGAGTGCTTGTGGCTAACTTAATGTACGCTGTACAGGATACAAAAAAATAGAAGATGGCGCTACTCACCATTTGTTGCCTGCAGTATTTGTTGCTGCTGTTGTTGTTGTTGACTTTTAGCCAGCTCCTGCTCTAGTTGCTTGATGCGCGTCCGCAACTTTTCATTTTCCGCTTGCAGTTCATCATTGCGACGCCTCAAATCTTTATGTTCGTTACGCATCTTGTTGCGATAACGYGTTGCTGCCGCACGCCGACGTACCATACAATCTTCATCATATTTACAAGCACCGGTTGCCGAACCGCGTGCACGTCGTGTRCTACTAGTAGTTTTTGTCACTGGCGTTGGCGMMGCSGTGTGTGTTTTATTGCCGAGGCTCAGTATGGCCTTTAGACGCTCCTTAATGGGTAGTTGCGAGGTGGGTGTAAGGCTGGCGCTACTAGGTTCATGTTGTGTCGGTGTAGGTTGTATTGCGACGGTAGCAGTTGCGCTAGCGGTAGTGGTGTCAAGTGCTGCAGTTGTGGTGGTGGCGGMAGTTTTTGTGCTCAACRGTGGCACTTGTGTTGTTAMTTTCTTTGTGTTGGCKGTTGTTGGCGCTGRTGCTAATTTTGGCATTATGAAGGGCTTAACYGTCTGTATGGGTATTGCATTGGTCGCTAAAGYCCCCGCTGGTTTGGCTTCTAAATTACTGCTCAGTGTTTTGTTTGCATTGTTCTCGGGGAACGTCAATGTAATCAACTGTGGTTGTATGAACTGTATMGCCGTGGTGGGTAGTTGTATGTATGGYACTGGCACTTCTGGTRCTGCTGCTGGTTTTTCAGCRATTGTRCGATATTTATAAATTTTGCCATATCCCCCCGAWGATGTGGTYRAATTGTTTGAGTTYTGTCGTGATGTGCCAATTGTGTAAGCGTCCGTTGCCGCATTAATTATCTCATCCACGACGGGTACGTCCAGCGTCACCGTTGCCGTAGTGGGACTGTCCAGCGGTTTGCTGAGCATTTCACAGCTCTGTAWCGCTTCTAGATGTGGATACACTTGCGGTGTGTGTAGTGAATCTTCGTCGGCATGCATCTCCACTGAATCGAGTTGGCGTATAGGTGTCTGTCCATTGTGTTGTTCGCAGGCGCGTCGAAAAGTCTCCTCGAAGGGATTGACGTGTTGTAGATCTTCGAAGAGTCCCACTTCTTCACAATTGCGTATGAGGCGTGTTGGTGTCGGCGTCTGGTCGGCTGCTTATAAAAATAATTATTTACGTAATTTTCAAACACAATTCACCATCAACTACTTACAGCCCGCAAAGAGATTTTCGGTTTTTTGGTCGTTTAAACTCAAATCTAACATCATGTCGTGCTTTTTCTCACGTTCACATTCACTGCCACAGTCAAATACCTTATCGGTAGACAATTCCATGTTCCTGCTGTTCGATGACGTCCCAATCCAGTTGCGTATTTTAGTATTTTTGTGAGGAATTTCCTGCACAATTTCACTTTTGTTATTATTCTTTTTTATTATAATTCCCCTTTTACATGGTATTCTTGAGTAGTGTTGTCGCAAATCGAACAGCAATCATATGTGTGTATTCGGTTTTTATTCTGAATAAATTTGGAATGAGTAATTGTTTTCGTTTTTTTGTAGTGAAAGAAGCCGTAGTAAATGCAAAATGTGCGTTTTTGGAATGTGTGTATATATTTTTTTTTTTTTTTATTTTATTTTATTTTATAAAAGCTTACATAATAATACAATTATTATACAAACTTAAGAAAATACGCAGCACTAGCATCATGGGCTACGTTGTGTATATATTGAAATGTTTAAAGTCTTGATTTGTGGTTAACACGTGTTACTTTGAAAATCGAACTTCAACATAACCTATAAAACATGTACGTTTTCAAAATCTTGGTATTCAAAAGTTTTGATAATTGCATGGTGTCCCGCTATATTAGCGTGACTTTAGAATTGATAACATTATTTTACTCCTTTTTGCAAAATGGCAGCTCATTGAAAATGCGATAACTTCTCCTTTACAAATTCGTTCGTATGTGTGTACATATGTATCTTCGAAACTATTTGCGGGATMAACTTATAATTTTCGGAGAATATTTGGTTACATACTTTATATTTATATGCAAAAAATCGATTTCAGWAGTGGATTAATCTCTTAATATAAGTGCTGGTTTACACACGGACGTTTTTGGCGCCCAAACCTGGTTTTTGTAGACAAGAAGACGACGAGGAAGGTTCTTTCATGGTTGCATGTTCGGAAATATTAATGTTATTATCGATTTTTTATATGCGATATGCAAATATACATAATATAATGGAAGTGTATTCGAGAAGAATAAATAAGGATAAAACACAAAAATCAATCAGTAATCAAAAATATTTCTGTTTATCGCGTACGACGAACGTGAAGCGTACAACAATTTGAGAATATGATGAAAGAAAAATTGTCCGATTCAAATTCTCGGACTCGTGTTRTTCGTGTGAAAGCAACGAGCGACATCAAATAGACTTTGCCGATAATGAGCGACAAAAGAGTCCCCGTCTAAAACCTTGTAATTCATTTATCGAGACTTGACTACGAATAGTATACACACATACACACCTGCTCGAAATAATACTTACACGATAAAACTTAGTACTCTCAACAGTTTAAAAAACTTTTTATGGGCTGWRTGCTACAAGTTATGCTGTAAGTTTAATTAAGATAATATGGCATCGCCCTTTCTAAGAGAGTGAAGCATGTGATTCCCCGAATTAATGCGTGTGTCAGTTTTGCGTGATTTCACAAAAAAAAAATTGCTCAATATAATAGTTACACATAAGTGAACTTAGCTTTTTCCGAAAACAAAATTAATTTTATCCAGTTTTTCAAGTTTTTTTTTTTTATCTGAATTGGTAAGTTTTCTTTCAATAAAGCTCAAAATGCTGCAGATAAATTAAATTGTTATTTAATCAGATGGGTCGGAAGTCACATTGGAACATATTGGAAATGTAGTAAGTGCCCAAACAGTTCGCAGGCGTTTGCAAAAGCCCAAGCTATCAGGACGTGTAGCCAGGAAAGTTCCATTAATGCGATCAAAAAATTTAGATATGAGGTTAAATTTTGCAAGAAGTCATTTAGATTGGTGTGGACCTGAGGGAATAAAAAAGTGGAGAAACATCTTATGGAGCGATGAAACGAAAGTAAATTTGTTTGGAAACGATTGTGACAGAAATGTGCGTCGTCCAAAAGCAAAGGAATTTCACGTTCGATTTACAAAAAAAAACTATGAATCATGGAGAGTTGGAAACGTCATGGTGTGGGGATGTTTTTCTTGGTATGGAGTAGGTCCTATATACCGGACAACTAACAAAATTACAGCGTCGGAGTACAAGGAAATACTTGAAAATGTCATGATACCCTGCGCTGAAGAAAACTTACCATTACGTTGGGTATATCAGCAAGATAATGACCCAAAACAAACCTCCAAACTGGTTCAAAAATATTTTGATGATAATAAGGTTAACGTTTTGAAGTGGCCAAGCCAATCCCCGGATTTAAATCCAATAGAAAACCTATGGGGAAAACTAAAAAAAAAAAATTGGCGAGTCAAGCTTTCTCTAACAAAGACCAGTTATATGAGTGCATACAAAAACTTGGTATGAGATACCTAAAGAAACCTGTCAGACTTTAATCAGTGCCCAAACGAATAAATAAAGTAATYCAGAATAATGGTGGATATACTGGCTATTAACTGAGTAATGTTAAATATACAACAAAACTATTTTATCATAATTTGTTTTTCCAAAATAATTGTCTTATTAAAAGTGTACCTTTTTCTTGAGCAGGTTTATTTTAGCTATGAAATGTTTTTGGATCTATAATTGTTTGTTTTACTTTTTTTTAAATGAAGTATATTTAAATAAGAGTGTAAATATTTGAAAAATATAACTATGTTTGCATTTTTCTTAAAAATTTAAATACAACTTTTTATTCATGAGCTTTACTTGAAAAAGTATTGTGTAACTATTATTTTAAGCAGGTGTGTATCTCATGGATCATGAGCGTGATAGTATCCATCTTTCTTAAAGTTCATTTAAACCACTGAAAGGGTAATTTCTTGGTCCTATTCCAAGGACAATCGCCTTAAGCTCTTAATATATTTCTTGTAACTGTATACTCATTATACGATACCTAAAACTGATCGAGAGAAAGATAGTGTTGTATATATGGTATATATGTACAWATGGACCACTGCCACGCCTACAAAACGCCATTAATGGAAAACCTATAAATTACTATAACGTAAACACTATATGAAGATATAGAACTGTAATTTGGCACAGGATCGCGGTAGCAAGCGGCATGACCCCATTTTTAAAGCTTCAATAATTAAAGGCTAAAAATTAAAAGTGCGATAAATCAATAACTAAGTACCTAAAGACATCAAATTTTACCTCCGAGACGGTATCAGAGGGCTTTAAAAGATCCGGGTCTAAAATTGGAAGATTAACGTGGTGTGAAATCCCATATCCCAGGACTTGCCAGACTGATTTCAACAAAATTTGGTGCGTGACATTCCTCTGACACTCTTATGACTCTTAGAAAATGTGCCAAATCGGGCTTGAACTATGTCTACTCCCGATATAACATAATTTTTAATTTCATTTGATTCCTTCACTTTTTAGGAAACAAATCAAGAAGAAATTAATATAACGACATAAAACTTTGTACGAAAAGTGCCGTTGAAGTACTTATGTCACCTTATGACCAAAAATAGTAAAACCGAACTAAACTTGTTCAAGCCCCTAGATACCGAATATATGGACCCAAGTACCTATAGTTAACTTTTTACCGTAAATATTGGTCAATCTATTAGATATGTATATAAGTGAAATTTGGAGAGAATAATTATTAAATTTCGCGCGAAAACCGATTCGTCGAAATATTTTCTTTTTAGGTTTGTATGGCTGTCAGTGACATCTGTACCAAATATCACATCATAATAATCTTTAGTGTTTAGTATTGTCTTTYTAATGTACATAAAGTGCATYCGCCGATTTTTACAATGGATGAAATTATTCAAGAAATAAGTTCCATTAAATKTTGTGTGCGGGATCAAATTTCAGGTGCTGAAACATTCAAATGTTGGAAAAGACTTGCGGTGATCACGAGCAAATGTTTTCAATTGGTTTGAATTATTAAAACTTGCTTAATTCAAATGATGTCATACCTTAAAACTTATAGCGTCGAGCAAGAAATTTTATTTTCCAAACATACTACATAAAATGTATACTACATAAAATGCGTTTTCATAATGTAAAGAAGTCGATAACAATTCTAACGTCAGTTTTTTTATGGTTTTGTTTTTGCTGTTTTGTATTATATTTCTGCGCTGTGTTAAATAGTTGCTAATGTCAGCGATGACAGAGTTTGCTGCCCAAAATGCCGTCATCACATATGAATTTGTGTCGCGCCCACATTTTCAAGTTCCCATATACATACATACATATGTATGTACATACGAGCAATAGACCAAAAATTGTAAAATTTCTGAAAACAAGCTGTACTGGTATTGTTTGTTTTTATTTTTATTTCATTATTTAGCGTTGAATTAAAAATGTAGAAAATTAGAAAACATAAAGTAGAGAATRGCTGCGTTGGAGTCTGCTAAGTGACGGCAAGGAAATTAASGTATTAATTAGTCGACAAATAAGCTTACAGCAGTAATACATACATATGTATATACAATGGTATATATATATACATATGTATATCTATCTGTTTATTTTACATGTATTTTTGATCTAAGAAATAGATAATTAAAAAAATTTTGTAAATATAATTTTAAAAATATTTTTATTTTATAATTTATATGTATATATAAGTAGATTAGTTATATAATATATAATCATATATTAATAATTTAAAAATGCATATATAAAAAATGCTTGCTGCATTAGGGTGGGCACACATTGCTGCCATAGAATTAAACAAACAAAAAAAAATCTTATTTTGGTTTTTTTTTCGATTTTGTACTCATAACGCATTTATACATTTATGTATGTACCAAAAAATATATGGCTAGGTACATAGGTATATTATGTATTTACACAACAACGCCATGTGGTGTCGCAGACTGACTATTCCGCAATTGATGGAAGTAGGAGTAGACGAGATATGAGCAGTAGCCGAAAATCACTAAAAAAGAAGAGACATTTYAAATTAAGAACAGAAAAATGTTTTCTTTTGTTTTAGAATAACAACAACTAGCAACTACATATTATGCCTGTTATACGGAAACTCTTATCAGAGTCTTAAMATTTTATTCCAGGAATATATATGTATTTCGTTTCTTAATAAGTTTATTTACCCAAAGCCAGTATATATTCGAAGAGTATGAGAAATACATTGTCGAAGAAAGCAGCTGCGCGATAATCGCCATAATTGAAAATTACTCCCAAAACTGCGATGGGCCAATGTATGAAGAACAGCACGGCAACGACAAGCCAAGCTAAGACCAGCCAGGCGTTGCTCTGTAAATAATTTGTTCAGAAATTAGAAATCGGCTTTTTATTCGTTTTATTCTCATTGCTAAAAAAGATATATGTATATACTACTTACCCACAAAACACCGAAAAGCAGCGCCAAATTGGCAAGCAGCTCAATTATGAATCCTACAAGCGAAGAACTGCTGTGTAAATCTGAAATTTAAGTAAATGGTAAAAAAATATATTATTAATAGCAGATGTATGYTCTTTGAACGGTTTTAATCTAAAAAATGTAATACTTTAAGTACTGAAAGTTTGAAACAAATTTAAAGTGATACGTTTAGTCAACTTCTACACTTCCAGTATTCTGTTATATCCTTGAAACATGTTGCTACTTGATTTGAAATCTGCGTGACTGTCCGTTTTCAAACGATAACCTGAGCAAAAATTAAGATTGCTTATAAAAATTGGCACACGTGTTTCTAGGCAAAAAAGTGAGGACGTGTTCGTAGATGGGCKTAATCGGACCATTGCCACGCCCAACTTTAAGAGGTCTACATCCAATTTATGGTCGTCATGATCGTCCTGTCAGATGATCCGGATTTTCATCGAAATGTCATCTTCAGCGACGAGGCTCATTTCTGTCTTAACGACTACGTCAAGTAAAATATGCGTTATTGGTMAGGCAGCAATCCCCATGTACCCCTTGAGTCACGATTGCATGCCGGAAAAATTTCAGTTTGGTGCGGTTTATGGGTTTATTGAAAATCTGCCTCGGTTGTGCTATTTTACACTGTTACACTATTTCCTGTGTTGATACTATTCAGTTAAGTCTATGGGCTATGCCAACAAGCCAACGACGATTGGTGAACTTCGTACGCATATGGAACGTGAAATTAAAGCGGTGTCGGCCGATTTACGCTTGAAAGCCGTAGAAAATTGGATTAAGCGTCTGGACTTCTGCAAGCATGCTTTTGGTGGCCATGCTTAAAGATGTCGAGTTTCATATTTAATAGCATCGAATGTACTTTCACAGGAATAAATAGTTTTGTTTGGAATTTAATCGAGCTTCCCCCTCAATTTTTTGACGATGTTTTTCACCGCTCGGCTGTTARATACACTAGTTATTCAAGTATAATTATTCGAGGACACAGATTTCCATATCTTCGATGTCAGATTTTTGGGATTCTTGATGCGTGACATAGAATTTAAGTCTGGTACCTGTGCTTGGCGAAGTACATACGRGTATGTATCTCATAAAGAGGCATACTTTTCAACGTGAAAATATTTACGGCAGTCTTAGATTGATCAAATAATGAAGTGAATATGCTAGAGGTGGAAATAATATTTAGATTTTTTGGAACCCAGCATATTAAAAACCCATTACTTTTAAAATTACGCTGAAAGTGTATCAAACCTGATATGTGTCAGCAAAAAAAAGCTACGCTACAAAATTAGTCATCAAAACTTTTAAGMAATAACAATAAAAGTGCCGCATAATGAGATCAACCAAAAGCAAAAATAAACAACAAAAAACTCTGATCAAAATGATGTCAACAAAACAGACGAAGGCAATAAGCAAAACGCGAAACAATTGACAATACACGATTCACTCAGAAAATGTACAAAAATAACGAGAACTTTTAAATGTGCCTTACCTCACCCACAACACATTGATTGCGGTTTGTTGTTGTAGTCAAAGTTCTCTATCGGACTACTATAGCTATAGCTACCATACAAACTGATTCCATAAAATCAAGACCTTGGCGTGAATTATTATACAAGGCAACGGTACACAATCTCCGAAGAAATTGTTCAGATCGGACTACTATAGCATTCAGCTGCCATACARACTGAACGATCAGAATCAAGTTCTTGTATGGAATCTTTTGTATTGGTGAAGGCTTTGTGCTGCCTTCCACCCAAGATGTCATTCTCTTGGTTTTTTTTACGATTTACTCAAGTAATTAAATTCGATACCATTCGCTTTTATTTTTGTGCTCTTTGGAAGCTCAAGCAGATCAGTAATTTCTGTTTATTGTTGTTTTTACTCTTTTTTTTACTATTTACTCTATGATTTTGTCATTTAGTGTGGTTTGTTTTGCATTTTTCACTTACAACTCGGTCGCGCTATGACGCCCAGCACCAGCATGACCAGAAAGAATATCGATATGCCCAGGCAGGCATTACGCAGGCTGACATTGAATAGCGCTTTGTCCGTAACGTATTTGGCCATCTTCGCACTTTTGTTTACAAAAACTGGTTTTCAATAGAACAACAAAGTTTTCTAGAAAGAATTATTTCTAATTTCCACTGAGGCAAAAGAAAAAAAAAAATGAATACCTCACACTTATGTATACCGGTTTGCGCGCGTTTCTCGAAACAATCCGTACGCGTTCGCGTTCACAACAGAGACTRATCACTGTGGCAAGTGAGTGAGATCGCTAAGGTGGTTGTCTCGTTTGGAATGAATGCTTGTGAACACACATACAATGTCATCGCTGGTTTTCATCTATCTCCATATATCTAGAAATGCATATGTGCTCAGAACTTGAGCTCTAGAAGCGGCGTAAGCTCTCTATTTTAGATGTGTGATCGTATAACGATGACCAGTTTTAAAGATAAAAGGTGTCACAAAATGTGCTGC
>NW_017534741.1:2422068-2423176 GCF_001853355.1 Bactrocera latifrons | reverse complement strand
AATTCAGAAATCTTTATCAACAATCAATATGTTTTATCCGCAAAATTGGGCCTCTTGGCTAACTATTGCAAGACGCTTCATTGATTATATGGGATGAATGCACCGTGAGCCATAAAGCGCATAAAGAGGYCGTGAACAGAACATTACAAGACCTTAGAAATTCTTTGCTTTGATCGCTGGGRTAATTTTTGTATTTGCTGGAGATTTCCGACAGACTCTTCCTGCCATTAACAGAGGGATGCGAGTAGATATCATCAAAGCATGCTTAATATCACCGCCCTTATGGACTTCGATTGAAAATATAAAATTACGGATGAATATGAGAGCTAATCTTCATGGAATCACTGGTGGTGATTTTCCACAGCAACTGCTTAGATTGGGGGAGGACATTTTCCGACTGCAAATTTAAGCAGTATTTGTAATATTCTTCTGGATGAGTCTCCAAGCCAAATAGTCCATAGTTTTGAAATTTTAATAGATGCAGTATACCCTAACATCGAGAATTTGCACGAAAAGAAATTTCATTGGTTGTGTAACAGGGCAATAGTGTCACTCAGGAATGATAGTGTCAACGATATAAACGATCTAATTATTAAAAAAGTTCCCCGAGATATAAAAAAAATTATAATTGTCATTATCCTCAGGAGTTAATAACCCCTTCTGGACTGTCACCACATGAATTGGCTTTAAAAATTGAAATTCAAATTATGGTTTTGAGGAGTTTAAGTCCAACAAGCATGTGCAACGCTATGGGGCTGCTTATACCGATTGACATTCCTTGATCGGATAAAAAATCCATGTCCGTTCGGGTTAGCTAAATCCGACGTTTCAGCTAAAGATCGCAAATGTTAATTCGGTGCATAAGATTTTTCACAGACAATTCATGTTATTTTGTAGCCAGCCTTTTTTAAATGGTTCAAAACTGTTTGATGATGAATGTTAAGTTCCTTAGCGATGTCATGGCTGCTTATGTGATGGTCCTGGTCAATGTTTTCCATAAATTCATCGACTTTTTCAATGATAGGTCGACCAGAGCGAGGTGCATCTTTCACATCGATATTTCCAGAACGGAAGCGAGCGAACCATTATTGCGTTATATAGTTAAATG
>NW_017534741.1:2418856-2420410 GCF_001853355.1 Bactrocera latifrons | reverse complement strand
GCCACGGGGTGTCGCTGACAGCCTATACCGCAATTGATGGAAGTAGGAGTAGAAGTAGTAGAATCCTACCACGAGAAAACCTTCGCGCAAAACTGAAATGCAGTAAAAATTAAAAAAAAAAAAAAAATATTAATTAGCAGCTCTATGTACATACGGTTTTAGTGGTTGTAACCTAAAACAAATATAAAATTAATAATTTAGGTTTATACTGAAAGTTTGAAACAAATTTAAAAGTGAAACGTCACGTTAGCCCACTCTTCATATAACGGTTCTATTAAGAACTTCTAAAAGWGCGATAAATCAATAAATAAATACGCCAGAAGCATTAAATTTTACACCTAGGATGATACAAAGGCCGACAAAATTGTTCGACGGACGTGAAACCACCCACATTTCAGTGAAAATCCAGATGCCAGGACTTACTAGACCGATCTCGCTTAAATTTAATATATATTATTATCTTGACTTATCTTCCAGTGTGAAAATGAGTGAAATCGGTCTGCAACCATGCCTACTTCGCATATAACACAATATTCACTTTTTCCACTTTCCAGTTTGCAAATCAACCACCAATAAATGCGTCAATCAAGCTTTTCAAGCCCCGGATACCGAATATGTGGATCAAAGTTGCAATTGCGAACTTTTTTACCGAAAATAAGCACCAATCTGTGAGAAATATTATATAAATTCGAATTTTCGAAATTCCGGTTAACTTTATACTTTATAACGGGTCATCCAACCTTCAGAGCTTTAAATCTCTAATCACCGTATACTGAGTCGTGGGTCCAAAACTTAGTCGAAACGAAATATGTTCGTCGTACAAAATTCATTTATGAGATGATTTTTCGCCAGGAGAAAGTTCGCGCATACTCTCAAAGGCCCAGCCCTCTTAAGAATTCCAGGAACTTACTGGGCGCTATTGATCTGGATATATGGGTCCAAGAACCTTAAAACTGCATATGCAGATTGCTGTGTAATCTAAAATTAGGTGTTCAAGACTGKGAAAGCTCAATCAGCTTAGTAATTTCTGTTTAATTTTTTTACTCATTATTGATTTTGACATTTAATGCCGTTCGATTTTCAGTTTTCACTTTCGACTTGGATGCGATATGACGGCCAGAAAGAATATCGGTATGCCCCGCCAGGCCTTACGCAGGCTGGCATTGCACAACGATTCGTCTGCAACGAATTTGGCTATCTCCTCACTTGTGTCTACAAAAACTGGTTTCTAATAGAACAAGAAAGTTTTCTACAAAGAATTATTTCTAATTTCCARCGATGAATGTTTGTACCGGTTGCCGCGCGTTTCTCGAAACAATCCGTACGCGTTCGCGTTCACAACAGAAAGTGATCATTGTGGCGGCTGAGTACGAATACAACGAATCCAAACTGAAGGTTTGCACTTTCTTCTCTTTGAAGTTGTTTCAAGTATTTCTCTCAAGTTCATACAGAATTTGATAACGAAATTCAGTTGAAGGCACAATTCCGATTTCTTTGGCGCCGCGAGCTGAAGGTACCGTTGTAAAGAGGAAGTCCTCCTGATTAAAAAATATA
>NW_017534741.1:2415669-2416506 GCF_001853355.1 Bactrocera latifrons | reverse complement strand
TTTTTTCGGCAAAATCAATTATTTTGTTCAAAACAGTTTCCTTCTGCTCCAAACAGTTTTTTGCACGGTCCAAAAGCATGTCGAACGAGTGTTTTAGCTCGCTGGCCGGAATGACCGCCGGTATGGCGGTGCAAGGCTTTTGAATGGCCTGCATGTCTACATAACGCTTTCCTTTCATGGGCAAATGCATTTTTTCGAAAAGGAAGAAGTCGCGCGGTGCCATATTAGGTGAATACGGGGGTGGTTAATGGTTAAAATGTGATTTTTGGTCAAATAATCGTCCTTCGAATGTTGGATTCTGAGCAATTTTTGGTTGTTGCGGAACAAACCGTGTACACAACTCTCGTAAGCCCAAATGTTCGGCAAAAAATGCGATAAATCGATATCTCGGAGATGTTCAATTCCATTTCCATGAATTTCAATGATGATTTCGTCTGATTTCTGATGAATTCACGCACAGTATCGATGGAATTTCCGGTGATCACGGATTTTGATTGGACCACATCGTCATTTATGTCCTCACGACCTCTTTGAAAACTTTGAAATGACTCGTGCACTCTGCTACGGGATAGGCAATCATCAACTTGTTTCATCAACTGAAATGTTTAATGTTGTCTCTTTGTTCGAAGCTCATTTACGCAATAACGAAGTGATCCAATCGATGAAATGTCATGGAATTCTCACTGGAAAATTGACAGCAGATTCTAACGCACCAGTCGACATATAGATGGCGCCACCAGGGGGTCGCTAAATTCAAAAAGTCCTGTTGACTTTGGAAAGCACCTTAGATGTTTGGTAACTTTCGACTTTCGAAGTGGTTTAAACTGGTTCATTCTT
>NW_017534741.1:2412917-2415134 GCF_001853355.1 Bactrocera latifrons | reverse complement strand
AGTTAAAGCGAAATTCACTCCGTTTCGCAGTTGCCGTCGTTGCTGATTTACTATGCAAATTCTTTCGCATTTTACAGGGTGTACTCGTTGTGACTTTATTAGCGGYTAACCTTCGCTAGCAACGTCTATGAACTCATACGCTACAGCATCTTCTTTGTAATCGCTTTTAAGCGGGTAAGTAAGTTAACATATAAATTAAGTTAGCTATGAAGCCTTATTAGTGTCTCTGATGTGCTATATTTAGAACAGTGGTCGGCATGAGAGGATCTGTTACTGTGTTGGTGAGCACGAAAAAAAGGTAGCCCAGTGAGAAATAGGAATTAATATTAAGCAAATTTTATAAGCAAAATTAWAAAATAAATTATTGTTCAATAAAATTTGAAAATTAAATATGTTTTCACTACGTTGGAGCAAAAATGTATGAAAATATTTTGCAAAAAAAAATTCATTTTTTTTAAAAGACATTTTCGTTCGTTTTCATCTAAATAATTAATAGTATAATGAAAATTAGCAAAACGTCTTTTAAGGATATATTCCCCATTATCTTTAAAGACTTGGAACATAAAAGGCATTACATGGCACCAAAGGCATTTAGAATYATAAAATATTTCTCGCAGCGCTTATTTGGTTTTGCGCTATAGTCTTGCGTGATGTTAATTCGTTGCTGGCTCGACCATGGATAACTTGATCAGAATCTCTTTTGGCTGGCAGGGCACCCCGATCTGTTTTCTGAGCTGGCAACAAAACACAATCAGGGTGCTGTCAACCAGCAGTTAGTGAAAAGGCGGGATGCCAGAAGAGCAGCGCTGTAATTACTTGACTAAATTAGTGTGAAATGAAATTTCATTGCACTGTGCGAACATATTTTGGTAAAATAAATGTTAATGTAAATTAATTAATAATTTTAGATTTTAGCATTTATAAATGTATGCATTTTCAAAGTGTTTAATTTAGTGTTTTGTATAATTTATTAAATACGAAAGCTAACATTTTTCAGCAGTGGCATCATTGGAAAATGTTATAAAAAATATGAGTTTTAACAGAGACCAAAGAGTCTCTTATCAAGTTATGTATGGGCTCGGCAACGACTGAACAATAGAGCGTAAGCGTACGTGTGAAGTTAGTTTGCACAATTGTGCTAAGAAGTGCCGACCCCTGATTTAGAAACACACATACATATACATACTATACATCTGTATAATACACATRYRTACATATATATTTACTACAAAACACGAGATCGTATTAATTACTGAGACAATAGGCAAGTCAAAGCCGTTGGACAGTTCTAAGATTTTCTATACAAATTTAAATTTTTAGGCGCCTGTTTATAACTAGTATAATTACAATATTTTCAATTGGTGAGTTCATTATAAGTTTAGATTCTGCCCTGTTCTGGCTTTCCCGCAATTGTAGGGTTGGTACTCGGCTTCAGTATGCCATTCTTCTTAATTTTTCTTACAACGGATTGCCTCTTGATGTCTTCCATCGAACACTTGCACAGTGAGGCCAGTATGCTCCCAGTTAAGGAGCTTATTGAACTCCTCTCCAAGCAGTTTCTGCTGGRGTGCTTTCGCAGAACTCATCCCTGCAGTCACCTGCTTATAGCGAAACCTCACAAGCGTCAGGACTTTCTTCACTGACATGCATAATAACAACAGGAAACATGGGMGACCCTGTATACTAAAAAAATTGGAATGCAATCTAAAGTTTTTAACTAAGAAGCTCTAGTACAATTTTCTACATCCGTCCATGACTTTAAAATTCGTACTCTCAGAGAGTAGCAGAGATTCCTTATTATTCTTCTGCAAGAAGGAGATTTACGATTAATTTTTGACTATTTKAACAATACCTTGAATTTCTGTAATTTGAAGTCGTCCTTGCAGATCCTAACACCTTAATCCATTTAGTTTGATGAATAAATATTTATTTGCTTAGAGAACATCCCGATCCATACACCGTAGTTCTTTTTGATCTATCGGTACTAATTAAGGATGAACTTCTACCATGCAATGAAGTTTAATTGTACGAGAATAAAGAATATTGAGAGCTGAGCTGTTCTAAAACAGCTTCTTTTTAGATCCCAAAAAGATATAAAAAGCTTAAAAGCCCATCGTCAACAACTGATTGGACCTTATCAGTGTGATTTTAGACCTGGCAAATAAGCAATTAACTACCGCATGCGCCAAACCTTGGAAAAGACCCGTGAAAAAAAGA
>NW_017534741.1:2408638-2411852 GCF_001853355.1 Bactrocera latifrons | reverse complement strand
TAAGCGGAGTCTACGCCAATAAAGAAAAAGTGAAGTTGAGAAGTCACATATCTCTCTCCGTCTCTATTGAGAGACCATTACTACTATAACCGTATTGTCAACCCAGAGTATGTAGCTGGTTTAGGGTTATATTATAGTCTCCTTACAAGCCTTTTCATGTTGGCATGACGTTTGGTCTCTATTTATCATTAGTGTGAATTTGAAAGTGATATACTCTRTTATTGTCGATGGAGTCACGGCTACAGTATTGTTAAAATTCTTGCAGAAGTATTTTGGGCAATGTAATAAAATTGTCGGTATTCTTGTATTGGCTACGGCAATTATGTAGCTGCCATTCAAAAAGACTGAGCAGAATTTTTTTATACCCCTTTAAGTAATAGATCTCTGATGAATACCTTGTTTTTATGTATTATCATAACACCTAGCACGTATGAAATACTCACCGCAAGCACAGATATATTTATTTATTGCATTTGTTACACTGACAAATACTCCGCAATAAATACTTTAACGCCTATTAACAAGCTGAGCTGAACCTACATCCATCTAAAACATCATTACTGGTGATTTGTCGTGGAAGTGAATATGACGTCGAAACTGTTCGCACAAGATGGGGTTTGTGGGCAAAAAATTCGAGGATTTTTCATCGCGTTAATCCGCCCTCACATTCTGCCATGTTTTTATTGACTTTCGGTCAAATACTCTCTTTCGTGTCATCTCTCATTCAGCGTGTTCGCCAGATTTGGCTTTCTGTTACCTTGTTTCTGTTTCAGAAACTGAAAAATCTGCTTCAGGAAACGCTCCTTGAGCATGTGGAAGCCATTAGTAGTCATTCGCTGAAGTCACTGAAGGCCATCCCAGCCGGTGAAAAAGTAGAGCATCGGAGCCTCCGACAGAACAAGATATTTGACTTAATTAATTGCGAGCTACATTTTCTTTTTAAATGTACAAATTTCGAACTTGAATGAAATATAATTGGCGCGGTATTACAAAGGGATGAAGTCAGCGATTTACTCGCTTCATCTTTACTCGGATATATTCTATGCGAGTAAGTTCAAACCACATACATAAATACTATTTACCACGACGAATTTAATGGTTTACTCTATAGAAAATACGTATTTTTTTTCATAAATAGGCATTATATTCYGCTACCTCTGTTGCATAAATGGCTTCAGAGTTAAGTTGAACTTCAAGTTAGCTAATTTTGGAAACTGATGCGAACAAAGCTTTCAAATTGCCAAAAATATAATTATTTACCAAACATATTATCCAAATATATTATGTTTTTCTCCACACTTTAATTTTTCATGAGCACGTAACAAAGAAATTTGAAATAAGTTTACTAAATTATGTGCCTGCTGTTTGATAATAAAAGAAAGCAACCAAAAATGAAAAAGTTTCGAGTGGCAGCCCTCAGATTAACTACATTCACAATTCACCCTGAGTAGAATATTTGCCGTTTATGCTTGTAGCCTTTGCCCTTGTAGAATATAAGCGATCAAAAATAAAGCATCTGATGGCTGATCTAGAGAAATCGCACGGAAACTGCTAAATGTAGTCCTTTGTGAAGCCAAAAAAAAGAAGAAATGCTGTGTTCGAACTTACGACTTAGTAGCCAATACAAATTTGCGCAGGATTTTAATTTCCATTGCCGGCAATTTGTTGGGATGTCTGAAGATCACAAAGTAAGTTTTGAGKTGTTTCCACTGGGACTTCTTCAATACAGCTTCTACAAATGGCGTCTTACAAAATGGAGTTCAATARGAAAATAGCCTGTTAAAAGGCCCACAGCTAGGAAGATGCTAGCTTTGCTGTGGGCAAAGAGATTACTGTAGAAATCATATACCAATCTCATCAAGTTTTCGTCTATCGGTTGCATTTATAACCCTTGGGTTCAATCGATTTTAATCACCTCTTAAATATTCCTAAATTCTTTTATATTGACTGAAATTTGAATTTCATCAACAAGTTTCATAATAATCATTTTTATACACGTCTCATACTAAGGACAATAAACCACCAAACTARAAATTATGAAATTAGCAGCCCTTGACGAAGTACGAATAAGAAGTGAAAAAATTTAAAAAATTCTGTGCACAAAATCCCTTGAAATTAACTGTTTGTGTGTTGAGGATTTCATTACGAATCCTACCTACACCCGTTAATATAGCAATAACAAAATAGTTAACCCATTTGTGCTAAGGATATATAAAATCAATCGTTTAGAAAACATAAACAATTTTCCGAAACATAATAGTATACTTATAATCCTTGAAAAATATACCAGAAGCCCCACAAATTCACTGAGTGGAATTATTTAAATACTAAATACCTTACATTTATTGTTTATTACAACATGCCTTTGTACCACGAATAATATTTAAAAATATCGTAAAATTTTTAGAAAATTTTTAGTTCTTCCTATTACAAATACTTAACCGTAAACTGGATAGGTAGCAACAGTTACAGGAGCAACGGTGCGGTATATAGGGTGCACAGATCTATAGACCGGATAGCTGGCACCGTAACTTACAACGGGATAATAGCCACGCTTCTGACGCACATGTGAGTCCGTTACTGCTACAGCATCTTGCTCAAACGGTGTTGAGTTGATGTCCTCACTACTGGCCAGGTAGCAGTACGCCGACGCCAAAAGGACGCTGAATAGCACAAATGCAAACAATTTCATGTTGGATTAAAAACAAAGATGTTTTTTAGTTCCTGAAACTAAACAAGCACTAGAGTGTCGAAAGAATTATAATGAAARAGCAGCGCTGAAGCTCAGTTTTATATTAATCCAGCCGATGTTATTTTTAGCCAAGATTTAATTTTAATTCTTAACGTATTTTCATGCAAATAAAAATTGTTGTTTCGGAATTTACAATTTTCAGGCAAMTTCTTTTGAAATATCTTCTTTAAAGCGACCAATGGACCAAACTTCGCACGTCGCTAACCACGAATGGAATAGAAAAACAAGTAAGGAAGGGCTAAGTTCGGGTGYCACCGAACATTTTATACTCTCGCATGATAAAGTGATAATCGAGATTTCAGGTGGTTGTGAACTGATTTCACCTATATTCGGTACATGTCATCAGGGTGTTAAGAAAATATTATACACCGAATTTCATTGAAATCGGTTGAGTACTTCCTGAGATATGGTTTTTGGTCCATAAATGGGCGAGGCCACGCCCATTTTCAATTAAAAAAAAAA
>NW_017534741.1:2391383-2408158 GCF_001853355.1 Bactrocera latifrons | reverse complement strand
ACAGACGGACAGACGGACGGACGGACAGACAGACATCCGGATTTCAACTCTACTCGTCACCCTAATCATTTTGATATATATAACCCTATATCTGACTCTTTTAGTTTTAGGACTTACAAACAACCGTTATATGAACAAAACTATAATACTCTCTTTAGCAACATTGTTGCGAGAGTATAAAAATGTAGGTAGTGTTCATTCACCAACGCATTTGCTGGTCTCTAATTTTGAATATTAGTTTTGCTTTTCTAAATAATATCTTGTTTATACGTCCAGTCGCAAAGATTTTAATGGTATTCAAAGCTTAACGCTTTTCAATGATCTGAGGTTTAGAATTCGCAAATATAATTTGAATATTTTACAAACTATAAGAAAGCTATAAAAAAGCGATTTTCGCAAATATTCGCATAATACTATTATTTGACACACAAAAAGTGGAGGATTAGGAAGACAGAACATTTTAACGTAAAAACCCAATGATTGCCCTCCAGAGCGAGGGCCGCAATCCGCATACGAGCGGAATCAGCCAAATCATGAAGGACAAGAGAGTGTTTAAAAGCGTCGAAATCTAAAACTGCTCAGCTTCTTCTTTACTGGCGTAGAAACCGCTTACGCCGTTATAKCCGAGTTAACCACAGCCGGCCAGTAGTTTCTTCTTTTTGCAAGATGGCTCCAATTGGAGATTCCAAGTGAAGCCAGGTCCGTCTCCACCTGGTCCTTCCAAAGGAGTGTAGGTCATTCTCTTCCTCTGCAAAGCGCAAAGGACTATAAAAATTCCGCAGAACCTTTCTCTCGAAAACTCGTAGCGTCGACTCATGTCCAGATGTTATCATCGTCCATGCCTCTGCACCATACATAGCAGGACGTGATTATGAGGGACTTATTGGTTTGATTTGGCTTTGGAGAGAGGACTTTACTTCTCAATTGCCTACTTAGTCCGAAGTTAGCAAGGGCTATTCTGTGTTGGATTTCGAGGCAGACGTTGGTTTGGTGTTGATGCCGGTTCTAAGAAAGATGAAATTATCTACGACTTCGAAGTTATGACTGTCAACAGTGACGGGAGTGCGGCGACAGTTTGTTTGATGACAGGAGATATTTCATCTTGCCGTCGTACACTACCAGACCCTTTTGTTCGTTTCCGTATCCTCGGAGACCTTCTTCCCGATCCTGACGGAGCTTTTGGTCTTGCTCAACGCGAATTTACGCAGCTCTGAAATCGATGAAAAGGTGGGGTGTGTCGATCTTCTTTTCTCGAGTCTTTTCCAAGACTTGGCGTATGGCGATTAYCTAGTCAATTGTTGATTTACCTGTCTCAAAGCCACACTGATAAGGTCCAATCAGTTTGTTGACCGTGGGCTTTAATCTTTCACACAATATGCTCGATAGAACACGATGTTGAAGAGGCTTATCCCACGGTAGTTGGCGCTGATTAAGGATACTCACTTTTGTGGATTGGGCAGAGCACACTTAAATTCCAATCGTTGGGCATGCTTTCGTCCGACCAAATTTTGCAAAGAAGCTGATGCAGGTTCCTTATTAGTTCTTCGCCGCCGTGTTTAAAAAGCTTGCCCGGCAATTCATCGGCACCCGCCGCTTTGTTGTTAAAAATATTATTTTTTATTGACATTTTATTCAGCCGCAAGGAATTCGGAGTGCGCCACACTTCGAAAATTTAAGGAAACTGTCAACATAACCTTAACTTTGCTGCCGTATCGTAGATATAGATCCAATACTCATTGCCAGTAATAATACGGTRCATGACGACCTGGTAGTCGGAAAGCATTGTTTCACAGCTGTTAACGCGACGCTGTTTTTTCGAAAAATTTTGTGGATTATGAAGCAATCGTGCCTTCTTTTTTCTTAGGCCCAAATGGTCTTTTATTGAWCCATACGATATTCCAAYGATGCCAGTAAGATCTCTATCTGTTAGTCCTCGATTCTGAAGTATCAATTCTATTATTTTATTGATGTGTTGATCATCATTTGATGTTGATGRCCGTTCTGGTCGAAGTTCGTCGTYAACGCKTTCTMGACCCATTTTAAATAATTTGTACCAATCAAAGAACGGGCTTGCGACAAACAATTATCACCGAATGCATTTCTAACATTCCAAGCTTTTCGGCRCCAGAAATTTGTTCTGCAAACAAAATTTAATGGAACTTCTTTGTWGAGTAATTTTACTCACTAAATTAGATGTTATTTGAGCCTTTCAAGGTCCATAATTTTGAAACTATTTTGTGATTTTAATTAAATTCACTATTTTATTAATAAAAAAGAATTGCAAAATAATAAATACTATAATTAATGCCACTATTCAAGGAAATATTTTATCCAAAGTAGCCACCGGAACTTGAGCTAGMAGAGGCACTAGAACTACTATAACCTCCGCCAAAGCCACCGTAACCAGGACCTCCCCCAAAGCCACCGTATCCAGGATATCCCCCAAAGCCACCATATCCAGGGCCTCCACCGAAGCCACCATATCCAGGGCCTCCACCAAAGCCACCATATCCGGGACCACCACCATAACCGCCATAACCACCAAAACCACGATGACCATGACGTGCTACGCGTATCAATGGTTGCGGTTGCCCCTCAACAGAAATCACCACAGGCTGTGCGTCTTCAAKGCTCAAGAGCGTTTCACGTTCCACGGGCGCAGTATGACACACCRCCACGCACAGGCTTAACGCCAAACACAACGCGGCAATAAATTTCATTCTCTAAAGATTTCTTCGCACTATTTCTATTATAACAAAACTGATTGTTATGGTTAGATGCTATTAGACTTCTACTCATTCAGAGCGGCGGCTGTGCGTTTTATAGCTGCGCCTGTGATAAAAGAGCTCTAGGCAATTCCAAAGACTGCTCGCGAAATTAGTACCAGTGTCAATGTGTATTGTTTTAATTTATACAATTTTTTAACTTCTTATAGGAATTTTTATACTCACGTAAAATGTTGTTATAGARTAGCATAGTTTTGTTCACCTAACGATTGTTCGAGAAACTATAGTTACATATAATGTATATAAATGGCCGCGGTGAAGATCCGAAATGAATTCCGGGTAATTGTCTGCTCATCAGTGCAAGCCATAATTTAATTAAAACTTCACACACGTGTTCCTCAGTACTCAAGGAAGATCGGTACTTCATACGGGCGAATTTGAACAGGGCCACAAAATGCGGTTTAAGGTTAGGTCCAATCGTACCGAACCTATCTGCAAAGTCAACCGACTTCACTTCCATGGGTTACATGGATTAACGGGTTTCAAMAAATGTAAATTTGTCCTAAATTTTCAAGTTGATCCGAGTAATAGTTTCGAAGATACAGCTTTGAGAACTTGTGCGCTCGAGGCTGGCTAGGGTAAGAGTGCCGCCTTGAAACGCGCTTTTCTCGAAATCGGTTGGCCAGATTTAAAATTTCTCGAGAACTACTCTACCGATGTTTTTTCGTTTGGAACTATTTAAAAAAAATCACCGAATTTTAAATGGTCTGCTAGAAAAACCATTTTCAGGTTTTCCCCCTTCCTCCAAGTTCTAAGTTAAGGTTTTAACAAAACTCGTATTTTTTCCCTTTAGATGATCCTGTAAGAAGTTATCCTATAAAGTAATTCTTACTTTTTATATAAGAAAAAAATTGTTGAAAAAATTCTGTTTTTTACCCGTGGAAACCCAAGTAATCCGTTTACCGTACAAAAAATATACCAGTAGTGTTCCATCAACAGCCTTCGTTTCAWCAGCGAATATTTATACCCTGAACAGGGTATATTAAGTTTGTCACAAAGTCACCTAGAATGAAGGGTCCGAGACCCTATAAAGTATATACTATTTATAAATGATCAGTATGTTGAACTGAGGCGATTTAGTCTTGTCCGTTTGTTTGTCTGTATATATACGAAGCAGTCCCTCAGTTTTTAAGATATCGTTTTGAAATTTTGCAAATGATATTTCCTCTTCAAGAAGCTGCTCATTTGTCGGAACTGCCGATATCGGACCACTATAACATATAGCTGCCATACAAGCTGAACGATCGGAGTCAAGTTCATGTATTTAAAACTTTCACATTTGACAACGTATCTTCACGAAATTAGGTGTGAATTATTGTTTATAGAAATAATGTAATATCGAAAGAAATTGTTCAGATCGGCTCACTATAGCATATAGCTGCCATATACACTGMACGATCGGAAGAAACTTCTTRTATGGAAAACTTTTGCATTTGATAAGATATATTCACGAAATTTGGTATGAGTGATTGTTCATAGAAATAATGTAATATCAAGAGAAATTGTTCAGATCGGCTAACTATAGTATATAGCTGCCATACAAGCCGAACAATCGGAATCAAGGGCTTGTATGGAAAACTTTCGCATTTGGCGTGGTATCTTCACGAAATTTGACATGGATTACTCCAAAAAAATTGTTCAGATCGGAATACTATAGCTCCCATATAAACTGAACACATAGTTACTAAAASAAATACACCTGTGAAGGGTATATTAGCTTCGGTGYAGCAGAAGTTAACGTTTTTTCTTGTTTGGTTATAAATTTGGCATACATAACAGTTTTTAAAATACCCAAAAATTTTCCAWCACTTGAAAATATTTCCCCGCCACTATTAATGGTACATTTCGAGATATAAAATATTAATTTACAACCGAATTTAGCCCACCTTACCTGTTTTTGTTTACTTTCCATYCCCACGTATATATGTTTTGGTGAATTTGCCAAAGCTCTTTTCTCAAGTGTTGGTAACGCCAAACCTGCTGGGCAATTAATCGCTTGTGAAGAGGCCAACTCAAGTGGCTTATGTGTGAAATACATACATTGAAAAAAGGGGATTTTTTCTGTGGTGCCTATAAATATGCTATTAATGTTGCTTAAAAAAAAAGAAATATGTATTATATATAAAAAGAGTGTGTGTCACTTTCGTTATATGACATATTCGCCACAAATTAGCAAATAAATAGAAAATAATAAATTAATTTGGATTAAATCATGCAAGATGAACTCACCAAATACTATGTTGTTAGGGTAGGGAAAATAGATAAACAAGTAAGGAAGCGCTAAGTTTCGGTGCAAACGAAAATTAGATGATCCWCCAGTTTGTTAGAAATGAAGGCGTAGAAACTATTAGGTATATAGAATTAAGGGTAGTTTATGAACCAATTTCACTTACTTTGGGAACCAAATTACCGTACACCAAAAATAATTTTATAACATATTATATACATACAAGTATATTGACCGATAAACAAGGTATAAAGTCATCCTATTATTATATATATGGCCATTCGGTATATTTGTGTTAGGGGAAATGCTGAACTGAGGTATGACCTTTTTYACAGCAGACAACATTATTTTAGAGGGAAGATATCGATCTAAGTCAATTAAGATATCTCAATAAGTGGCCGATATGTTATGTATCAAAGGACCTGAAAGYCGCAAATACCATTGTTGTGATGACAGCTTTGATGCCCCCTCACCAACATAGAAATGATGGACTGCTTACCGCATTTTACGGGTATGGCAATGTTCCGATTTGTCCATCTGCAATACCTATTCATTCAAAGAGCACTATATTTTAGCAGACATCTTTGTCTCCTTGAATATTCTCATACATACAACTCCATACTTAATTTGAGTTTTAGGTATTACAACGAACCGTTGGGCGGACAATCGTATTATACTCTGTTGCAACATGTTGCCAGAGTACCATGTACCATGCTAAAAGTAGCACGCGCTTCTGGAGTCAATTAATTATAATAAACGTAACTAATCTGTAAAATTTCAGCATACTTTCTTTATATTTATAAGCTTAATAACGGGGTTTCCAATAGAGATGATATGATTTCTAGCTGACGTTTCGGCCATTTTTAATACGTCGTGATATGTAATTTTTTCATTGTATTCAGTAATGTTTACAAATAAATTGTAGAAATATATACGCATGAACAACGTTTACAAACTATTCAATTTTACTATCGAAAAAAAAAAAAATTAATCGTTGTTTAATATTTGATCATAATAATCGTCCATCTGTACTCGCTATTCGTCGAAATGTTGAAAATGACGAACGAAAATTGTTTTATATACATACTTAATATTTAGGTGCTAATAAGATAAAGAACTGCTCGAGCTAATGAAAGTATTGCTGCCGTTTTTTCTTCTTTTCTCAATTTGGCGCCAATTCGAGATACCAAGTGCAGCCAGGTCTTTCTCCACCTCCGTCTCTCTTTCTTTGTTTCCCCTTGGGGTACAGTTTCCATTCGAACGATATGACGTAGTCAGCGTAGTCTCGTAATTCGCTGAACTATGTCAATATAGCTTTATCGGCTACGGTACTTGCCGTTGCCAGTGCACAAAGGACCATAAATCTTAGGCAGAACATTTATTTCGAAAACTCATAACGTAGATTCATCAGATATTGTCATCGTCCATGGCTTTGCACCATATAGCAGGACGGGAGTTATGAGTGACTGACTCATCTGCTGGCAAGAGTTATTCTGCTTTGGATTTCGAGGCTAACATTGTTGTTGTTGTTGATACTGCTTCCAATATTGACGAAATTATCCCTCGACTTCGAAATAATGACTGTCAACAGTGACGTGGGAGCCTAGTCGTGTATTGCTCAACTTCAATTTACACAGCCGTATTAGTTTTGCGGAGATACTAAACTCAGGCATCGCGGAGTAAAGCCAGTTTCTTTTCGTGCTACCAAAAACAGCTTTGAAGTCGACGAATGGGTGGTGTGCGTCGATCTTTTTTTCACGGGTCTTTTCCAAGTTTTGGTGCGTGGTGAATATCTGGTCAGTTGTTGATTTTCCAGGTCTAAAACCACTATGATAAGGTCCAATCTGTTTGTTGCCGGTGGGCTTTTATCTTTCACACAATATGCTCGATAGAACCTTATATGTACGTGATGTTGAGGAGGCTTATCGCACGGTAGTTGGCGTAGATTGTGGGGTCTCTCTTTTTGTGGATTGGGCAGAGCACATTTAAATTTTAATCGCTGGGCATGCTTTCGTCCGACTATGTTCTACAAAAAAGTGGATGYATGCTCCTTATCAGTTCTTCGCCGCCGCTTTGTTATTCTTCGGGCGGGTATTGCCATTCGAACTTCTTCGTGATCGGGCAATGGAACATCTGTTGGCCAGCTTGTCAATTTCTTCATACTCACGCATTTGATTTGGTCGATTGTAACGTTGCGAGGTAGGCTTCTATTCACTGTAAATTGACAGAAATTTTATTTTTTTGTTGAATAGACATCATATTACTCTTATTGGAAATCCCTGTACATAATCATCTTCAGTGGCTAATTGAACGTGTAAACTTTCGCTGATTAATGCAAAATTTCGATATGAGTTTATAAGGGCACTTTCTATAGTTGAACTTTTGATACTTGTTATTCGAACTTATAAATAAGTTACGGACGGTTTCTTCATATATATAAATATATTATTATTGTCCATAGCAAGTCCGCAGTACGGATATCACTGGCTGCGTAATCGATTAACCCCGGCTGTTTATGTTGTGCCTACCAGCTTATAGCGAAGCAGAGTGACCAACTTCAAYATTTTTAGAAGCATTACATTAATTTCAATCAGATTTAATTGACAAAATATTCTACAAATTCCATCATTTTACTTGGAAAGTATAAAGTAAAATACGAAAACCATATTCATAGAAGTTTTGATATATAGATCCTTTATTTTATACAACAGGTTTCAAATATTCGTAAAATAACATTAACGTAACATTATTGTAATAAGATGGCCATGAAGTGCATAAATTAGAAGCACGAAGTGCTAAATTAACATATCAATTGAAAAATGTTGCCTATTTTCTTTTCCAAATACCTTACCACGTATTTGTCGGAACCGTCGTTTATTGAACCACTATAGCACATACAAACTGCACGATCGGAATCTAGTTCCTGTATGAAATCCAACTTCGGTGCAACCCATGTTAACATTTTTCTTGTTTTATTTGAAACAAAATGAACAATAATCAGGGTTGTTTCCAGACACTTACTCCTCCACCGAACAGCTTTCGCTAAACCAAAAATCTAACGYCGCGAAAAGCACAACTTCGGCGTACCAGGCAATCCGCTTGGAATTGTTCTGAAGGTGTTTATAATCAATGCGTAAGACATCTTGGCATCATAGAGGTTCGATATTTCTTAACGGTCTAAGGGCGAAATTTCTTAGTTCATGACGTGGTGGATCAGCATCTTATTCTATCTTAACGCAATGATGTTTTGCAATGGAAATTGTTTCCAATTACAGTCCAGAGCATTGCTCGTTGTTAAAACTTACTCAGTCTTCAACGCCATAGCTGTGTGCGTACACTCTGGCTTTGGTAAAAATTAAATGTTAAAAGAGAAAAGTGTTTGAACGGAAACTGCAAGTTTACGGTCAGCATATTGCCATTGCCTAATTTATTGCTACAATTTAAATGTTCACATTATATTTATTATTATGAATACTTTTTCAGGCCATTATTGTTCACAAGTTACAATTTAGCCAATTAACCCAGGGTATCCATAACTTCCAGCGGTGCTAGCTGCATTTGCATTTGCAATGGCAGTGGAACTGCCAAGACCGCCAGGGCCAGCACTGCCAACCGAACTTGCAACAGCACTTGATTGGGCCATACTACTTGCTTGTCCGATGGGAGCTTGTTGATATGGATAAAAGTTTTGTTGATATGGTTGATAACCTCCGTAACCCTGGTATGGGTTATATCCGTCAAACCCGCCGCCATATCCGCCGCCATAACCACCATAACCGCCACGATGTCTATGTGGTTCACGCTTATGACGCACTGGAGCTTCTTCATTAAACCAAATTCCACTAAACGGATATCCCGGCACCTGAGCATAATCGTCGTATGCTATATAGCTAGGATAGCTGTGCACCATAGCAATAAATGCCAGAATGAATGCGAATGTCAGTACTTGCATTTTGTCGGCTGGCGATTCTGAGRAATTTCTATGTAAGGATGTGATGCGATTTACTTACAATGAAAGTATACTGGAGTAATCACGGCGATAGCCCATTTTATACTTGTCGCTGCTATCAGAATTAACGTCATAAAAAAGRTTTCGCCAAATTGTTGTAGCCATAATTATATTAATACAAATGTGAGTTTAATCAATTGTTTCRAACTGGAACTGGAATTACGCCTGTCCATTAGAATTGTTCAAATATTTTAATATGCAATCGATTGCGTACTTTCTTTTCGCTTTTTGCTTTTTGCGACTGCAATCGATACATGCAAAATTTTACTCGTTCTCGGTAYACATGAAAGAAAGCTGAAGACAAGACCGGTTGCTTATATTCTAAGCTTTAAGCAAAGTCGAAAATTTCAAGGCATTTGCTTTCAAATAAAATCTGTCTTTTGTTAAATCTAATGCGATGTTCGAAAATTTATAGAAGATGGTAATGAACTTAAAATACACAGCTCGTAGCTTGTTTGGCTAGTTCCCAGAACAGCTAAACTGACACGGGATGAATGCAATTAGACCTTGCAGTAAATCATTTATCAGAAATTTACACGAATTCATTCGCTATTTTCAAATAAAGAAAAGGCTGTGCGCAAATCCCGTAAAAAAGGGGTGTCGGTCATGAATGCCTTACAAGATATTTTAGGTATTTATTTGCAAATGTAATATCCGTATGTTGCTGGAATAGCTAGTTTAGTTTGTAAAGCTTAGCCTTAGCGCGAATACACCTACACAACTGTACCAGCATCAAACTTGCAGCGCTTATATGRCAACCTTGCACTAAATTTTTCTCTGTCTCATATTAAGGGTGATCCAAATATAGGTACTGTTTTAGTAGCCTGTTGTTTGACGGATCATGTGTGTATCGTGCTCAGCCGTTTTGTTATTTTTGTTCATTATTGTATGAGTTACGCCGGRAAAACGTTTACAAATCGTTCTACATTATTATGAAAAATAATGTGTTTCGACCTTGAGACGCGACATTCATTATTGGATAATATTTAACCTGATGAGACCACGAACAGACCGTGGAGAGTCGATTCGGCGCCGTTCGCAGCAACTCGGACTGACGTATGGAACGAGTTGGTGCATTTTACGTCGAGGTCCTCAATTGAAAGCGTACAAAATATAGCTTGTGCAAGAGCTGAAACCGCTCTTAAGAGGTTCCAAAAAGGTCGGACATTTTCGAAATTGAAGCTCGTGATCTCGACGACATTTGCTTTCAACAGGACGTCGCCACTTACCACATATCGTACCAATCAATGGATTGAGGTGAGCAATATAATTTCACGTTTTGGGTGATTGTGAGGTATCACACCGTTAACCTTTTACCTGTAAGTATACTATAGTATGTAAAGTCTTAAGTCTATGCGGACAATCCCGCTTCGGTTCAAGGCTTTGAGCAAAACATCACGTCTATTATTCTCCAGTTGCCAATTGAAATGATCGAACTAGACACCGAAAATTGGACTCATCGGATGGACCATATGAGACGTAGCCGCGGCCAATATTTGAAAGAGATAATTTTCAAAAACTAAATGCGAAAAAATGTTGTTTTGARTAATAATACAAATTCCCCATTGAATTTGAAGTTTTTGTAGTTTTTTCATAAAAAAAAGTATTGAATATCTCAATGGATGACTCAGTAGAAAGATGTAGTCGTGATACCAAAATATTTGCACAAACGATTTAGAACGATATACAACTAATAGGAGTGCACTATACATTGATCTAACTAAACCGGAGATTAAACCTATGAATTTTAGGAGGTTTAGCTTAAAAGAAAAAGAAAGAAAAAACAATTTATCTTTAATTTATCAGAAAAGACTGCAGTTTCACTCCACAAATTTGGGCATCCCATATACAGGGGCTAGGGGTTATATAAGTTGTTTGCGATTTTTTGATACCTTGAAAAAGGATAGAAAGTGTACCAAGGAAATGTCTGTAACATGATGGTCAGAATGATGAGCTGAGTAGATTTAGCCCAAGAACCTAATGGAACCGCCGACACTTTACCACTATAGCATACAGCTATCATATATACCCAACGTTCGGAATCAATTGCTGGAAAAGTTTTTCATTTTCTGAGATATCTTTACGAAATTTAGCAAGAATTATTGTTCAAAGAAGGGCTGCAATAACCGAAGAACTGTTTTAGAYCGAATCACTATGGCATATAGATGCTATACATATCTAACGATGGAARTCACATTTTTATATCGAAGTTTTTTGAAAAAAGTTTTTCCGACCGGGCCACTCCACCATATACCATAACTGCCATACAAAGTAAACGATAAAAATCTAGTTGTAGCTAATCGAAGTTGASGTTTTTTCTTTTTTATTTATTTTTTTATGTATCTATAAGTAATGCTGTAGGAACCCAACAAAAATACGGCGAGTTGCGATTAAAATAAAAATCTCACCGGCATCATTGAAGAAATGTGAACTAATGATTCCACGGGCCGACAAATCACACCAAAGCGCTGTTTTTTCTGCATGAAATGGCAATCCCTTCAGATTAATCTTCATTCCAAGTGCGGCAATTTTGCTTGTTTACATACGTACCTATTGATCCAGACTCAAYGCTGAACAAAATTTTGCTCGAAAACGTCAGATCTTCATGGAACTTTTCAAGCGTCCATAAAGTGAAACGATGCCGCTTTGTAATAAAGAAGAACGATTTGTAAACGTTCCTCAGGCATAAGTTCTTCCATGATGAAATTCCCAACAATATTGAACAAAAATAACATGACAGCTTGACACCAATCACCCGTGATCTGTCAGAAATATACTATTGAAAAGAAATTAACCTCTACTAGAATCATCCGCTATATTAAAAAACTTTCACAGCTTTATTTAGTACTTACACACATATTATTACAAATTTAATATATTACGTTTCTCTAATCTTAATTAAAACACATTAACTTAATTAACACTTAGAACGCTGACACATCAGATGCAACGGTACAGATTTAACCAAAGAATTGGTAACCACCTGAATTAGAACTTGCATAAGCACTGCTCGAACTTCCACCGAAGCCACCAATTGGGTAACCACCATAGCCACCATATCCGCCAATTGGGTAACCACCATAGCCACCATATCCGCCAATTGGGTAACCGCCATAGCCACCATATCCACCAATTGGGTAACCGCCATATCCACCAAAGCCGGGACCGCCGAAGCCCCTGCCAAAGCCACCGCCGAAACCATGCCGTGCCACACGACGCAGTTGTTGAKGCTGTCCTTCCGCGGCTACCACAGCCACTGGCTGCGCCTTTTCAATACTCAGCAATGTTTCCCTCTCCACCGGCACGCCATTACACTCAACGACGAATAGGCAAAATGCCAAACACAACGCGGCAAGGARTTTCATTCTTTAAAAAATATTTTGTGAAACTGATGCGATGTGTATGCTTATAGAATGTTATTCGATTTCTGCTTTATCTCTGCCGAATGGCGATTGTTTTATAGTTAGTTGAGAATGTGATAAAGATTTCTACAGCATTATACTTGCTGATGCGTGGTACTCCGGTTAGTGTGCGTGTAAATGTGTGTGCTCTTAGCGGTTGACTGACTTGAGCGCGGCTTTATTTTAGGTGGTTTTTTTCCCACATGATTTGATTGTTGGAATATTCTGGTTATAAAGTTTGTAGACACATAATTATATGGGTGCGAAGAATCAAATCAAGTTGTTCAATAAATAAACTGCTTTTCGAAATGGGAATTTTAATTGTTATGCCTACATTTTTTGTAATTTCATTTAAATAAATATTTACTAAATGCGGGAATCCCTTTTTCAAGTAATATTTGAATAAAATGATGTTATTCACCAGCTAAGCAAACTTTTTACGAATTCTGCAATACTTTAAAACCTTGTACCATCCAAGTTTCAAAAGTTTTCGATCGAAATTTTCCGATAGAATATTATTAATTAATTTCCAGTTTAAAAGCAGTCAAGATTTGGTATAACTAATGTTGTCAGCAGCAATTTATGGTTAAAATGACTGCTAAATTTACTTCACTTTCACATCGAAAATGTCCATAAATCTTTGCCCTCTTTGCGGAAACAATTCGATGATCGATTCAGGCTTTTTCACAGTTTGTCTTGATTTTTGACATAGCAAGTCGATCGACTGTGAGGCCGCGAGGCATCCACTTTGCACAGTCAAATTTTGCTCAACAAGGCATTTAACATTAAAACTATCAAACAAAGCTTTATGATCATAAAAATAAGTTCACTTAACCTTTCGGTGTCACTTCTAGGGAATTTCGCAATGTATTTTTGAATGGTTGCTGSCCCCGCTACAAATCTTGGATAACAACGACTTTTTATAAAATAACAGTTTAGTTTATCCTTAACATACGATTCGGAGCAACCAACATCCTCTTTTACTGTTCTTAGAGTGCCAAAAATGTCTATCAAACTAAGCTTTATGATCAAAAAATAATAATTGTGTGGTTTCCTTTTTTTCGTATGTAAGTTTACTTGTTTCTTCCTTTCAAAAGTCGACTGGGCCCTTTGCCTTCGKTGTCACTTCTACGGAGTTTGGCAACCTATTTTTGAATGGTTGTACTCTCCGGTACAAAGCTCAGATAATACTCGTCCAAGCACCTATTGGACTCGGCAGCATCATTTTTATATATATTTTAGTTTATACAAACTTTTATTTAACCTTTATACACGATTCTTTTTTACAATTTTTTTAACAATCTAAATTTATTGCCTTTGAAAAGCGAAAATTCGCGGAACAATTGTCTGACCGCTGTAAGGTATAATACACATTCGTTTTGAAGGTTAGGCATAATCATTAATTTCTTGTGACTCGCTTTTATAGTTTCAGGAAGCTTTWTATAGAAGTCTGACAAATTTCACATAAAGATATAAAATTTCTTGTTGAATATTTGTTTTATTAAGAAAGAAAAAAATGTTATCACATTACACTGCTGTATTTAACGACCATATGAACCGGAAGAGGCTTGAGCACTTGCGGAAGCTTTGCTGTAAGAACCGCCACCGCCACCACCGTACGGAGAACCACCGCCATAGCCGCCACCACCGAACGGAGAACCACCGCCATAGCCGCCACCACCGAACGGAGAACCACCACCGTAGCCGCCACCGCCGAATGGAGAACCACCGCCGTAGCCGCCGCGACCACCAAAGCCACCACCGCCAAAACCAATGCGACCACCGTGGCGTGCTAGACGTCTACCTTCCACATCTACATCCACTGCCAGCGGCACATTTACCGTTTCCAAAGTCTCTTGGCCTGCATCCTCGGCGCCTGTACTGGGATAAGYGTACGCGATGACGCACAATGCGAAAAGTACAGCCAGGAATAGCTTCATTTCGCAAYAGTATTATRTTGTAGTAAACGATTGTAATCCCAAAGTTCTTGTGATCCCACTTAGCAGTGTGCGCCGGCATTTATACTCTTTCTTTGCGAGCTTTTAATGCATAAGTTCCCATAGGAAACCCATTAATCATCCAGCAGATTAGTTGGTAAAAAACGGTTTGATGTGAGTTTCTCTGAACTGACGGTTTGGATGATGTATTTGTATGGAGGTAACCATTTGTCTTAGATGGCACCTATTTGTTTTGCTGAAAAATAATTGTACAAAACTCTAGTGGGGACGCTACGGGCAAACCGAAAATCCCCRAAACTTTTGCAATCCATAATTACTACATAAATTGATGAGTTAGAAATAAAGACAGCAAATAATAATTGTTTGTTAGACATTTAGCAAAATCATCATAGATTTCACAAGTTAATGTATCGCATATATAGATATGTATGTGTCTGCCCGTATATGTATTTTTGTARGAATATGTGCATAATTCTTTAATATTGTAAGGAGCAAAAACTTGCTTGCTTGGATTTTCTGACGAGTAAAGAGCTTACCCATTTAAAAAAAATATTTTTTTAACTTCAAAATTATGAAAAAAATATATAATTATTAGATATGAACCAAGAGTGAAAGGAAATATCTAGAAATATTTTCTAAAAATTCTAAATTTKTTTATTATTAAATAAATAATTATTTTTTATAACAATCGTAGTACATTCACCCTGTGCCGATACCTACATATGTATAGATGACCTTACCATTACTTCTCACATCAATCACCTATCTCTATAAATAACAATAAATTAAAGTTTGTAAATTTAGAAGCATATGTACTACCATCAAATTAAAAAAAAAAAATAAAAAAAATATTTATTTATGTATATATTTATATATGTACTATAACAGATCGTGTGCTAATTTAGAGATTTTTTAACAATTATCTTCTTATTGGCATATTCTTTTGCTAAACAACACTAAAATTTGGGGAATCACTGCGATATACAAATAAAAAAAAGTCCGAAAATAAAGCAAGAAATTTTTCCMGTTTTATACAATAAAAACCGATCAATTTACATATAGACAAACATATATATATGTACACTTAAGTGGCTAATATCATATGTATATGAAAGTAAAGCTGTGGATTATAAGCGTTTTCGTTTATAAGTGTTTTTCATACCACGCATATTCGTAAACAAATTCGAACAAATCGAATTAATAACAATAAAAACAAAATCGTTTGGCAATCATTCAGAGTATTTGTATTTTTTCGCAAATTTCGTATGACTGARACCACTCTTAAAGGATGATGATGAGGTTGTGTTAATATTACTAATCGCTGATTTCATGTTGGAGCCCTTCATTCTTGTCAACTGTGTCTCGAATGACAATTTCTCTCAAAACAATTTGTCGGCTTAACCCTTATATTATTTCTAAAATATATACATATCCACTGCTTCTTACTCTGTAAGACAATAATTGTATTATAATATTATTTTCCATTTAATAGATAAATAAATAAATACATATCCTTATTATAGAGGAATTTCAGTTATGTAAATATATTTCAAATTATATAGGTTTAACGGAGAAAAGAAATACTAAATACAAACAATACGAAAGATCGAAACCTTTTCCAATTAGTCCTTTTCAAACAGAAGCTAATACACATTTACTAAGATCGAAGSTGCTATCAAAAGGCTTTAAATTAGACTTCCCATCACTTTGTCTTTCGTCTGGTTTTCATCTGRCATATAGTCCCAAATGTTTTCTCTTCACAAATATTAGAATTATTGTCATTAGGTAATTTACCTCATATCCAATTCTCTCTATTCGTTCTCTCAATTATTCTATCAATTTTAATTTTCCAATTTCTCGATAACGCTCCCTTGAAATATACCTTGCGATTAAGTTTAAYCAATGGGTAACCATTTAGCATCTTCCATTCTAAAATCATCCCTTAGACCACTTTTTCGCCAATGAATGCAGTGAAGGTGGAATTTGTGAACCAAACGAAGCCGCCTCATTTTAAAATACGCAAAACTTTTCTCAATCAACTGTAAGGTAGTAAAATTCTAAGTAAAGCTCAAAGTAAATAAAATGCACAGTACTTATGTAACTTCGCCGTAGCCGGGTTAATCAACCAGCCTCTGAGCATATCGGCACTTGCTATTGYCTTATTCATAGTAGCATCGCTTGTATAATTTGTGGTGTACATTTTGCACATTATCTGCGCTAATTTATTAAAGATTAGGCGAAGTAATTTCTGCGTCATCGATTTATTGACACCAAATCAAACCAGCAAATACAAAGATGCCTCTGGGTCTATTTGCAAAGTGCTAGTCGAAAACAGGATTTGATTTAGTATCGTGAACCGGTCATCATTTAATGAATATATATATATATATTTAT